>NC_133836.1:5897798-6199492 GCF_047830755.1 Zonotrichia albicollis | reverse complement strand
GAGGAGGAGGGTGCATCTGAACAGGATTGCAGAAGACAAGAGATCCTAAAGCAGGCTGCTGCTGTGTGAAGCAGCCAAAAGGGAAAGAGCTGTGCCCTGCTGGTGGCACCTGCCTGCAGTGGGGAGCCCTGCTCCCTCTCTGGATGGCTGTCTGGGGAGTTGGGAGCCCAATGTGCCTTTGCCATATCTGTAAGCCTCAGCCCGAGGCTTGGAAACTGTTTGCTGGCACCAAGTGTTGCTAAGCAGATGGGCCTGTGCATTTGTACCCGCTCAGGTTTTGCAGAGAGGGTGGCTTTGGTGTGGCACTTAAGTTATTGTTGCCAGCACAGAAAAACAGAAGGAAAAGCATCTCCATCTCCAGTTCTTTACCACCTGCATTCCCTTCCTCTTTGTGGCCCCCATCCAACACCTAAGTAGGTGCTTGCACACAAAATGCTCTGGGAGGAAAAGGAGGGAGAAAAAAACCCCACCCAGGTTGACTGCAAGATGCAACAGGTGAAATTCTGATGTGAGGAAATACCAGAAAAGTCTTACCTAAGCATGCTAAAAATACAGGAGGGTGAGGCAGCTGAGTTACTAGAGGGGAAACAAGCTACTGAAGGAGCCTGTGAATGGTTTGAGTGTACCAAGGCATTTGCTGATCTGTCTCTGGGGGCAGGCACCAGCTGGGTGTGCAGGGGATGGCAGCACTGTGGGACATGTCACCCAGCCCCTGGCCACAGAGCTGGGTGTTGCAGGGAGGCAGCTGCCTGGATTCTCCATGCCATTTCCCTCCTTCTAGCAGGGCAAGGGCTCAGTCTGTTTCCATGTTCTAGTTTTATAACAAATGATATGTAGAGTGGTTTTTGGTTAGCCACAAGGGTTCCATTTGAAGTGTGATACAGCCGTGAAGCTGCAATGAGTCTGTGGTGTCCCATCCTTCTTCAAGGGAGTGAAAGAGTTAAGAACAGTGCTTCAGAGTTAAAATATAAAAAATCATCCAAAATGTTCTGAGAATTCTTGCCTTCCCTCATTAAGTTTTCACCTCCTTGGTGCTTGAGGCTTCTCCCTCTTGGTTAAGGGGATTATTGCCCCTGAAAAATGCGTTTTGACAGATTGCCTAGGCCTCATTGGCTGATTGGATACAAGCTGACTCATTTCTCTCTGTCCCAGTGAGTGATCCATCTCTCTTACCCATTGATTTTTATTTCCTTGTGTCTTGAGATTTATGGAACTAGATGTATCAAAGCACAAATTCTGTTGCCAAATCCTTGAAAGATCAAAGTGGTTAGTATTTCACATCTTCAGCACCCTCTTCTTCTCCCTCTGTTCTGTAAGGAAAAATAAACCATTATGTGTTAAAAACATGTAGCGACAGATTTCTTCATCGCCCAAAGGCTCTACACACCAAAACCAGTCTTTGTTGCTTTTTTTGTGTGTCCATCCACCCCTTGCCATGGCAGTTAACACAGTTCTATGGTTTGTGAGCTAAACAGGCACTGAGCATATGGGAAAATTGTGAGTTACATAATTTTCCTTTTTTTTAAATGTAGATTTTTTTTTAAACCAGATTTCTAGCTGATGAAGAAAGAGACATATTGGGAAAGAAGGTGTGGGTGAAACAAGGACAACATTATCCTTGTGCTTGGCCACATGGGTAGGTTTGTTTTTGGAACGCCCTCTCTTGCAGATGATCTGCCCATAAGTATCTGTTGCGCTTTTTGGTGATATTTTCTCCTCAGCATTGTTTTTCCTGCCTCTAACATAAAAATGCTATGATTTTTTGGGTTTTTTTGGTTGGTGTGTGACCACATAAACACTTGAATCTTTTCTTCCCAAGTGGGAAGAACAAGATATCTTCTCCCTCCTCCTTTGTTGTGCCTATTTCTGATTACAGCACTAGGGTGGAGACTTTTTTTTGCAGTGTTGATGATCAGAACTCCTGTGTCACTACAGATGTTGCCAAGAAAGAGGCTGATTTAAGATATATTTTAGAATGTAAGTCCTGCCGGAGAAGTACCACTATATTTCTGCTGCTTCTGGGAAATTTAGCTGCTGCTTTGCTGCCAGAGGAGTGAATGCACTCCCTTTATCTGATCCCCACTTCATCCTTCCTCAGTCCTTCATAGCAGCATCCAGTGAACACACTGTGCATAGCTGATGTCTGATATGTTCGGTTGGAAAGCTGAATGATGCATTGCATTGTTCAGCAAAACCAGTTGGTGTGTTTATTGTGAATGTTTGGAGAAACAAAATCAATAAGGTTTATGTAACACTCCTGTCATCCACTTCAGCCTCTCCCTTGTAAATGTGCATGCCTTTCCTGAAATGAGTAATGAAACGTATTTAATTGTTTGCTGTGGTGGTCACAGGACAGCAGCTCCAAAGCTGTTCTGATCACCCCAATGTACAGTAAATACTCCAGCAATTTTCACGTGCAAATGAGCATAAATTAGTGCAGTGTCTTGTTTGTAAATGAGCACAAATAGCTGGGCTGGGTTCATATTTTTACTGTCAAGATTATTATCCCTCTGAAGGCATGGAGCTGTGGTTGCAGCTGTTTTACTGTGCGTTCTGCAGAAAAGGTCCCTGGCTGAGCAGAGCAATCCTGTGCAAGGCAAGACAGTTGTGTTGCCACTGAACCATGGTGTGGCTTTTTTGCTTTTTTGTGTGTGTTGTATTACATGCCTCAAAAACATCATCTGCCTGTGTCACTTCAGACTTGCAGGGAGGAGGTGACAAGTGGCAGCAGTTCTCAATGTCCTGCACAGAGGGCCATGCTGGGCTCTCATTGTTTATCTCTGCTGTGAGAGACAGCAAATAATAAATAATTTTTTCTTTCCCCATGAGGGAGTTCGCCTCCAATATTGTTCAATGGAGGTCTCTTTACTTTAAAACAGTTATTAGAAATTTGTTTCAATCTCAACTATGTCACTGGAGATAGTGAGGAACTGATGTTCAGGTCATAGTTTACGAAGTGGATCTTTTCCTTAAAATAAATAGATCACCTATCTAGATGGTTTTTTTTTTTTCAGTGACATGTAATAAAATAAAACTCCTTCATAAATGGTAATAAAGTGAAATAAATGAGCTAATGGTTTGGCATAGGTCTGTGATGTAGGCCTGTGATGAATCTCAGTTTGCCCCTCAGTTGGCTTTCCTTGGATTGCTCAGAACTGTTCTGTGTACCACAACCTGAAACCCCCTGAGCTCAGGTGACAGGTCAGGGAAGGCAAGGGATGAAATCAGGTCACAAATATTCTTGGCAGTCCTCTCAGCTCTTTGAAGAGATTGCTGCTTGTCTCTTTACTACTCATTTTGTCTTCTGCTGCTGACTGCAGTGTAGGAGCTTTGATTATTATAGAAAAGATGTGGGATTATCATACTGAAGCAACTAAAACAGTGCAACTTGTTCTTGGCATGATCCAAAGCCTGTTAAAGCTGGTAACAATCTCTGCTTTCATTGCTCAGCCTTTCCTAACTCTGTCCTCCATGAGAAAAGCTGTGTTGGAACATCTGAGGAGCCTGGTGGGTGCGTGTAAAGAGCCACAGGCTAAACAAGTCTGTGCAGTATTTACCAGAGGCACTGAAGCTCCTGCTGTAACTTTAGTGCAGTCAGCCTGGCAGGAAGCAGCGTGCTTCCATGGATTTGGGGGTCAGCTGGGCTTCCCTGGATTTGGGGGTCAGCTGGGCACTGTCCTGTTCTTCAGCCACTGGGAGCTGTAGCTGGGCTGAGGGCAGAGCGCAGGATCGCTAGCATTTGGGATATGCTGCACATCTGAGTCTAGGGGGCACAGGCAAAATGTCCTGTTTGTAGTGCAGACAGTTCTGGCCTCCCTGAGTGGAGGAGCTGTGGTCAGAGGGCTGGGGAACAGCAGTCCTGTGGCTGGAGGAGTGCTGGAATGCTCTCCCTGATGGCAGGCTGCAGCACAGAATGAGGAGACTGTGTGGGAGAGAGAGCTCTGTGTCCTGTCTCTGCAGCTTCACCCCAAAGCTGTGATGGGAAATCCTACAACTCATTAAGGAGATTTTCCTTAGCAATGTCCTCAATCACTTCCCAGGACACCACTTTTTCCTTGCCTTCCTGCTGGGGAGGTAGCTTTCTCCGAAGTGGATTATGAAGAGTTTATCCCATCTGACTCAGCTCTATCCCCTGCTTGGTCTGTTCTGAGTCAGTTCCTTCCTAGGAATGCTGTGATCATTGTTACTGGTGGAGAGCTTTAACTCCAGCTGGACAAAGCTGGCAGCTTTGGGCTTGGAGTCCTGTTGTCAGGGCTGTGAACACAGCAGGGTGGGAAGCTGTGCCAGGCACTGGGATCTGCCCAGTGGTGCCAGTGATGAGCTCAGCATGACTGGGAGCACCTGCTGAGCTGCAGAGAGCCCTTGCAGACCCCCTTCCTGCTGCTGGGGGTGTCCCAGCTCAGGAAGTGCTGCTGGCTGGCAGCTCTGGAGGTGCAGCTCTGCATGGCTCTGGAAGGGCCATCTCCACAGAGGTGTTGCCACAGAGAGGTCACTGTGACCAGAAATAATATGTTGTAATCTTTGCTGCAGTCCCAGCTCTCTGGCTCTTCTCCTTTCTCTGCAGCACTCTTCTCAGGGGTTCCTCCTGGGCTCTCGACCCACCCCTATTTATCTCAGTTACCCTCACGAGCCACAGCTGTTGCCCAACTAAGGACCCTGCAGCTGCAGCTCGTTTGGAGTAACCCAGACACACACTGATCTCACAGTACAACATGTATTCAGGCCCCCACATTTCCCCCTTTTTCTTTTAACAACTATGCAATTACAATACACATACAGTTCCAGCTCTCAGGCTGCCACAGCTCTCGGCTGTCCTTAGATGTAACCATAGAATATATACATATCCCTGTACAGTCCCAGCTCTCAGGCTGCCTCTTCTATAGTCCCAGCTCTCTGGCTGCCATACACGTAAAGTCCCAGCTCTCAGGCTGTCACAGCTCTCGGCTGTCCGGGGGATTCCATACCTTCTCTCTCTTGATGTTTGGCTGCATGTTCGTCCTCACACGGGGCCACCAATTGTTGTAATCTTTGCTGCAGTCCCAGCTCTCTGGCTCTTCTCCTTTCTCTGCAGCACTCTTCTCAGGGGTTCCTCCTGGGCTCTCGACCCACCCCTATTTGTCTCAGTTACCCTCACGAGCTACAGCTGTTGCCCAACTAAGGACCCTGCAGCTGCAGCTCGTTTGGAGTAACCTAGACACACACAGATCTTACAATACAACATGTATTCAAGCCCCCACAATAATACTTGAGGCTGTGTGTGTGACAAGCTAAACCAGGCTATGCTCATATTTGCTGAATTAGCTGCAGCACCTGAGGTGACTTCTTGTGCTCCTGCACCATCTGTGGAAGGACAGGCTGAGCTGGGACACAGCCAAGCAGCACAGCCAGCCTGTCCTCACTGCTGTGCCCACCAAGGTGAGTTTGTCCTGGGTCAGCACAATGAGGAGAGCAGGGCTGAGGTAACAAAATCTCTAAAGAACTCCCTTGCCCTGTGTGGAGCTGAGCAGTCCTTGGCATTATTTTGTACAAAATACTGATCATGACAGCTCCTAACTGCAGGGGATTTTCAGAAGCCTCTGGGGATTTTGTGTGAACATCTGTTTTTGGTAAAGCATTTCCTTCTAAGAGAACAGCCATGCAAACAAGCTATTCCTCAGTGTGTAGGATTACACTGTTTAACTGCATTTGCCAGGTAAAATTCTCTGTTCTGTGTGGGTACTGGAGAACACTTTTGAGACATTGCTTTCCTGCAGTCTCTTCTTCCATGGATCTACAGCCTCCTGCTAGCCTTAGCTGCCTGACATGTTACAGACTGTCACCTTAGCCTTCCCTTAATGAAGATGTTCTTTGCCTGTTTGCTCATGGGTCTTCCCTGCCACTCCAGAGGTTTAAAAGAAAAAATGAGTTCAGGTTAAATTACATTAATGTGCAAATATGTACTGATTTGATCTACAGCATTCTCTTACAGCTTCCTCCATGAAGCTGTACAAACAGCAGTAATCCTTCCCTCCCTGGACCCCAGCAGCCACCAACATTCTCACTCTGAGGTGGTGAACTTTCTGTGACACAGAAACTCTTGCCCGTGGGTGTGTAATGCTCTTACTGGTGCTGCTGAGGTAGGTGTAGGGTGCTGGAAAAAATCTCATTTCTCAGGCTTGCTCTCATCTACTCACTGAACACACTGGGGCTTGGTGTCCGCTCCTTTGCTCCAGGTATCAGATGTGCAGGGAAGAGGGCAGAGACCCTGGTGATGAAAGAGGCAGAGCCCAGTTTAGCTGACGAGATGTTCTTTGATAAACAGCTTTCATGTCATAAAAGGCTTTTGGCCTGTAGGAAAGGGGGAGCGCCTCAAGGACACCACTGCAACCTGACTTTCCTGCTGTGGCTTTCCAAAGCTGGGAGCAGCAGGTTAATTTACAGTAGCTCTCTTTGCCTGCGCTGCTCACCATCTGGCAAGGAACCCCTCTGCTCCTCCTGGCTACACACAACACACAGGTACATCAGAACCAGGCTTCTGCAAAAGCAGGAACAGCTCCTTACCTTAAAAACAAGGTTCTGTCCAAGGTTTACTGCAAATATGGCTTTTCTGAAATACAAGGCCGAGTGAAATAGGGACATCAGTGGAGATGATCTCAAAGCACCTCCCTTTTGGTGTGGAAGCTGCTGAGCCTCTGCTTGCCAAGGCACAGGACTTGCTGTTGATCTCTGCAAAACCTGTTATGCCCTGGAGGCCTTTCATGTGGCTGTTTAATATTGCAATCACACTTGTGTCTTTGCAGGTCAAGGCCAGGGGCTTGTTGCACTGAACTTAATTATATTAGTACATGATTTCTCTTCTCCAAGCCTTCTTTAAAGGATGACTGTGTATTTCATCCTTGGTGCCTGAGGAAAAGGACTGCCTGCTAAAGATGTTTTTAATGATGGAGGTGAACAGTTCTTTAACAAGATGGGACCTTCCTTGCTGAGACACCAAACCTGGTGACAACTTTATCTTAGGCAGCCAAGTCAGGGAAATGAACTTTGTAGATTTTAAATTGTGGTGTCTTCTTGGAAGGTCCTGTGTTCTCTGGCTTGCTTTCCTCCTGTGCACGTGTTTGCCAGCCAGGGCCAGTGTAAATCCCCTTGGAGGGAAAGCTGTAGGAGGGGATCACCTGAAGCCTAAGCTGTGTGGAATCCAGGATGAGGTATTTGTTTAAGCATCTCTGCTGTATTTGTCATGACCCTTGGCTTGCTTAGTGCTGTGTGTGACCCTGATAGGTAAGAAAAGCCACTTAGGAAAGAAGTGCATTTCTGGAGAGCAGCAGAAAGATTTCCTCACAGTTTGGCTCTTGTGTCTCTGCACTATCTGAAAGCTGGATAAAAGTCTTGGAGGAATGATTGTCTTGAGCAGGATTGAATCTGGAAGAGAGGCTCATGGATCCCAGGAAGAAGCTGGCTGTCAGAATGTAGTATTGACTTGAAGAAAGGAAGTCCTTGGAGGCACTATTGACTGTCATTACTGATGTAGTGGAGACTGCCTAAAGTGCCATTTCTTGAGAGTGGCATCATTTTTTTGCTGTACTTTTTTTTTTTGTCTCCTCCTTTTTGGTTTTGAAGAGAGTTGGCAGAAAAACAACACTGGCACGTGTGATGAGCGAGCTGACAGCACATGCTGGGCTGGAGCCTGCTGAGGGACTTCTTCTGAAATGAAGGGCAGAGAGGGGGTCCTGAGGGACTGGTTCCCCTCAATGCATTCCAGCCTGGAACTGGAAGTGTTTCCAGCCCTTGTTTGCTGGAAACTCTTCCCTGAACTCAGCCAAAGGCAGAAGCTGTGAGGCTTTTTCTTTCACCTGCCCACATTAGATTTTGCCCTCAGAAGTGGGGCTTCCATTCAGGAGCTGCAGTGCCAGGTCACAGACAACTTGGGACAAACCTGGTGTCTGTGGTAGAATATGTAGAGGGAGGAGGGTGAAGGATCTCAATATTAATTTGAGACTTGGCAGAAATAGCCCTAGGGAAAGTGAATCCAGCTGCCTCCCTCCTGTTTGTCTCTGGGATTCTTCCACTTGCTCTCAATGCTGAGCCTAAAACAATAGGGGGAAGAGCTCATGGCCCTTGGGAATGCTGGCTGTTCCCAACTCTTATAATCAGGCTGGGCAGAGCAGCACTAATTGAAACAACACTGTCCCAGCCCAAGGGGCCATCTTGGTGTTTGGAATGGAAATTTCAAAGCCACTTGGTGGTCATGTACTTTTTAGTTGTTGGTTTTTTTTTTCTTCTGTGTTTGTTTTCGTTTTGTCTCCAAGGAGGCCTGTCCATATTTCTTTGGTGGGATGCAAAATATGAATTTTAAGTTCTCTAGCTTTAGTAATGCATTCCCTGAATTTCAAAAATCCCTCCTTGCAAAAGTTAGTGATTTTTGGTTAGGGTTCTGTTTCCATTTGTCTGCTTTCAGACAACTCAACAACTGCTTCGGAACAAAATTACTTTGGGCTGTGCATTCCACAAAGCTGTATCCAAAAAGTCCTTGAGAAGCACGTGGACATCTATTGGAGCCATAGAGCAAAATTCCAGTTTCCCATGTACTTTCCTAATGGCCCAGTCTGAGGATTAGGAAAGGAATAATATAATAGGCTTGTGCATGTTGATACTTTCCTTATCCAGCATTTAACTTTGTTCTAAATAAGTTCTTAAGTCCTTCACCCCTTATTGAGGTGCCTTTGGGGACTGAGTACCTATTAGTAGCCTACTGAGCTGCTCATTATTGGCCAACTGACCTGTTCTGCGGTCCTCATCTAAAGCCTGGGGTAGGATGGCAATACCCAGTCAGCTCCAAGCAATCTGTGCCCACTGGTAATTATTCTCAGGATGTTGGATAAAAACAGCCATGCCCCATTCCCAAAACAATGCGGGAGGGATGGGAAAGTGTTGCTGCCCAGGCTGCTGGAGATAGTGGGTAGTGTGAGGATGAAAAGGCAGGAGAGACTGGGAAAGGGTGATGCAAATCCCACCTCTTATCACAGATCCTCACTCTGGCTGGCCCTGCTCCCAAGGGGCTCTGCCCCAGGGGGTGTCTGGCACTGTGCGATGTCCCAGATGAGTGTCTGGCTTTTCTCCCCAAGGACACACTGGCTGGGATACTGAGGTGACTCAGTGTTTGGATGTCTGGACATGCTTTCAGGCTGAGGATTTGCTGTGTTGTCCATGACTGAGATGGTTTGGATAACCCTGTTGTCCAGCTGTCTGGTTAAGCCTGAGATGTAGGTAGTCCTCATTTTGTTCTTCTAAGGAGATGAAGCATTTTGAGGAGGCTGTTAGAATCACATTCTTGATTTGCAATGCATTTTCTTCCCTCTTCTTTTTCCAAAAGGAAGATGCTTTTTTGGAAGTGATTTTATGCTTATCCTTGAAATCTCTTTTCCCTGTATTTCCCCATCTGTATGCAGTTAGGCTTTACATCCCCTTCCCTGTGACTCAGCATGCCTCTGTGGCCTCAGCCCCCAAGGCTGTGCTCCAGGGCTCTCTTGGCAGCACCAAGGGTGTGCTCTTGAGTGTGGCTTCCTGGCTGCTGCCATTTGGCTTGGGAAAGTGGGTCTCACTGACTCCAGCAGCTCTATCTCATCTTCAAGGTACCTCTCAAGGCTTTAACTCAAAGCCTTGGAAATGCTCTGGCATCCACATTATCTGCAGAGCTGACTCTGCTGCCATGGCAGCTGAGATTGGCTGGGCAGGATTAAAAAGAAAAGGGTAAAACTATTTTGGTCCTAATTAGAAACACTGAGGAGAAAAGAACTGAGGAATATGTGTTAAAAATGGAGCCAGCTCTGCTCATGGCCTGTCTGGGAGTCAGGGAGACACTCAGAAGGATGTTGGGTCCCAGATTCTCTTGTTCCCTGGGCTGCAGTCACCAGCCCAAGCTGAGCAAGGATGGGAGGCAGAGTGGATGGTGGCTCTCTGGGACAGGAAACCAGGGCACACAAGTCTGAAGGAGTTTGCCCAGGTCAGAGGGTGAGTTAGTGGCAGAAGTTGACCTGAGTCATCTGGAGCTTTTTTTTTGGGGAGATGGGCTCAGTTCCAGAGGTGTCAGAAAGCAGACACAGCATCTCAGGGTGCCCCAGTCCTGGCTCTGGAGGCAGAGGAGCCTGAGGCTTTGTCCCTGCTGAGGAGGAGCTGCTGAGCAGGTTTTAACAGCACCCTGATACCAGGCACTTGATTCCCAGGGAAGTTTGCCAGCACCCTGGCAGTGACTGAAGGTAGGAGTGAAAGTAGGGATGGGGCTGCTTCAAACAGCTCTGCTGTTGCCTTCTGGAGAAGGTCACCAAAGGGAGGTGAAGTGGACATTTGCAGGAATTGGATACTTGACTCCTCTTTGTGTATGAAAAATGTCCATCCTGGATTCATTTTTCCCCTGAAGGGGAAAGCTGTGTGCTAGACTGTCCCATTACACTGCAGCAGACACGGAGATCCAGTTAATTTAAGTGCCTCTTACTTCAGCTGAAACATATTTGCAATTGGAATACCATTCCTGCTCACTGAGCAGAGTCCTGGAAGCCACAGGCTTTTGTGTGAGAGATCCAATTAAAATGCAAAAAGAGAGATGAGGTGAGCAAAGCTGTCCCCACAAATTCTGGGCGGGATTTCCTGCATGAGGCCAGCCTTGACCTTGAGCATTCCCAAGTCCTTTCCCTGGGATGCTGACCCAGTATTCATAAATCATTTGAAGCATGAAGTGATCTTTTTATTTAATAAATAATAAAAAAAAGTAATTGGATTGACATAAATTAAAGCTGAGTTAACCTGTCTGGAATAATTGGATTGGTAATAATGGGCAGCAGTGTGGATTGAAGTAGGTCACAGTTTAACCCGGAGGCCTGCAGAGGCTATTTTTTTTCCTACCCCTCCCATCCCTTGCCTTTTTTTTCATTTTTTTTCCCCCTCTGAGAGCACAAAGAAATGTGATGGGAGGTGGATAACCAGTGTGTGCTGTGTGCACAGGGCTGCTCATATCTGGGGAATCGCTTCAGGGGAACTCCAGTTCCAAACTTGGATGTTCCTGAGAATAATGTTCTGTGCTTCATTGCTGGAAGTGACAGACAGCTGTGACAGAAGCTGTATTGTACATGGTTGCAGTGATAAATCATTTCACAGGGATTAACCCTCTATCCTTGCCATACTGTCCTTACATGTCACTGATACAGAAAAGGCTGGAGGAGCTGCTCTTGAATTGGGGCTTTCCAGTGACAATGAAATGTGTAAATCATTGGGGTTTGGGGTTGCTCTATTCTATTATTAGCTCATCTGTAAAAGCCCCCCTAGGTATTCTATGTATTTAAATTTCACTGGACTCTTCTTGTGTCCCTGAGTGACAGCAACAGTGATAAATAACTATAGTGTTGAATAAAATCAGGAGTTTCTAACTCAAAGTAGCTTAAAGCTATTTTACATTGCTCTGCTTCTGACTTAAGACCTTTAACCCTCTTTGACTACTGGTTAGAAATGAAGAGTACTGCTGAAGTGCATCCAAAAGGAGTCATTCCTCCAACCCCTTGAAAAATATCCCAGGCTTGGGAAGTAACTCTAGATATTGCTTCAAAGCAGTTGCATGGTCCTCTCCCAAGACCTTGATTGGAAGCATTGCTGCATTTGACACCATATCCTTCACTCCAGTGAAATCCAAATCCATCCAGGCACAGATGTTGTGCTAAGCACATGAGAAATCTCGTCTCCATTGGGATAAAAACATTTCCAAAGGAACCACTTCCCTCAGAGTGGCAAGAGGCCAAGAGTACCACTCAGGCAGTTGAAAAATGAGCTGTGTAGAAATCCTCTTGAGATGAAACCCTCCTCTGATCTTGAAGCAAGCAGGATATTGAGAATATGTGCTAAGGAAGGGTTTGTGTAGGAGAGGTTCATGTCCCTGTGGTGTGCCCTGGGAAGGGCTGTAGAAGTGGACATGCTGCAAACCATGCTGGAGGTGTGGAGCCAAGCAGGGATGAGGAGGCAATCCAGCAAGACCAGGCCTCCTTTCTCACCCAGGCCATTTGGGCCTTGCTTGCTTTATTCTGTAAGAAATTGATGATGGTTGCAATAGCTGTTTTGTTAGGTGAAGTTCACTGGACTGTGTTCAGTTCCTGTGGCCAAATCCTGCTGCCTTTCCAAAATTGCCTGAGTAGTTCTGATTGTCACGTTAAAACCACTTGCTGCAAATGGCGTGTTTGGAACAGTGGTTGGTGTAAAACATCCTTAGCCACGCTGTACCACCTGCTTGGCCGGGAAAATAGGTTTGGAAGAATTATTTGCCACTCTAGAACTTTCTTCTTCAGCCACACCCTGACCCTGCTGGGCTCAGTGATAAAATTCCTTGTGTTTTTGGTGGAACAATTGGTACAAGCAAATTTTCTGTGAGCAGACAAATACATCCACAGCTGGAGCAGGGGCTGCCTGTCCCTGCTGTGCTGGGACTGCCCCTCACTGCCCCATTGCACTCTGTACTGGGCAGCTCCTGGGGGAAGGATCTGCAGTCCCTGAGCCCTGCCAGGACAAGGGAGGGCTGAGGGACAGGGAGCACTTCAGAGTCACCATCTGCTCAGGAGCAGTCCAGCTAGATGCTTTTCTTTGCCTAGAGCTGATGAAAAAGTCACAGCGTGGACTTAAATAATTAGGAGATGCCTGGCTTTGGAGCACAGAGTCACTTCTTTCCCTGCTGACCTTGGCTGATTAGCAAATATTTGGTATTATTTGTAGAATCCTATCAAAGCAGCCCAGAGGTATTCATCTGCTTAAAAGCCTCTGGGAGATCTCTCTCCCCCATGGGGGTATTGCCCATCCTGGCTCTTCAAAGCAGGTTTTTTGATGAGCTGACAGGAGATGCATGTTTAAGATCTTGTGGTTTTTTGATGCGTTTTTTTTTTTCTCCCCACCCCCTTTCAAAGAAGGGAGAAACTTAACATCACACTAGTCCCTTTGTGGCAGTTTGGAAGTTAAATTTACCAGGACCATTATCTTTAACAGCTGCTGCTGTCTGACAGATTGAGTTTATAGTCGGTCTTATAGGCACTAAAATCACTTTTATCCTTGTGGGTCCAATTTCAGAGCTATTCAATTTATTATCTCTAACAGCTTAACAGCTGTTCTCCCCACTCCCTCGTACCCCTCTGCCCCTCACTCCCTCTGGCTCCCCAAAGCTCCAACCTAAGGGTCACCCCTTAATCCTGGAGGCAGGAGCAGGGATGTGCATGTGCTCTTCCAGCAGCACTTGGAGCTTCACTGGAGTCAGGCAGCCTCCCCTGATGGAGGAGGGCCCTGCTCTGGCAGTTTTTCCATGCAGAGCACCAGGCCATGGCCACAGCAATGTTACAAGAGCTGTTCCTTTCTCAGCGCCTTGGCAGAGCAATCTCCGTGCCTCAGTTCCCTCCCAAGCAGAGATGTGAAAGCTTTGTCTCTTCAACTGGTGATGCCACCGTGCACCTTGGCAGCAATTAGTCAGCTGTGTTAATGGGCCAATGGGGGGCTTGTTCTTGCTGCAGTTACTCCCTGCTCAGCCATGGCACACGTTTCCCCCACCACCTTTCCCACCCGCCCCATCCCCTCATTTTTCTCGCCGCTCTGCAGAAGCATTGATTTATTGTGTGAGTAGACACCGTGATGATGAGATAGATTGTGAAAAATTGCTGAAAATTAGTAGTGAGAATTCCAAGATGGATTTCCCTTATTTCCCTGTAATGGTGGTACATGATCTATTACACCTTGGCTGGGGCTAAGTTTCCCTGAAGTTAATGGGAGGCTTCCTGTTGACACGTGTAGTCTTCGGATCAGACCTGTGGAGTTTTGGCACTTGTCAAGCGATAGCAAAATCTCAGCAAGTCTTGTGGCACAAAGGAGACTATTCAGACCTGTCACTGAGTGTCTGTTTCATTCTTTTAATCTTCTCCTCGGTTCTATTCAAGTTCTTATGCTGCTCTTGTTCCAGTGGTGCCCGAGTGCCCTCCAATGGTGCTAATGCTCCCACAAAGAGATAATAATGATACCCGGCTGCTTCAGAGAGTCCCTTTCTGCTCTGCTTCATTTCCCTTCCACCTTGCAGACAGTCTGATTATACCCCGTGGCTATTCCTACTCTCTTGTCAGCTTCAAAAAGGAAGAAAGAAGTCATTAGAAACCAACGAAAATGTTAATTGTATCGTAAATCTCTGAGCAGAGCAGCATTTCAGCAGTTTATTCTGATTTGGGTGTGTGGCACTGCAGCTAAATCTTCTTTTCTTTTTCCTGTAAGTCACTGAAAGGCTCAGAAAAGATGGAGGAGACAGCCTGGTTTGCCAAAGCTGTATGCAATATCAAATAAGGCTGCACAGTCTCAGCATTTAAACCTCAGACCTAATTTGGAAGCAATACTTAAAGAAGTACTGAATAAATTCTGTATGTTCTTTATTTTTATTAGGCTGAAACAAGTGTTTGCATGCTGTTTTTCAGTGTGTGTTTCAAGAATGGTTTAAAGGCTTATGGGACTGAGAGCACATCCAGCACAGTAGCCTCTCTTCAGAAGAGTTGTGCTGATGCATCTTCCTAGCAGAGGGAAGGCATCAGTAACAGTGTGACCGTGTGGCCAAGGGAATCACTCCTTGCGCCAAAGAAACTACAGAATTGGATTTAAAAAAAGAGGTCTGGAACTATAGCAAGGGGTGCTGGATTTGGAAGAAAGGCTCAGAGCAGAGGGTGCTGCCAGCCCTCCTTGCAGAGGCTGCTGGAGCATGGAAACAAGCTGGTGACCTTGGAGAGACCTTAAGCCGTGGTGTGAGGGGTGTAACTGGGTGTGAATTGAAGGGAAATCACTGAAGAGATTTCAGATGGATAAAATGGGTGAGTGCAATCTGCACAAGCTCAGGGAGCGCTGTTTGCTGTCAGCACTGGGATCATGGAAGCAGAGGAATGCCTTTCCTCGGGCCAGTGTCCATCCAGAGCTCCCACCCATGCTGGGACTGTCCTCAGGTGGGGCTGTACTGAGGAGTCCCAGTCCAGCCTGTGCTGCCCTAGCTAGAGCAAATCACCACTGATGGGTAACTTCAGCCCAGACTTGGCAGAGCCAGGGGGGATTTTGGGGCTCAGGAGGGCACACACCTTGCAGGCAGGTGGGTGGCAGCCCCAGCATGGGGACTGCCAGGTCTGTGGAGAGGCACAGCCACTGCTTTGCCTTCCCCATCAGGTTCTTGTGAGTTCAGGTCCAGCTGTTCTCTACCATGTGCACAGGTCTGTGGATGTGCTTTGTGCTTCCATCCTTTTTACTTTTCTCCCTATTTCAATCCAGTTTGACTGTGGCCAGTAGACAGGAGGGAGGGAAGAAGAGGGTTAATCCAATCCTTTTATCTTGCCCTTTGTCTAATTAAAACCACAACAAATGGCACAGTTTAGGTTTAAATGTAATTGTGTTTAATGAAACATTAAGGGCAATTAAAGGAGTTACCGTGGCAGCCTCTCTATACCCTCCAGGGTTATAATGGTCTGATGAAGTGCTCGTACTGGCTCTCTTGGCAGGGGGCTGTTAATTGTGTTAGAAACTGATAGAGGTTTTCTTTTAATGCTGAACTTTCTCTGGGTATCCGTCTCACAGGCATTTGCTTGTGATCAGTCTCTGGAAGTTGGGAGCAGCACATGGGCTTGGTGGCTGCCCAGGAGGATGGATGGGGCACTGGGGATGCTGAGGCTTCCCCTCCCCTTTGCTTTGGTCTGGATAGTCACTGGAGGCACCCACTGAAGCCCTGAGTTCCCTTTCTGGCCTAATATTATTCTGGCTTTATTGTTCATGGGAGACAATGCCTTATTTATTTTTGCCTGGGAAAGGTTGTCCTGATGTAGTCAAGTTAGTTTGAGAGTTGTCAGCAAAAGGGAAAACATATTGTGCAAATGGAGATGATTCATGCTTGTAAATATTATATAGCTACTATCAATCTCAGACTTTTAGAAGAAGCACCTAGAGGTCATTGCTGGAGGCTTCACAAACACAAAATTTGGCACCTTCCTCCTTAAAATGCTGCTTGAATTTAAAGCCAGTTCCTCACATTTCAAGACTTTGAGTCATGGCTGACTCATGCTGTTTTTAAAAATACAGATGGGAGTTGGCAAGAGTGTGATAAACTGAGGCATGGAGGGAGAGCAAAGGCAGCTCCAGCACTGCCACTGAGGTCAGGCTTCCCCCACACCATCCCCAAAGGTGACCAGAGGCAGCCAGGAGCAGAGCCAGGAACAGGATGCCCAGCTCTAATCGCTTTCCTGCATCTTGAAGAAATAAGCACTGCCAGGGCAGCAAAATAAATACCAGTTTAAAAAACTGTAAGTAGACAGCAGATAGTCCCCTTGCAGAAGAAGTGGGGCAGACTGGGCCCTTTCTTTGTCTCTGCTGCTTCTGTATATAGAAACAGTGGCTTGAAAACAAGGTTAGCTGCTGCCTCCTGAACATGGGGCAGGTTTGACAGCAGCTTTGTGGCAGCAAGCTGCCTTCACATCCCTGACGGGATGACTGCTCTGTAAATCTTAGTAAAAGATGTCACAGCAACACGTGTTCCCCAGAGACTGGGAGGGGAAGGCAATGATCTATGAGTGAAACCTGTCCCTAGAGTCCTGCCATCTATTTCTCAAATCTTAAGAAAATGCTGCCACTGTGCTGCCTCCATTTATCTCAAATAAATATGGAGGGAAAATTCTAAAATAAGATGCCTTTAAATATTTTTTAAGGCAGAGGTTATTTTTTAACACAAAAGACTTTTTTTCCCCCCTCTCCTCAGCACATTTTCCAGTTGCTTTCATAAATAAATAACTTAATGCACCTCCTTGTCTCCACCTGCTTCCTGCCCCATTCAGCGGGTGCTTCCTGAGGCTGTGGGGAGAGCCAGGCAGTTATCTCAGCCTCCAGCAGCTCCTCAGGATCCTCCAGCCTTTCCACAGCACGAGGGGGGAGCACATGGACCCTTATCTCCATCTTGCAGGCCAGGAGCCAAAGACTGTGGAGATCTGGGACTGTTTCATGCTCACTCAGGAAACCTGGGGTTGGTCAGGAGCTAAATCCTGTTCACTTTTTTTGGGGGGTAGGGAATTGTGACTTGGACATAACAACAACAACTTGCTGTATTTTTGGGTGGTAAAATACACCTTGCTGTATTTTTGGGTGGTGGCTTCCCTTCCAACCGTGGTGGACTGGCTGACTGTGGAGGTTTGTTTTACTGGGGTGTGTTTGTTTGTGTGGCTGTGTGTGCCTCAGGTGACCTGTGGCTTGTGACAGTGCCACACAGTTTTTGGTGACCTGAGTGTGCTGTGGTGAGGAGCTCTCAGTAATTTGTGCTGGTCCTCACTGGTGGGATCCAAGCAAGGATCCTTCCACTTCCCTGGTGTTGAGATAACCAAGGAAGTATATTTAATACTGGCAGTATTTTCCATTAAAAAGGGTTTTTTTTTCTCCCAAACCCAAAAGCATTCTGAAAGTATTTCTATCTGAGACTTCTATTAATTCTTTTCCAGACTTTGTGGCTGCTGGGTGCCCAGACTTGGTATCAGCAATGCCTACTTGTCCCTATCAGTAGGAAATCAAGGAAAACAAAAGTGTTAACTTGCAGCTTTCCTGCCATGGCCCTTGGTGTGCTCTTGGGTAGGCCTGCCCGTGCCTTGAGGAGGTGTTTTGCATAGCAATATGAAGAGTTTTTCTCCTGTTTCCCCATTCTTTCATGCTTGAAGAGCTCCATGGCAGCAGGAAATTGTCTCTAAGGAGGATTGATCTTGCCCTTCACAGGGATTAAGGGCCTCTCCTTGGTCTGGGATGAACTCTCTTGCTCCCAGGGAAGCTGCAGGGACTGCTGTGTTTCACTGTGATTATTATTCTTTCCCTTCCCCCATTTGTGGATCCAGAAGGCTGTTCCACAAACCCCTGACCCTTTGTGTTCCAAGATCCCTCAGCCCACCTTTCCTCACTCCTCCTTGGATGATACTGGCCTGTAGAACAGTGGGCATGTGAAAAAGGGACAGGGATGATAAATTAGATGATCCCCACTCTGGGTGCACTGATCCTCATCATCTCCCCTGCCCCATCTCTGGCCATACACCGTTTCTTCTCTGTGCTGCAGGAACAGGGACAGGGCATTCATGCTGCTTAAGTAAAACATAATGATTTAAGTTTTATTTAATTTAAACAATAAAATGGCCATTAAACAAGTTATGCATTGACCACCTTACCATGCCCTCTAGTGCTAATCCTGATTAAGTGTCTTTATTACTTGGCTCAGTTGGCCTTTTTTAAATGACAACGAAACACTTGATAGCACGAGTGCAAACTCTTTCCCTCTTGGCAATTATCTCCCTTCCTACTGAGTTTTGCAGGAGGAAGGAGAAGGGGGAGAGGGAAGGAGAAGGGAGAGCGGGTTGGCCAGGGGAGAAATCCAGCAGCACCTGATCCGTTTATCACACAGATATGCCATAGTGGAGGCTTAATGGAGATTTAAATAATTCAGAGCACTCAGCCCCGCTAAAGCTGTATAATGAGCCTGCTGCACTGTGAGCCGCTGCTCGGCTGAGCACACGAGCAGGGAGGTCGTGTGGTTTTTCCATGCATAATTAAAGGGATAAAAGGGGATTTAGAGCAACAGTGTTACAATGAAGCATGCGGACAGAGGCTTCACTTTTATTTAACTTGGAAATGCCGAACTGTTTTTGACTTGCAGAATAAGCTCCCCTCTTTCCTTTTATCTTTTCTTTTTTATTATATAGAAAAGCCATATTTTTATATATATTTCTCTCGTTCCTTACTGACCTGCCCCTGCTCCCCTCTGTCCCTTGAGCATGGGGTTGTCTCTGAAGGGGATTCACAGTGATTCTTGTTTCACCCTGGGACAGAAGCTCGCAGCTCTGTGGCTATTCAAGGTGGAACAAGCAGGCAAGAGCTGAGAAGCCTTTTCCAGCATGTTTCATGTTCTCTTTGTTTCTTCTGAAAGGAATGGCTCCAGATAAAGAGAAGGAAGATGGGAAGAATATTGAGTGTCACTTTAACGGTGTGATTTACCATTTCCACCGTGTTGTTTACAAAATCTGGGGTAAAATGTGCTGCCTGGATGAATGGATCTGAGACAACTTGGTCATTCCTGGGGTTTATTGCTCCTTTCCGCTCCTCTGCCCTGTTCTTTGAGGAGCAACCACCCTTCAGAGCCCCTGAGCTACTCTGTGGGGCCTTTGGCTGCCTGCCTGCTGCACAATGGGCCAAGGGTGGCGTTTCTCACGCTGCCCTTCAGCAGCTTTGCTGTATCTGATCTGCCCCTCAGCCATGCTGCTGACAGAAGGGGAAAATGGCTCTGCATTATCCTCCTCCTAGGAAATGGAAGAGGATGTTGCTGTGCTGAAAGTTGCTATCAACCCTGTCTCAAAAACTGTGCAGGTCTGTGATGGTGGTGGTGATAATTAACACATCTTTCATTAACTCCTTATCAATGGCCCAGTCTGCTGTGGGAGAGCTGCTCAAAGCAAACAGGTCTGGTTTCATCACAGCTCTTCCAGCTTGAATGAGTCTCCCTGCATTTTTTCCTGTGGACTGGAGACAGTTCCAGTGTTCTGGAGGATCCTGAGGGGGCTGGGGAAGGACAAGCATAAACTCACCTGTAAGGTGCTGCCCCAGGTGAGCAAGGATGGTGAGCTCAGTGTGGTATGGCTGCAAAATGAAGTTTATGTTGTGGATGGAGATTAAAGGGACTAAAAGGACATTCAGGCTAGCAAAGCAAAGGTTGAGAGGGGTTCCTGCTGCTCCTTGTAGACAGAGTGTAGAACCGTTCTTGCAGGTCAAGATCAAGACACAACATGAAGTGGTGAGTGCCCAGTGAGAGCAGTGAGGTCTAGTTTTAAGGAGATGTGATAACTTGCAGAAAGGGATTCTAAGATGGTTTCACCTGCAGAGTACATTAAATCAGGAGCTCCTTTCTGCCCTTTGATCCTTAGTAACCCCCTAGCCCTGGGCTGTGGGAGGTAATGCAGCAGCTCATGTGCACAAGTGTGCCTGTGTTCCTCAGGCATCCCCTGCCTTCACCACTGTCCCCAGGTAGAGCTTCAGAGCTGCTTGTCACTGTGATGTACAGCCAGGAGCACAAGCTGCTGCCACACTTAATCCCTAGAATTAATTCATTATTTTCCTTTAGATAAAGAAAACAAGAAGGAATCTGTGGCTACTGCATTCACCTTAATGGCACGTGTCTGTCAGTTATTTGTGGCTGGGTGGGAAGCCAGGGCTGCTGTGACATCCTGCACGGTCACTGTAATGGAAACATCCATCTTGTCTCCCTCAATGCACACTCTCCATTTAGGAATTTCGAAAACACTTCTGTCAAATATCACTCTCTGCACAATCCTGTTAGCAGGGCTGATGAATGGAGTCTCAAATTAAGACCGATCCCTCTGATAACCACAGTGCTATAGGAGAGTCATCTGCTCAGCCAGAGCTATTTATTATATTTGATTAGCTGGGATGGCAATCTTCACAACCCACTGTAAATTCTATTAGGGGCACTCTGAGGCCCAGAAATGCAAATCAGACTTCCCAGCACACATATGCATACATATCGCCTCTCTTTGCAAATGGGTAATTTCCTCACATTTATTTCAATGTTGTTACAAGAGAGATGTTGATGCTTTCCCTTTGCCAGGAGGGAAGGGAGAGGGATGAGGGGGATGCTACTGGGTGGTCAGACAGCCCTGTATTCTCTTTACTCTTTGTTGTGAGACCCTGCCTGGCAGCAGCTCCAGCAGATCTGTTTTGTGAGCTCATGGCTTTCTGCCTAGCCCGTATCCTGCAGGCATCCCCATCCAAATGGGTGCTCAGGAGCACAAGTCTGTGCGATGCTGGAGAAACCTCGTGACAGACTGGCCTGTGGTGAAGCTGTAAAGACAAGGCAGGCCCTTCACTCTGTTTTGTTTCTCCTTTCTTTGATCCAGACAGGCCCCAGGCAGCTCCAGCTGGCTATGTGCCACCAAGTCAGGTTGGAAGCTCACAGCTGCTCTCCCCTGGCACAGCAGTGGCCACAGGAGCAGGATAGGGTAGGTTTGTGAACAGCTCCATTAATAATCACTGGTCAGGTGTTCTGAGGCCTGTGCATAAAAGGCACATTTAAATTAAAGATTGCTTTTGTCACTGAGGTGCCTTTGACTCCAGTGGAGTTGGCATTAGGTGTGTCCTCTCAGGAAAGGAAGGCTCTGTTCCCTGGGCAGCTCACAGACTAGTGCATTCACAAGTTACATTTGGTTGTGGTGATTAATCCACCAGTAACTGAAGGAATTTATTAAGGCCAAGCAAAGCAAAGGTTATTTGGGAGCTAACAAGCAGCACTGTTGGTGGGTTGCTTTCTTCTTTTGGTCATATTTTAATAATAGTTTTTATAACAGCTCATTAATGTCTGCATTACATAATCATTTACTAATACACATCTAGTGGTGTACTATCTATTGATGTAAGGGTTAGGTTTATCAAAACTGGTTATTCTGTGAATAATAGGTTTTTAATAAATCCCTTTTTTAAAGGGTGACTAAACCTCTTAATAACACTGACATAAAATCTGATCTTTATCTTTTCCCCACCTTAAGTTCTTATACCTGTTCGGTAGGATGCTTACAACATGTGTCCCTTTGATGTGCTTCCCATTGTGTATGTTTCCCTAGGATTTTTATTAGGACAAGCTGCTGCAATGCTGCATGGCTAAAAGGAAATCCTTATAGAGCTGGAGGTACCTGGCAGTGTATTTGAATCTTCTTAAGCAGTTAAAAAAAATAATTCCCAACACGGTGAATGAAAATCTTATCTGGGCATGATAAGGATCCCTTGGTCCCTGTAATACAATGTAGTTTGTTTCTTCCAGCCTCACAAATGCTTTTGTTATCTTGGCTTTGATTTTTTTTCTTCTCCCCTCTGTATTGCTTTGATTTTTTTCCACCCTTCCCTTTTCTCTTTCATCACACTGCTTGTAAATCCTTCCCTTGGTAGAGATTAGAGTAGGAATGAGTGATAGATGCTGTCAGTAAGAGGAGCTAATTTTACCCCTGATAATGGCTCTGTGGTTTGTGCAGACTTTGCTGATGCAGACTCACACCTGGGGGCCCGTCCTGTCTGTGCCCTGCTGGGCACTGGGGCTGAGCTGCTGGCCAGGATGGGCTCTGCCCTGGCAAAGCCTCACACTGGGAACAGTCTCTGCCAGTGCTTCTCACCAGTGAAGAATTCCCTCCACGCTCACAAATATAGCAATAGCCATTTTGGGGTTTTCCATGAGGAGTGTTTTCCCTTCTGCACAAGAGTGTGTACGTGGCTAGAGTGGGAGAGATGATCTGGACTGGGTTCAGCCCAGGGGAGAGGATTTCCCTGGCACCCACACAGCTCCCAGCCCAACCAAGAGGATTTGGGGTGTCATGGGCAGGTACCATGGCAGTGGCACTGGAAACTCAGGGAGTAACACCACCCAGCATTGCTCAGGGTGGCACTACTCACTGCTGAGTAGTGCCTTTTGCAGTTAGTACCCGCGCACTGCAGCTCTCCCTGTGAGCCACTCTTCAAACACTGAGCACTGGGGCACTGCTGTGCCAGCCTTGTCTGCCCAAAGAGTGGCCCAGTGCTCTGTGGATGAGCTCCCTGCTGCTGCTTTGTGCTCCTCTTGTGTCACCAGCAGGGCAGGAGTGCCGGGCCACAGGTGACAGGAGATGCCATAGCCCCTTCCCAGAGCTGGGGAGGAAGAGGGCTGCAGCAATCCTCAGCTTTGCTCTTAGCAGAGAGTGGGGTAAGAGCACTGCTGGGCTGGCTAACCAGCTCTTCCCTGGTCATACCCTGCCTGGAGGGTGATGTTGAATTTGGCTCTGCCCTTCCCCTGCAATCAGTCAACACTCAACAGTTCATTTTCCCTGATGTTCTTACAAGGAGTTCTGGGAGGGGATTTGCACAGCAAATGAAAGATGGCTGAAAGGATGTAGGAAGTCTGAAGAAGTCTTGAAGAGCAGCTGTCACAGCCAGACTCCACTGCAGATGGTTGTACTCTGCTTGTTTGAAATTGCAGCTGCAGTTCCCATGAGGGTCATTCCCTCCTCTGGCCTGTACTGGTGGGTTTGATTGCTGTGGGTCATGTTCCAGCCCCAGAAGGGTTGCAGTGATCTTGGTTAACTGCTTGTCCTTGGATAAAGGCTGAGAGGAATCCTTATTTGGTGTGACACAGTCCCACCAAGCCTTTGCACTCTCTAACACCAGTAGCAGTGACTGAACAGATCCAGTAAAGCAGCTCACCATGGTGCTGTCCCCTTTTTGCTGCTTCTGAAGCAGGGCCAGGCCATCCCTTTATATATAATTATATAATTATTTGTAATTATTTCAGGTGTGGCAAGGTTTATTCTTCATGAAGCTGTTACTGGTTAGAGAGGTGGAGGAAGGATAATGGTACAAAGCTGTGACACATCTGTTCCAGCCCTGTTCCAATATGGGCTGGGAGCAGCTGATGGCCTCAGACTGCTGGTGTTCTTCCTAATTATGGTTGGAGATAAGCAGAGGGTGGATAGAGAGCAGATGCCATCTGTGAGGCCAAGTCTTCTGCTACTTGCAGGGTCTGTGGTAAGGAGAGCTCTGCTATGAAATATTTTGTGCCTGTTGGGAGTGTTTGGGTGTTAATTCAATGTGGTTTTGCTGCCTTTTGATGGGGTAATGGTAATCTGTGTAATTACAGGGTAGTTTCTCGTTAATAACTGCTTCAGTCATTTCTCCCTCCTGCCTTCCCCACCAGTTTCTTTTCTTCTGCAACTTAGAATGATATTACTCATAGAATCAGATGTATTTGTTTTGTCTAATGGAAATACAGGCAGTGGTATGTAAATTAGGTACAGGACCTGAGTGCTGTGATGAGTCGGTCACTGGTTCAGGCATCATTCACCCCTGCACTGTGGAGTCAAATGGTGGCTGTGGGAGAAGAGCTGCAGGTGCTTTCCAAGCCACTGGTCTTATCAATTGCTCTCCTCACCCCTCCGGAACACCACCAAAGGAAAGTGGGTTTGTGCACCTGTTGGTCTTATTGTGGTTGCTTTGGACCCAAATTTAGAACCACAGAATAATTAATGTAAGATCACAGAGTCTCACTGTTAACCTAGCACTGCTGAGTCTTTCATTAAGGGAAATCCAGTTTTTGACCTCTTTAGCTATGCAGGCTCTTTTTTCCTGTGTAATGTTCTGTCCTTCATCTCCTTTCTTTTTTTTTTTAATGGCATTTTTGCATTTTCAATCATATTTTCACATTGAGCTGAAAAGGAAATCGAGAATCTGCCAAAACATTCATCATCTCTTTTCTTTTCAAAATAGCATTAGAAGTCAGGCCTGATTCAGGGCCTGTGCATTGAAAATTACACAACCCAGAGCTGAGAAATTGAAAAGTACTGTGAACATTGGTTTAAATTTTTAACCAAATTCCTGTCAGCTGCATTTCTTCCTTTTATATATTTTCCTTCTATTAATATTCTAGTGAATGGCTTTACAAGAAACAATGAATTTTAAACAAAGCATGGAGGACTTTTCCAGAGAATGAATTTGAAGTTATAGATGTGCATATTCTTGCTAGGCTCTGAGGGAAACCACCCTACATGACATTGATTCCTGCATCCAAAACCAGCCAGAATATCCTGTATTTTGAACAAGCTAGGAGAAAATGGGTACCATTTTCTCTTGTTTTGCCCCAGTAAAACCAGAGAAGAAGTGGAGACAGAACTCATTGAATAATTTCTGGGGAAGAGACTTTCATGTAGCTCAATTTTTGTAATGAAAAAGCTCAATATCCTGGCAGATTCTGAAAGGGTTTTCTGTTTAGGAGGAAATAGTAGGATGTCTTTCTTGTGAGCTCCTAGGTGAATATGAAGCTAAAACCACGTTGTCTTCAGAGATGCTCTGCACCTGCAGCTCCTCCTGGAGTTGGTGTGAATCAGGCTGGTGGCACAGACTCTGCTGTCATCTTGAGGGATCTCCTTTCTTTCCTTCTTTATGGTTGTGTCCTGACGAACTTGGGTGTGTGTGGTTAGATTTTTCTGCTTGGTTTTCATTTCCTTTCTGCAGAGGAACAGTTTGTGGGTTTTACATCCTGCCTCTTCACCACAGGTTTGTAACAGATTGGTGTGGGGAGCCAGCCAGCATCCCCAAAGGCAGCACTGAGAGAGCCTGAGGCTGCTCTGGTGGTCCTGGCACAGATGTTTCCAGCCATCACTCAGGCTTTATTAATTTACAAACATCCCTGAAGAAAATTGTGTTCTGAAAGGATCGAGGGTACAGCTCAGAGGTGAGATGTGTTAGGGAAGAAGAGCTGCTGAAAGTCATCTCCTGAGGCAGGAGAGCAGGGCAGTGGGGCATCCTTCCCCAGAGCTCTGTGCCCTCTGCCTGAGCTGGAGACAAAAATAAGATGCCTTTAGCAGCACCATGACCTTCATGAGTTCAAACTTAGATAGACCCAGCCCATGGGGTCCAGGGTGCAAGGGTGACGAGGACAAGCAATTACCTCCTGACACAGAAACAAATGTGAGGAGCTCAGTGCCAGTGTTCCAGTGCCTGAGGTCACCCTAGGGCTTGCAGGCCACTCAAGTTTTCTCTCTGGTCCGCTCACCCCATGAGGCCTCTCCTGAGGCTGTGTGGGAGTTGACATTCACTGTTCAGCTCTCCCATGGAAGAGGCTGTGGGTGAACAGTCCAGATACTTTCTGAGGGTCTCTGGGCTACAGAAGGTGCAGGTTTAACCTCCCTTATCCATTGCCTTCCCAAGCTGTTCTTGTCTTCTTGAAATCAGGCACTGCTGTTAAGGAGAGAAGGGAAAGTTGTGTGGGAGGAGACCTTTCCTCTGCTTGAGGGATGAGCTGTCGTGAATCTGTGTGAAACCAGCTCTTTCTGGCTCTTGTGGGTGAATTTGGGCAACCCCCCCCTTCCTTTTTGAGCCCAGCCTGCTCCTGCTGAGCCAGCCAGGACCAAATGCTCCATCTCCACCCTGTGCTGATGTGCTGCAGGTCCCACGCTGCAGCTGCTGCACGGCCGTTCCATCTGATTTGCTGGGAGTCTCCCTGCTTTGCTGTATTATCATGTCAGAAGGTAATTAAATAGACCCCAATTCTTCTAATTACTGCTCTCTCCTCGGTACATGCCTGCACACAGGGGTGAAGTGAAGGGTATGGAAATAATCACTGACAGATCACAGCTGGAAATCCGTAGCACCTTGGATAAACATTGGAGCAAAGGCGCCGTGCACAGCCCAGGCGGCTCGGCTCTGCAATTACTGTGAAATCTGTCTGAAGAGATTGGGGCTTGCAACTGCAAAACAAGGCAGGCTCCTTTCTCCAGAGAGCAGCATGTCATGAGGGGCTGGCTGGTGGGAAGGAGAGGTGTACCTGAGACACAGAATGGGTTTTGTTGCTGTTGGCAGGAATCTTCAGCCAGAGGCAAGGTGAAATAAGAAATAAGCAGGTTAGTGAGAGGCACCTCACTGCACAGGGGCAGCAAGGTGGAGGAACTCTGAGATCTGGCAGCTTATTAGAGATACAGGTCACCATTACATCCCTTGGTATTGTTGTGCTGGTAGATGCTGGGAACGTGGATGAGCCCTGGGTTGGGTGTCTTGGTGCTTTCTCTGCCTGGAGATCAGAGATGGAATGAGACAGAAGTGACATCAGACCCTCCTATGTGCCATCCTTTATGCCAAGTGGTATGAGGTGATAAAAGCACCTTCATCTTGCACCTGTGCAGCTGTTCCTCACATAAGGTGAAAATATCAGTGTCTTTGAAGTTGTGGAAGATTTTCCTCCAAAAACTCAGGGAGAGGGGTTTCATCTACACTCCAGCTCCTGGTGAGGTGTTCCAAGGTGTTGGATCATAAAGCGTTGATTTGGCAAGGCACAGATGCTCCTGACATGTCTTGCTGCATACATCATGGTGTGTTGCTTCTTCTTGTCTCATGTTTATGCTGCAGTCTTTAGAAAATCATCAGCTGCTGGTATCTGAATGCATTGCTATTGCAGGATGGTGAGGCAGAATAAATGTTTCAAAGATATGACCAGAAACATCTTCCTGGGGACTAAAGCTTGGTTGTTTGAGAGCCAGTTCTGCTTTATTACCTTTCCCTTCATCTGCCATTCTGCTTCTAAAAAGGTCTCCTAATGCCTCATGGGGTTAACAAACCAGGAGTGGAGGCAGGAGAGTTAATTTTGAGTCCTGTGCAATTTATGGGCTGGGGAAGCTGCTGCCAGCCAGGCGTCCGGAAGGCAGCAGAGCCATGGTGCCAGCACAGGCTGCTTGCAGCTCCTCTGCTCTGCTCAGCCACAGGGGAGCCTGAACATGTGTCTGTGGTGCTTAGAGAAGCAGGAAGAGAGCAAAAATGGGACTGTTTCCTCCTCCCCTTACCTGTTGTTTTTTATTAGGGGTTCAGCCCCTGATAAATACCCCTCTAATCTGTTGCCCTCTTGGTGAAGCTGTTTCCTCCTTTGGAAGATGAAAAATCTTTTTTTTTTTTTTTTTTTTTTTTTTTTTTTTTTTTTTTTGTGAGCTCTGGGGCTCATGGAGTTAAAAACAGGGCAATAACTGAGAACCAGTGGTGCTGGAATGGGCAGTGAGGGCAGGTTCAGCTCCTGAGCTGCTGCCCAGCCTTGCCTGCACAGCTCAGGTGGCCCAGGTCAAGGGCAGGATCAGCTCAAGCTCTCACCTCTGGGCTGTTTCCAAACCTGTGAGTGCTGGTACTCTCTGGGCAGCGCTGCTGGCATTCCTGGATCATGCTGGCAAAAACAGTGCTCTTCTCTGTGGGATGCTAGTCTGCTTCCAGTGTTTCACAGGAGATGCTTCCTTCCCTGGGCTGCAGTCACATTGCCTTTTATTCTTCTGGGAATGGCATTACTCATGTCCTCAGAATCCACTTCCAGACAAAGCACACGGGGCATTTATGCAGGAAATTGTTCCATTTTTTGCCTTGTTTTTTGCTGTGTTGATTGTATTCTCTCCAGTGTTGTTTGCATGAGGAAAGTGAAACACAGTACCTGAGCCTGAGGGGAAGCTCTCCAGAACAGAGCTGGCTAATTCCCGTGGGAAGTCAGCTGGATACCATGCCTTGGAATCCTGCTAATCTTAATGGTCTCTGTGGGTTTAACCTGAGTTGATGGGATTAGGGCTTGTGCAGATCCTGTTGCTGTGTGCTTCCTTCACAAACCACCCCTGCTGTTTGATCCTGCACCCACCCCACCCCAGTGCATGGTCCCTGAGGAGCCTGCTCTCTTGGTGAAGGCTCTTCCTCCTTCAGAGAACCTTCTGGGATCAGGATGAAGAATTCTGAAGCAGGAAGGGTCATGAAAGCAAACTCCATTTTTTAAAATAAAGCACTTTTTGGAGCAGCACTTCTGGTTCAAATAATTTGAGGTTACACCAGTAGCTATGGCATGAGAAGGAATCCTGCATTTTCTTTTTGCCACCACACTCCTCCCTGGTTTACAGCCTGATTGATGAGTGTCACAGACCAGCTAGGACCCTACAGGTGACCCTGAGTATCCTGGCACTATTGAAAGAGTTCCACAGCATGAAAATAGCATGGAGACTACAGACAGAAAATAGCTTTAGCCTGTCTGACCCCTCACCCCTGTCTAATTTTCATGGGTATTATTTACTGCTGCAAAATACTACATGCTTAAGTTATAAGCTGATTTTAAATCAAGGCAATTCCATGGCCATCTGTGGAACTACATCAATTTACACCTGCTGGAGATCTCAGCCAGTGTTGATATATCTTCTTGGGTTCCATAAAAAATGATTTTTTCAGAAGCTGACTTGTTAGCTAAAGAAGCAGCAATGATCTTTTAACAGTGCTATTAGGCTGTTCAATGCAGCATTTTCATTGATCAATGTCCTTAATGTGGCAGAAGGATGGCTCCATTTTTCCATTATTTCTCTGTATCCAGCCTGGCCAGCCAAGCACTTTGGTGTGTGGCAAGCACTCCTGATTACCAAAACCTCTTGTTAGGCTACAGACTGGTGTGCCCATGGCAATTGTAGGCTGAGGGTGGAGATTTCCAGTTGTGAGTGCATTAAAAGCAGCCATGGTGTGCTGACCCACCCAAAAGGAAGGAGGTGTTTCCTTCCCCACACATGGGAACTATTTTGTTTCTGCTGTCTCAAAACAGACAGGGATGAAGAGTGAATTTGGATGGGGAGGGAAATATTTGCAATAATGTCTAGTGAAATGGAAAAATGTTTGGGATAAGTAAAGAAAATGAGAGTTTTAATAGTTTTGGGCTGCCATTTCAGAGGTGATCAGTTCTCAGCAGACAGATTGTTTTTCCTGTCTGGGCCTCCATTTACACACCAGCTAAATGAGTTTAATAATGGCTCCAGCAAGGCCTTTTTGTCACTGTGATGTTCTCAAAGAGCTTTGAGGTCTTCCTTATGAGCACACAGCATGGGAACAGAGTGCTGCTGCCTTACAGCTGCAAAGCCACTTCTGCTTTTGGCTCCAAGGACTCTCAATTATTTCAAGATGCTGAGATGGGAGTGTGTTCTGGTTCAGTGCAGTGCACGTGGACATCAGATATCCTCTTGTGTCAGAGCAAGAGGCTGTAGACAGCAAGTGTCTCTGAAAGGAAGTACTGCCTGTCCTCTCCAGGTACAGATCTCAGGGATCAGCTCTGTGCTTTGGGTTAGAGGCTGTGATTTGAGACTAATGAGCCCTTCCACACTGGCAGTGCATTGTGGTGATGCTGAATTTAATGGGTTCCTTGGGGTCTTTGCACTCTTTCTGCAAACATTTCCTCCTCAGCCAGACATTTAGAAAGCACTGTATGTTTCCTCCACCCCTCTCCTGCTCTGCAAGCATGACTTTTATATGGATTTGATGGGTTTTGCTTAATGGTTTCTTCATGCTGTTTAAAGGATTTATGTGCCATGGGTTAATACACTTTAGTGTTGTCGTGGATTTGTACCAAAAGAGCTTTTGTTCTCAGCCCTGGACTTTAGGAAGCCTCTTTGAGTAGCTCTCAAATGATCTCTTACATCTTGTTGGCAAACAAGCTCTTCTGACCCCTTCAGCTCTGAGGTCAGACCCAAGAGTAGCAGCACCTGACAGTAATGCTGGGGTCCTGTTATGGGCAGCTTGTCCTTAGGTGGGGGCTTCACACTCCAGCTGGCAGCCAGCAGTGATTGCAGAGAGCCAGGTAGCTCAGGAAAGTGAATCTGTGCTTACCAGGATCAGCAGCCAAGTTCTTGAGGCCTCAACCTGTGGTAACATGTCCTTTCTCAAGCATACAGAACAAGCAGGGAGAAGTTACCAGCACATCTTGCAACACTGCCAGACTCTATCTATTTTTCTTCTCTTCATTCTCATCTTGTTCTTCTTTCTCCTCTCCCAAATTTTCATCTCTCTGCAGGGAAAGCATTAACTGGTGTGAGGAATGCCAGCAATCCTCCAAGGGGTGTCCTTCCTTTCATAGCCTTGCCTCAATGCAGAGGAACATTTGCCTGCAGGTTGGGCGGTGATCTGCAGACCCATTAACATTTGTCTGTTAGCTCCTGACAGCACTTTAAGCTGTTTCTTCATGTAGAAAAGGAATACTGAGTGCTGGAGGGACTGAGTGAACCCAAAAGTTACAGATAGCTTTCAGAAAAGCTGGTTTCTGCAGGAGTCATCCATGGTCTCCTTGCCTCGGGCAGCAGAGCTGAGATTCTCTTTCCTGTGCCACCTGCTGACAGATGCAAATGGCAACTGTGTAGAAATAGCCTGGGGAACAGAAATTTTACATTTCTGCTCCAGATCTTGCAGAAAAGCTTTTGGATGGTGATCAGGGATTAGCTACCCTTATCATCCATCTGTCCTTAGTGCAATAACAAATCAGAGCCTTGCTCTGACCAGCCTTGTTCATAAACTGCAGGAGTGGCACTGCTGTGTAGTGGGACAGCCCCAGGGATTCAGATGAAGATGATTGTTGTTTTTAGTGCCAGAGATATGGTCTGAGCCACTTCAGAGGGATCCTGTTAGATCCTGTCTTCTCCCACTCTTCTGCCCCATCTGCCTGGAGCTGTGCCCATGTCCTGAGTGTGGGACCATCTCCTGTAAGCTGATGCTGATAGTGAGGACAGGTGGCTTGCTCCAATGATAAATCCAAATCTGTGTCTTTTGGGTTATTTGATTTTTAAATTAAAGGATGCAAGACTATATCTCCAAAGCTTCCCCAAATTTTACACCTATAGCTCCTCTTCACATGATAGTGAGCACATGTGGCTTCATCCAATGATAAATCCAAATCTGTGTCTTTTGGGCTATTTGGTTTTTAAATTATAGGATGCAAGACTGTATCTCCAAACCTTCCCCAAATTTTACACCTATAGTTCCTCTTCACATGCTCTGCAGAGGAACCCTGTGACACTGGGTCCCCCTCTCCAGTTCTTGGTCATTCATTCTCTAATTTTGCAGCCTGGCTTAGTTAGAAGGTCCAGAGTTCTGGAGATGTGCCATGAAATCAGGAGCCCCTCTGCAGCCAGAGACTGACCAGGCCTGTGCAAATGGATGGAAAAAGGCTTGCAAAGTGGAGACAGTTTCTAGACAAAGGCAGCATGCAGTAATCCCTGAAGAGTAAATGGAAAACAGATTACGTTTGTTCTCAGATCTGTTCAATAATGGAGCAGCAGGCAGCTGCTGGCCTGCCTCCCCGGGGTCCCTGGCAGGAGCAGACAGCCACTACATTATTAATTGTCTGCTGCTGGCAGTCCAGCGGGACGCAGCGGGGCTGCTGGAGAGGAGCCTGGTGCTTTGGGAAGCAGCCCCTTCCTCCTCCTGCCTCCAGGGCTCTCTGGATAAATGACTCTCTTCCCCTGAAAACTCCTCCTTATGGTGTCCACGTGGCTGTGGTCACAAGCTCTGCTGCAGCCACAAGGCAGGCAGTTCACCCAGTGCTCTTCATTCGCTGCCACAGTGAAAGGGACTGGGCAAAGCCAAGGCTGTAGCCTCGTCCTGTGTGGGGGAAACTGAGGCACAGCTATGCTGTCACATGGATACAAACACCATGGATGTGCAACACACATCTTCTCATAGTATTCTTCTTGTTAGAGCTTGTCCTGGTCGTTGGGAGGAAATCCAAGGATGGTCACTGTCACAGGTTTTTTAGCAGGGATGGACCAAGTCGTCTTTTTTTTCAGCGTTCCAGTTTTAAACTGGGAAGTGTTTCCCTGCTCATGGCTCCAGGCCTCCAATAGTTGGCTTAAAGAACTCTTTCTTAGGCCACTGTTCTCCCTCTGGTCATCAAGCTTTTCTGCTTCATCTTTTGCTCCCATGCCCAAAATTTAGTCAGCCACTTTGGCTGCATAGGTGATTCTTGGTCTGAGCTGCAACGTGGTTGTGTTGGGTGAATGATAATTCATTTCAAATCTCCAGTCTGTAATGAGCATTAACTGCTTTATCTGTTCATCTTGAAACAATCCCTGCTGGAGTGTGCCTTGGCCTCTGCCCTGATCTTTGTAGGAGCACTGGGGGCTCACCTGATTTAAAAGCTTGTTTTAACCAAGTACATAAGTCACACAGGGAGTCTGTGACCCCAGCATGAGCTTAATTATTGAATTAAAGGTCAAAACACACATTTGGTGACTTTCACATTGCTCCCCCCAAAAAAGAAAAAGCTTTACTAGGAGACGTCCAAACAGAACAATGAAAAATTGTTGTAGAAACTGGGAGTGTTCTCTTGCCTTTTCTTCTCTTGTGTCCCTTTCTGCTTATGCACAGTCTCAGAGCTGATAACAGTGGTGCGTTTGTGTGAAGAATTCTTAATTTCCCTTCCTGCTACTGCTTTCTTTTATTTTTTTTTTAATTTGTACTTTTTCAATATAATATCGCCTCACAGTGGCTTGCTTGATAATTTTTGTCTGAAATTCTGGAAGGTGCCTCCTGTGAAAGCTGGCCGTTTTTCAAGAAACTGCCTTGTTCTGGTCTTTTTGTTTATTTTGTTTGGTTTTTTTTAAAGTGAAACCAACAAAAGAAAATGTTATCTTTTCCTCTAGCACTTGGTGTAATTGGAATGTTGCTGTGCACATAGCAGGGATGTGGACTGCCTTGGATTACAACTATACCCATGTGTATTTTTGACTGCATCTCACCTAAGCAGTAGCTCACATTTAGAAAACCACCCATGGATTTTTTTTTTCCAGCTGGAAAAAAATAGTTTTCTTCTTCTGTCTTTTAAAATTGAGGATATTTTCCCTCTGGACAGGGATTTTCTTTCATCGTTGTGCTCCTCTCTCATCATGAAGTGACAGAACATATCCTGCTGCCTTTAGCAGAGCTGCAGCCAGAGGGGAATCTGTTGGGAATCCATGGAGAGAGGATTACACCAAAGAAAGGTGATGAAGACCAAGTTATCAATGCCACCCTGGCAGCCTCAGAGAGCAGGGTTTGCCATCTGCAGTGTCTGATGCAGGACACACCCCACCAGAACAGGACAGGCCAATGGTCTGTGTGTCCTCGAACACCTACAGGAGGTGTTGTGGCAGCCTCAGGAGAAAATCACACAGGGGCAACTCAGCACTCCAGACCTCAGGAATCTGGGAGTTACCAGACAAGACTTTATCTGCTCTTTGTTTTTTTCCCCTTGTTTCCTTGGATTTATTTTTTTTCTTTTTCCTCCAGTCTGCCATCAGTCTCTCGTGTCTGCAGCTTTCCTGCACTGGGAGGGGAGACAGAATCAGGCTCTTGTTGGAAGGGGAACGAGGATCACTGACCCCATAAGGATGCTTGTGTGCCTGGAAGAGGTGTGCAAACCCACCAATGTCCCTGAACCTGGAGGCTGAATGATCCATGTTCCTTTTTATTCTTTACTGGAAGGGTGCAGAGTACAGAAATAGAAGTCAGAGCAGTTACACCCACTGAACAAAAATAATCTGCTCTTCTAATAAGCACTGCATTAATGATATGGTAAGAAAGCAAGGGCCTCTCATTATTTTCAGCTCTGCTCCCACTCTGGACAGATTACTGGGCACAAGCAGGAACTTTTTATGAGCAAAAGAGATTTTTACACAGCTTCCAGTCAGCCCAGTGATGGGGAAGGGAAGAAGGAGGCAGCTCAAATGCTCAGCCTAGTGCTGTGCATCTCCAGGGAGAAACAGTTAAATGGAGATATGAGGGCTTGCCTTGCTTCACAAGGAAATAGTCTCTTTTATGTGTATCTTGCCTGTGTTGATATTTGAAAGCTATTTTGGGCCACAACAGCAAATTTAATCCACAGTTTGTTCTCTCTCTAAAGTATTGTACCGTAAAAACTCAGATCAATTTTGACAGCTCCAACTATTTAGATTGGAGAGGAAAGCCAAACAATGAATCACTCTGAATATTTACAGTTGAATTCATCCCAGGGTACCTGTACCCACCTCACTGAAATGAAAGCATTATCTGAGAGATGAGCAGAGCCTTGGAGGCTCCCAGCTGTGTTCCCAGCTTGCATGGAGTGTTGTTTCCAGGGCTGGGAGATGAGGGGCAATCCAAGGCTGATGGTGCAGAGGGGTTGATAAATTCAGAGTGGTCCACACACTCTCTTTGGGGATTTATGTTGCACTTGATCTCTGCTGAGAGTCAAAGTACTTGAACCAGAGTAAATATAGCTTTCTCACTTCCCTGGAGCTGGCTGAAAATGTGAGAAAGTTGTGTTCACAAATAATTACACAGTAGTCAATTTTCAACGGTCCACAGGAAAAAAAAAAAGTCACAATGACAAAAGCCCTCACAGTAAGTTATTGAATGAATTTTCTTGGATATCTTATCATGTAATAGCCTGTGGCTATGACTTGATATGCAGGAATCAGTGTTCAGTTCTCAGCTCTGGTCCCTTTTTCCTGTGATCTTTACCCAGGGTGCTCCATTTCTCTCCTGGCTCAGCTGGAAAATCTCTTTTCAGGTTTTTGCCTGTTGCCCATCACTGCAGCATCTTCCCCATTCAACTGATGGCAATTGCAAAGTCCTTTGCAGCTTTTATGGGCTTCATAATGCTCCCTCACAGGGAACTCAACAGTCTGTATTGGCTATCACTGTCATCCTCTGAAATACTGCTGGCATTCACACATGTAAGGTCCCCATGCCAGGGGGGCTGCAGCCACTGTGCTAACTACAAATAAGTGCAGGGATTGCTCTGCTGCTCAAATGCAGCTGTGTCCTGAGTGCCCAGAAGGAGCTGCATGGCTGAGTTGCCAGCAAACAGCTTTTTGCTCATTTCTTGGAGGAGGTGACCAGCTATTGGCCAGAGACAGGAGGAACAACTCATTCTACAGGCTTTCTACCCCTGATGAGAGCAGGATATGCTGATGTGCTGATTTTTGGACAGCTATGCTAGGTGTTTAGGTGTTGTGATCCACTGTGTGAATTCTTTCCTTTCCCCATTTTTCTGCTTCTGTTTCCTCTCCCAGCCTGTCCCTGTGTGAGCCTCTTTGGGGTTACCTCTGTTTGTGTCCATCAGTGTCTCAGTGTGGCCTCTCTGAGGTCCCTGACACCCAAGTACCTCTAAGCCCTGGCTTGAAACAATTGTGTAAGATCCTTCCAGCTCATCCCCTATGTGACTGAAGGCACCTCTGCCCACAAAGCAGGGATTAGAATGGTTAAACTGTGAACAGACAGGCTGTGGGATGGACAATAGCAGCTTTCCCTTAATCCAGTGCCTGCCTGCAGATGCCATGGATAGCACAGGCAGGACAAGGGGGAGCTCAGCACTGTGAGGGAGAAGGGAGAGTGGCAGCTCAGATGAAAGGAAAGATGGGGGGAATCCCTGAAAGCATGGCTAAATTACTGCTCTGCTTATTCTGCACTCTTTATGTGGAGAGAGGGACTTGTTCAGCTTCCTGGTGTTGGTGGTTTATAGGAGCTCAAGTCTCACCTCTGCTCTAAAGTGCCAGAAGGGAGACATATACACCTTAGCAGGAAATCATAAAAAGCACCAATAAAGTCCTGTCTCTCCCAGTGTGGGGGTGGGAGTGAGGGGAAGCATCAATGCACTGAGGGCTGAGCAGGGCTGCAGGGGTTTGGATGGGGAACAGGCAGGGAGTGATCCCACTCTGCAGAGGCTCTGTGGCAGTGCCAGCTGGAGGGTTGTTTGGAGGTTTGAGTGCCAGTTCCAGGCTCATTGGAAGCACTATTAGGGATGGATGTTGCAAAGCTGAATCCCTCCCTGAGGAGGGAATGCTCCATGCCAACCACTGCGCCACTGACAGCTCAGTGTGGAGGCAGTGGGAGATGCAGCCTCTCTTTCTCCTGTTTTCAGGCTTGGAGCATCCCTTCTCCTCCTAACAGGTTTGGGGTGGTGGGGAGAGAGTTTGTCTGTCACAGCCTCAGCAAAGACAGCATAGAGCCTGAGACTCCATGGCAGAAGCTTTTACATTTTACCTTTCCACTTTTACCTTTTTTCCACTTTTACCTTTCCACTTTTTACCCTTCACCCTTTTACCTTTCCCCACTGCTGCATTCATGGGGATCCCATGTGCTTTCCTGTGCCCTCCCAAAGGCAGCTGGAGAGAGGCAGAGAAGGGACACACTTGTCACTGTCCCTGGGAGCCTTCCAGCAGCACTGAAACATGCACATGGCATCAGCGAAGGGCTGATTGCCTGGAGCCAGGAGCAGGAGGGGAGCAGCCCCATGGATGGATGTCCCCGTGTCACTGTGCCTGGCAGGGTGGCACAGCTCCTTCACAATCTCACCATGCCAGGCAGCTCCTCTGGGCAGTGCTCACTGATGCTGGCATTGCATCCAGGGAAGAGCCCTGCTGTGTGGAGAGTAAACAAAATGCTTAATTTGCAGCCATTGATTTATGGTGCTGCTTGCTGAAATGATATTACAGTTGGCTGCAAACTGTTTTTCATCCTCTGCTAGCAGCTCCCATCACAACAGTGCTGCAGAAGCTCTTGCTGCCCACTGAGAGCAGTGCCAGCAGGAGGCTGGGAAATGCCAGCTGCAGCTGGAGAGGAGGGTCACAGCCTCAGCTGGCACAGGCCAGGGTGGCACTGCCCCAGCTGGCACTTGCCCATGCCTGGTGTGCTGCACTGGAGGGCTCTGCTCCTTGCACTAGCACAATGCAGGCTGTGGACCAAGAAAATTCAGTTTAACTCCTTTCTGTTGATGAATATTGAGGGGAAAATAATTGTCCTAAATGCAAAGAAACCTGGAGCAAAAGGCATTTGTGTTTCTTTTGTTCAGTAGAGGTTCTCTTAGTCTCTCTGCTTAGTCCATGCCTGTTCCTTGTTATGTATTTCCAGTTTAGCCTGTCTGTCACTGAGGGAAGGACTCCATGAGCAGCATTTTTTGTTTCTAGTGCCCTCATCACTGTGGAATCCTAAACCTCTCATCCACCCTGTGCATACAAATTAAATAAAGAAAAAAAACCAACCCAGTGTGTGTGGTTGGTGATCAAAGGTAGGGAGCTTGCAACCCAACAGGCATTTATAACAACAATTGAAATTCTCATTGATCTTTTATCATTGCTGGCTGAGCCTGCCAGCTCTCTGGAAAGCTGTGGTCTGTGTATTACATTTATTGTGGCTCCATTTGTGACAGCTTCTTGGAGAGAGGCAGGGAACTCGTGGGGCAAACACTGGATGGTGGCCAGAGGAAGGCAATACTCACCAGGAAGATGCTACAACTCATTCAGTGTAATTGTAGTGGCAGAAAAACAGTGGCGGTGGGAGAAAAGCTTGCTGAGGTTGGTGATGAGAGATGACTTGGCAAGCAAGGGCCAATTTGGAGGCTGTTTCTCCCCTCTCTCCCTGCGTGGGCACTGCCCAGGTGTGTGGATCTCTGAAATGTGCTCTTGTGTGACATGATGGATTTGCCCTGAATGGTTCTGTAATGGGATACCTTGGAGAAAAATGGCTTTACCCTTTGAAGCACTCAGGGCTGGATTGCTCAGGGGAAGCCCTTGAGCTGCAGCTGCTCTCCCTGAGCATCCTGCAGGGAGGAGGGCAGAGCCTGCCCTGCTGTGAGTGAAACTGGGGCTGGCCAGGCAGACCCCCCTGCCAGCAGGGCAAACTGGTGACAGCTCAGAGCCAGCAACCCCAGCCAGGGGTAACTGTGTTCTGCTGCCTTTTTATGGCTCTGGGCCTCACCCAGGAGCTGATGGAGAATAACACCTGAGCATGGGGCTGTCCTTGGTGAGTGGTGGGGGCTGCAGGGCAGGCAGACCCCTTCCCTTGCTGCCTGCCTGTTGCCTGCAGCCTGCACACTGTGCTGAATCCAGTGTGGGTGGATTTATCACCAGGGCAGGATGCTGCCTTGGCATTTAGTCCTGCAAAGCTCAGCTAGATAAATTACCTCATTGCCCAGCCCTGTCGGTGCTGCACAGGGAGCAGGGAGGCAGCAAATGTCTCCTTGTCTGTCAGGAAGGGCTGCTGTGAGCCAGCAGCAGCAGGGCTCCAGAAAGCTGCTGTCCCCTGGATGCCTTTCCCTCCCTGGGACGCAGGTTCATGAGTGGAGAAGCTTTGTGGCAGCAGGGACCCAGAGGATTGCCTGGCACTGGGCTGGGCTGTGCAGGCTGCTGCTCTTAAATCTCTGCCTTGTTAAACGGGATTGGCTTGTCTGAGAGCAGGCAAAATGCCCTCCCAGCACATGGGCATTAGTGAGAGAGGCTCAGGCTGCCAAGACATCATTGCTGATCATTAAGTGTGTTTATAAAGGCAAGGCCAGGAGCCAGGCAGGCCCTACTGATCCAGCCCTGCTGCTGCAGCACAGCCATGGCAGGGGATGCAGCCTGGGCACTTCTTCCCCCAGCTGGATTAATTTATAAACTAAAAAAGGCTGATGGGAGTCAGGCCTGTGTGATGGTGTTTGCTGTGGTCTCAGGATGAGGGAAGAGATGAGAATGTTGAGTCCTTGTTTCAGAAGGCTTGATTTATTATTTTATGATATATATTCTATTAAAACTATACTAAAAGAATAGAAGAAAGGATTTAATCAGAAGGCTAGCTAAGAATAGAAGAACAGTGATAACAAAGGCTTGTGACTGACCGAGACAGTCTGGACAGCTGGACTGTGATTAGCCATTAATTAGAAACAACCACATGAGACCAATCACAGATGCTCTTGTTGCATTCCACAGCAGCAGATAACCATTATTTACATTTTGTTCCTGAGGAAAAAATCCTAAGGAAAGGATTTTTCATAAAACATGTCTGTGACAAGGCCTGAGCCCTGACTATGCTGGCAGCACTCCTCACTGAGCTCCTGGAGAGTCCTGGCCATCACCAGATGGGGACAAGGTCCTGTGCGCTCCCAGGGGACAAGGCTGCACTCCCAGCACCAGTCCATAGCACAGGGCAGCAGAGAGGTGATTTTAGCCTTTAGCCAGTGCACAGATCCTCTGCCTGCCCACCATGATGCACAAAATGCAAAGTTATTCCCTTACCTCTTGGAAAAAGCACTTGTTTCCCTCTGTGCCTGGCAATGGAAATGAAAAGCTGCTTGGTGGGGAGGCAGCGTGGCTCTGTGCTAACATCTGGGAGTGATGGATGGCACTCACAGAAAAGGTGTCACAACCCATCACATGCCTGAGTCGTGACAACAAAGGGGCTTTTCTTGCATGCCTGTCTCCTCTGCTCTGGCAGTGCTTGCACACATCGTTCCTGAGCTTGAGATCATTCACGCTGGAATAACTTATAAAGCATCACTGTACCACTGGGATTTCAACTTCTCCTTCTCTGCAGCCTTAAAAGGAAGGAGCTAAAGGCAGGATACACAAACTGATGAAAATTACTGATTTTATTCACTATTTTTACCACACTTTTCCCCCAGAATAAAATTGTATCTGGGTGATTTAATAATCTTGAAGTATTCTGGGCGGGGATGCAGAGCTGAAATGCAGTCAGCACTCAGCACTTTAGAGAACTGAGCTGTATTTCTGGTGTCTAGGGACTGGTTTAGGATTGTAACTTTAGCTGATTAGACAACTGGCTCCAACACATTGCTCCCACCTCATTTTCTTCACATTTTTCATAGCATTTTTTTTCTGCAGGCAATGTAGTGTAAGCAGGTTGTATTCTCCTGGATTCTATGAAGAGAACTTGCAGAAATGGGGCTGGAGCACAGGGGTATTTCCCCATCCCCACCTGAGCAGTGAAAGAGGACAGTATTTGCTGTACTTAGAGCATTTGGGGGTGGAATGGGGCTGAACATCTTTCCTGGGAAAGTGTATTTCTTCTTGTGGAGCCTTGTGGGATGCCAGGATCTAACTAAAGCTTCGGAACTCCTAATTTGAGTTAAAAGAAAAAATAAACTCAGAGACTGGTGTCTCTTAGGCTGAGCTGGATGGTAGATTTTGGGCAAGTGGGCTGGGAAGTCAGGAATCCAAGACAAGTGGTCAGCCCTCCTTCATGGGCTCCCAGCCCAAACCCAAGCTGTCATTTCCTCATTCCTCTTGCAAGTGCTGTGTTCTGTCACTGCCTCTGCTGCTGAGCTGTGTTAAATGCTGCTGCTCCAGAGTGAATGGCTTGGCCTCTGCAGGGGGCAGGTAAAATATATGTTCTTCAAGAGACACTTGCTGCCAGCCCCCTTCCCTGAAGGTGGACATTTGTTATTATCCCAGGAAGTGAAGGATGTGCTGCTGAGGGATGTAATTCACACCAGCAGAAGCCTCCTGCCAGAGCCCTCATCCCTGTGCTGTGGCTCAGGAAAAAGCACAGTCCTTGCTGTGGATATAAAGGTTGAACCCTCATCCTCTCCTAGGAGGCATCAAAACAGGGCAGTGCTGGCATTGCTAAGGTGATAAAGAGTCAGGGGTGTGCCTCAATCTGCCTGGCATGGCAGGTTATCAGAGCCACCCCTTGTCAGGATGATGGCAACTGAAAACCCTAAGGGCAGGTTTCATTGGGATGACCATTCACACATGTCTGAATTGCATTTTAAATTGTAACTTAGGTGAATGACTTACATCAGCACTCCTGCTCCACCACAATCTCTGTGACTGCCTGATTAGTGGATAGGAAAATTATTAACTAGGACTTCATTTCCCATCATATTGGGGTTGTTGTTGTTGTTGTTGTTTTATGGGGTTTTTTCTTCCCGAAAGTCTGGGCCTGTAGATTATCCTGGCTCTCTCAAGGGCAGGCAGTTTCTGACGTCCTTGAGAGTAAATGCCAAACTGCTCAGGCTTGGTTGCAGCGCTGGCTTTATTTGCCAAGGACTTCAGAGCATGCCTGAAGAACAGAGGAGAGGGAAGAGGGAAAACAGACAAGTAATTCTGACACACTTTAGTATTCCTGGCGGTGCTGCTGCCATCAGCTGTTCTATCAGCTTTCACAGCCCATGCTATAATTAAGATCTGTCAACACTGATAAAAGGGAGAACATTCAGTCAACTAATTAAGTATCGCTTTAATACTCTAATATTTAAATTCAGGTTCCTAAATCAGCAGAATAATAAAATGTTTTATGTCTGCTTAAATGGCAAGGGAACAGGATGTGAATATCTCAATAGTGGATTTAATTATCAATCTGCCTTTCCCCCATGGAGCACGGGAGGTCTCGGTGCTGGTGCAGCAGAACCAGGATCCCTGGCAGCTGTGGGAGGAGAGTGCAGGGCTGGCTGGAGAGCAGAACCTGGGCTGGAGGGAGCTGGGGAACCTTCCTGGAGGGGCCAGGGCTTACAGCCAGCCTGGCTGGGATGCAGGTGTTTAATTGTAGTGTTGAGAGATGTCCTTTGCAATGTGCCAGGGCTGGGGATGGCTCTGCATGCTGACACAGATCAGGGCATCAAGGGGAGCATCTGGAGCTGGGATGCTTTGCTGTATTGTCCAGATATGTGAAAAAAGCTGAGCAGGGAGCAGGCATTAAGTTGAGCAAATGCTTCAGCAGGCCTGGCTTCAATATTACCTTTTCTTTGTCCTTTTTGTGTTAGCTTGCTGAGAATATTTTAGTGAGCACGTTTACTGGCAGGAGCATGTTCATGTGGAAGGGAAATATTTGTTCAATTAATCTCCAAGAGGACTGCAAACTGAGATATTTGAAGTATTTGCAGTAGAAGCTTGATGATGACTGCTGCACTCATCCTGGCAAGGAGCACAAGCAGCTCATGAGCACCATTAAACTGAGCAGGGGAATTAATTGGGGTTGTTGTGAGGGGCTGCTGCTAATGATGGCTGGGGTCTGCTGGGGAGCTCTGGCCAGGCAAGGATGCAGGGCCTGGAGTTCTTTTAAGATGCAAAGTTATTCTCAGAAATTACATGGGATGGAAAAAGGCTTGTGGGGGAGGGATAAAAAAAATCAATTTGGAAAATCTAGCTATGTTCACACATAATTTGCAAACTGGAAAAGAGGTGAAATTCATCAAGGAAATGAATCGTTACAAATGATTTGTTCAGCTGTTGTAGGGAGACGATTTATGAATATTGATCTATTTGTAATTGTGAATAACTCCCTGTGGAAGCCGTGTGCTGTAGAAGTGTTGGGTATCTGAAATCGACTGAATTTTTTTAACATTGCAGTTACTCCAAAAGGCTTTAGTCAAGATTGCAGCCTCCTTGTGCAGTTATTTGTAGAGGTTACTGTAGGAATGAATGCTTGGCCAAAGAGTTTTCAGAAAATACCCTGGTTTCCATTTTCCAGCAGGGCCCCTGGAATACAAAATGACTTGCCCAAGGTCAATTAAAGTCTGTAGCAGACTTTGGGAAAGAATCATAGTTTATTTTGGTTTGCTTTGGTTTGTGGGAAATAGTCCCAGAGCAGGAATTATTGGCACGTCTGCTGCAGAAACCCAGCTTTGCAAAACTGAGGATTTTTATTGGAATGCTTGAGTTTTGAGGAGGTGGTGTGAAATCCTGTGTAATTCCCTTGCTGTGCAGGAAATGGAGAGTGGGTCACCCCCAACAGGCAGCTCAGCTGCCAGGGAAGTGTGGGAAGGTGGGATGGATGCATCTCCCCCAGAGGGTAGGCATGGGCACCTGCAGGAGGTGTTTTGAACTGAGCAGGGAAGGAGAAAGCATCTCTGGGGCTGAGTATTCACAGCACAGCACGGGTGTGCAGCTCTAAGGTTTTTATCCTTCCTCCTCTTACAATTATTCTCTGGGTGCCCTTACCCTGTGACTCTGGCATGGTGATTTTCTGCTGTGCTGCCCAGTCCTGAGCATGCCACTTGCTAAGTGAAAAGAGATGATCAGCAAAATCATGGATTATTTGTTTTAAAGGAGAGAAATGTGGCAATTTTTCATACCCTGCAGCTCCTTCCTGACAACTCATCCTCCTGCATCACATTGCAGTGAGTGACAGCAACCAGAGGCTATTCATAAGGGTGGCATCTCCACATGTAATAATCATAATTACATGAAATAATAACTATCTAAAGGGCAGCACAGTGAGTGACAAGCCAGAGAATGTACCTTGACACCTGCCAAAGATGTACTAAACACACAGAGAAATTTTCCCCAGGATCCTGTCACTTTGTCAACTAACAGAACCAGCCAGAGTTAATAAAATTACTCCAACAAAGTCAGGCAGGGCTTTTTCCCTTGCTGTCAGAGCCTCAGGTTCACAGGTTCACAGAATCACTGAGGAGCCTGCTCTAGGTCTGGAAATGATCTTGTCGTTACTATTTCTGGCTGTAATTAATTGGAGAAGTTTCTCTTCATGGAGTTTAATCTGATAATTACTAAAGATAATAATTGATAAAGTGCAGGTGGCAGCAAGCTTGAGGGATCTGGCTAAAAACCCCAAAACCTGGAAAGGTTTGACATTTTCTTTGCTAGCATTGCTTCTGGTATTTTATTCTACCTGTGTGTAAGGGCTAAACCCTGGGATGTGGAGTCCTGTGTGGCAGCTGATAACACTCACAGAATTTAATTTTTTATCCTGAGGTGCAGCAGCAGGTGATCTTATATTGTGCAATGTCTAATCCTTTGTGTAAGGCAAACATGGAAATTATGGGGACAGACCTTCCTCCCTGACAAAATGGTTATGGAAAGGGGGATAGGAGTGAGAAAGGTGTAATGTCTGTGGATAAAATATGGATGATTCCAATTAGAGTTAAGGGTATTGTTTCCTCCATACATTTTTTAAAAATCATCTGCAAGTTATCCCAATTAAAATGAAACAAAACCTGTTTGGCTGAATGCTGGCTTTCCTGCCCAGGCTCCCTGGCTTGTGCTGTGGGTGGGTTTGGAACAGATATTCCCAATCCCAAATATCTCACAGCAGTCAGAGCCCTGGAGGTGGGACTGTGCTTCCTTGCAGAGCCTGGGGAGCGCTGCAGGAGTGGAAGATGCAGGGCTACTTTTTGCAAGGCTCATTATAATTAGATTATGTGCATTCTGAGTATCTCTTTAGTGCTGTTCTTAGACACTTAAATAGCAATCAGGATTGGTGGTAGGGCTATTTTTGCTCACTGTGGCTGTGGGATGTGGTGTCTGACCGTGTGTTACATTGTCCCTCATTTCCCTGCTTCCCTGTGTGCCCAACCTCGGCCTGGTTTTAGGGACAAGGGACAGCAGCAGTGTCACAAAGAGAGAGGCACCTGTGTCCCCAGTGTGGGTGTCAGACATCTCAGCTGTGGCCCACGGGATGAGGTTCATGTGAGAGGTTTATTTATACTCCTGGCGGGATGCACCAGTGGTTTCCATGGGAATGGGAAGGGCTGCACAGTAGGATGGCTGCTCTTGCTGCACATGATAGAGAGCTAATGGGGAGGGCTGCAGCCTCCCTGTGCCCTCATTAATCCAGCCCCCTGCCAGCTTCCCAGCCCTGCTGGGCAGGTCATGGGCCGTGAGGTGAGAGGTGCAATTTTTAGGAAATAAAAGCATTTTCCCGTGGCAGTGAAGGGGTAAAAATAAATTTTCAGTGCACCCTTTTCATGGGTTATTATTTTGGAGAGTAGAGGCGAGGAGGGTTTATTTGTTCAGTTTTATTCCTGTAATGAAAGTTCTGTGGGGAAAAGCAGAGCTGCAAGGGGAGTTTGCTTTGTTATCATTGGGTCTTGCTGCTGTGTGGCTGCCCAGAAAACCAGGGGTAGAACACAGGTGAATTTGGCATCAGCTGCCATGTGCTGATGGAAGTTGTTTGTTGGCCAGATCCTGCTCCTGGGCCCAGTTCCCTGCAGGCATTTCCCAAGTCTGCAGCACAATCTGCCCCATGCCTGGTTTTGCAGGGAAAGCATCCTAGAGGGAAGAATTGGCCACAAACTGGACAGTTCCTGCATCCCTCCTCTAAATGCAGTGGCTGTAACACCTCCCCTCTTGGTTACCTTGGAGTTTTTGAGGAAAAGTACAAAATTCACCCTTCCTTGCAGTCAGACACCATCCCAGAGCTCAGGCTGGGCTCCTTGGAGGGGTTGGGGTGCCTGCACCTCACTCACCCAGGACCAGAAAGGTCCTGGTCCTCCCCTTCTGACAAGGGGAAGCTGCAACCTCAGTTTTCCTTGGGTAGCCCTGAAGGGGCTTTAAAGCTCAGCATCCCCCAGATGGTGTCAGGCAGAAATAAAATCTCAATTAGCCCCCATTTTCTCAGAGGGAAGGATTCTAGGAGCATGTGGTTTCCTGGAGCCTCTGAGTGCCATCTGCTGGGCGAGGGGCTTTGCTCTGGGGGCTGTGGCTGCAGAGAAAACATCCACAGGGAAACACAGATTGGCAGGGAGAGGCCAAGGGCTGTTAATAATACAGTAGGTAAGGGAAAGCAGAGGATAGAACACACCAAAAATTGCATTCAGACAACATAGATGACAGTTATTTTGATTTGTAAATGTCTACCTAGTTGGAAAAGCTGCCATAAATAATACCCAGCTGTCAGGCTGTCCTGATGCACAGGCTGTGTGCTCAGGCGTGGTGCTGATGGGGGCTATATTTTTCTCAGTGTATGTACAGGATAAACACACACTCTGCCTGCACATGTTTGTCATTGAGAAATCCCTGCTGCACCTGCCCTGTTCAGTCACTTGAGTCTTCAGAGGCAGCGCGTTGTTGAATTTAATTTTTTTTCCCTTATATAATTTTCCTTCTTGTCCCTCATCTAAGGCAAGAAAATCTCTCATCCCACAGCTCTGCTTGTGCTGTAACACAAATTGGCTGCCTGCTTTGGCTGTGCTGGAGCAGGTGGCAGTCTCTGGGTACCCAGTGCTGCACTGCACCACTCGTTTCTCCTCCCCAGGCTGGGGAAGCACAGAAACCTGAGCCATTCCCAGGCAGGCACTCGGCTCCTGCCAACATTTCACCTGCTTTTTGGATAAACACAGCACTTCAGGGCTATCAATATTTATGGATTAATGCGTTTGAAGGCCGAGAGGGAGCGTTTATCATCATCCACTCTCCCCAGTGCAGGCTGTGGAGCAGCCCCAGCCTACCTGCAGGCAGTGCAAACAAAACCTTCGTTGCTGTTGATCTTAGGGGCAGTTTGGGGTATTGGGATCAATTCCTTGATTGGAGCAGGAACCAGCAACAAGGACAAGTGTTTCCTTGGTAGGGTTTGCCTGAATTTAAGCTTGTTTCCCTTGATGTGATGAAGGCAAGCTGCCTCCCTCCAGGAGCTGCCCACAACCACCCATCAAACACTGCTCAGAGCTGCCAACCCTTTCTCGAGGACCAGCACCCTGCAACCAAAACAAGGCTTCTGTCCAACAGTATCAAAGGCTTCCTGAAATTGCCTCCTGAAGGTGCTGGATTTGTGTTAGGTAGAGAAGGAAGAGAGAGTGAGGAGGATTTTTGCTTTTCCCCATCAGCTCTGAAAATGCTCAGGAACAAGCCCAGCACCCTGAGAGAGTCACCTTAGCTCAGCTGTGTCCTGTGTTTAGAATCCCATAAATAGCTGAAAAGTCACCTGAAGTTTTGGGAAACCTTTGAGGGCAGCCCTGGATGGATTTATAGCTTCCTGTCAAGAACCACATGAAATTCATGGCTTTGTGTGGCTTTGCTTGGATATTTGACTGAATTCTGCTTTGCATTCTGGGCTCAGACAGATTTGCAAGAGAAATCAGGGGGAGACAAAGTCTGCAGCTTGAACTGAGCACAGAGTTCACACACCCTAGGGAAGCAAAGCTTCTGGGTGTTTTGCACAGCTGTGACCTCCAGACTTAGAAGGAAATTTCCCTGCTGAAGATGCACAAATCCTCTGTCCTTCATTCTAGGTGCAAACTGCTACCAGAAATGCCACACGCTGAAAATGCATATTGCTCTGTGGCTGTGCTGTACTTTGTGCCCTGTTTCAGCTGGCCAGCCCTCCTGGGATCACCAGGCAGAATTTGCTGTTAAATCATGGTGCCTTTGTATTTCCTGTGCCCCGTGACTGATGTGTCTCATCGTGTCACACAACTATATATAGCCTCTCCCTGCCAGCCCATGGAGTGGCTGCTGCTGGCTGTGTCACCTCAGGTCGGGTTAATTAACCCTGACATCATCCATTTTCATGGACAGAGATCCCATTCCCTGCTGCTTGTCAGCAGCAGCAGCAGCTCAGGGGTGAGTGCAGGCGGGAGGTGATGGGGAGCTGTGTAAACACCATCGCTCTGCACCAGCCAAGGCATTTCCAGTGCCTGCTTAAAACAGCAGAAGCCAGCTTTTCATCTCCTTGTTTTTCTTAGGGCTTAGCAAGGAACCAGTAGGTTTGCAGCAGCTCTGATTACAAATATTTGCTCTTTTCTTTGGCCCCTGATGACTCTGCTGTTGGCTTGGTGACAGCATCTATCCAGTGCCGGTGCTCCAGCACTTGGCTGGGCTCTCCCAGAGCCAAGCTGTCCCCAGTGGAGGAACAACAAGGCTGGGATTCCCTTTGTAGGGGCTGTTTTGGGTGCAGTGTCAGGCACCCAGGCTGGAATTGCTCTCCCAAACCTCCTGCAAGGGTTAAGGGCAAGGGGCAGCTCCAGCTCTGTAACACCCCTTTGTCAGTGGATCCCTCCCTGCAGCACTGCTGCTGTGCCTCCTGGGTCACAGTTGGTCAAACTTGTGCTGCTCATCTCTCCTGGCATTGAGAGGCCTCTCTTGAGAGCAAAAGGAAATCTGTGCAGCTGCAGGAGGAGCTCAGGCAGCTGGAGCTGGGGTTTAGATCTGGGTTGGTTTGCTGAGTTTGCCCTGGCTTGCCTGGTTGACCTTGGGATAACTCCTGTAGTTGACCCTGCTCTGGCATTACTAAGCTGTAGCTTCAGACTTTGAAAAATAAGCTTTTCTTTTTTTTTTTTTTAAATTTGGAGCTCTTATTAATGGTAGCACAAGTGCTTCCATTTTATTAGAAAATACTGCTGAAGGATGGCAGGGGGAGAGAGCATGAGAGATTAAGTCTACTCATGGACTGGATCAGAGTATGATATTTTGTCTCCCACTGTGCTACCAGCTGTATTAGACAAAAATGTCAGAAATCCTGCAGCAGGCAATTAGAGCCCAGTGTGGGCTGCTGCTGCCTGACCTCGGGTAGCCTGTGCTTGCTTTCTGCCTTGAAACAAGGAGTCTTTCTCCCAGACCTCTTTGCCTCATGCTGTCTCATTAGAAGCCTGCACTGCCTTTGTGTCCCTCAGTGTGACCCATGGCAAAGCTGGGGAGAAGGAGAGAGCCAAACAGTGGTGCTGGGCTGGCCTTGGAGAGCAGGGGCTGGTGTCGGCTCAGAGCTCCCCTTGCTGTGCCTCAGCAGCATCTTCCTTTTCCTCAGCCTGCTGCACATGAGATTTATTCCTCCAGCCTCCACGCTATGCATTAACTCTGCATTTTTTTGGCTGGAATATCATTTTGCTACTTCATGCTAATATTTTGTGAACTTCACCAGGCCTGCTATTTTTCTCCGTTTTCTCCTTGCAACACTTTCCATTCTGGAATGATCTGAACTTAATTCATGTGCCATTTGTTCTGTGCACTACTTTCAGCACATTAATAAAAATAATTTAAATTGTATTAGGCTCCAGACAAATCCCTGTAGTATCCCCTGAGTATCTCCCTTCAAGCTGATGCATTTCTGGTCCTTATTTTTCCTTTGTTCTTCATGCTTAAGGCAGTTTTATACAGGGATGGAGGTTTGTGTAGCTGAGCCAAACTGGAAGCTGATGAGTAATAAAAAATTTCTCTGCATTTTTGAAGAGAGGAGTAGAGTGAAATAGCTCAAGGTAAAACCAGCTGGCCCATGCTGCAGTCACTGAGCCCCAGAGGTTTCAGTCCAGCACAGTTCTGTCCCTTTTTGCTGTCCCCATGTCCACATGGCCACAGAGGAGGTCAGGGAGCCCCTGAGCCTGTGCCACCACCAGCCCCGAGCGTGGAGAAGTGCATTTTTCAATCAGCATGTTTTCTTTATTTTTACAATGTACTTCACAGAAAACTATTACACCTAATTTGTTCTGGATTACTACACAGGCAGCATCCAGATATCACTTGTCACCTTGGGAATAGCAGATGATGCACAAGGAGCCAGCAGCAGCATGCTGGGGCTGAAGGGCCTCATGCTTTGTATGTTTTGTCTTCTTTTTGTTTCTAAATGTGACTTGCAGAATAAAAACACACAGATTTTAAGCAGGCACTTCCTTGCACAGATCTGTTTTGATTTAAAACATTAAATGTGTTCCTTTAGTGGATCAACGTTATTTTGCTTCTCTTCTGATGCAGTGCCAGTAGTGTTTATTTTTTTAGCTGAAATTATTTCCTCAGCAGATTTGCTTTTGAAAGGACACTGCTCTATGCATATCTTGTTTAAACTTAAGCTCATCCAGCTACTGTTCTTTTCTGGCAGATATCTTGCTGATAGGGAACAATATTATTGGAAGGCAAATGCTCATTTCCAAGCCATCTTAGAAGTACAACAAAATCTGTATGAATGAGGCTTGAAGCAAATGAACTTTAAAATCCTGGGTTTGATTATCTCAGAGAATTCCTGCTGAAACTAATAAGGCAGCATCATGCTAAAGGCATTCCAGGCTCAATGTTACCAAGTATTAATTATTGTTATCTCTTTGCCAGCTGATAGCAGTGGCTGGAGCCCTGCAATTTAACTTTCCATCAGAAAGAATGGTACTGGAACACAACTAAAAAATAAAGCTCAATATAAACATACCAGAATTGAAACAAAAGCTGTCGTGGTGCACAGTGACTCCATTCCCAAACCTCAGCCTGGTGTGGCTCTGCTTTGGAGTGGCTTTGAACCCACCCAGGCAGCAAACTGCTGCTGCTCCCCTGGCAGAACCTTTCCTTGGGCTGCTGGGGGTGAGGGGAGGCCAGAGGGTGGGCAACTGCACAGTTCCAGGTGTCTTTCCAAGTCCCCCATGTGCATGGTGGATGACTTTGTACAACAGTGACATCTGGTGATACCCATCAATATTTACTGTTTCATTCTGCTTTTTAAGAGGGTGGACTTAAAGCCTGCAAATTCCTTATTGCTTGAGAAGTCAGCTGGAGCAAGGCACTTGGCTGGGCTGCTCCTGGCAGGCAGCTGGCCCTGTTTTTGGCTTGGGAATGTGGGTAAGGGCTTCTTGGGCAAGGGCCATTGGAGGTGATAACACATCTTTCCTTTTTCCTAACTCAATATGGCCTTGCTGTGCTGCTTGGTGTGCACCACGGATGTGATCTGAGGAAAAGGATCCATTTCCACCAAATGGTGCTGGAGAATGTTCACTGACCCTTCTGTCCACTTCTGGAAGTCTGTGTGCCACAGAGTTGTATATTTCCTCTTCTCCTCCTTTCTTGCCAGTATTTGTGCAAATTGAAACAGTTTCCAAACAAGGATTCTATGGGTTTATTCAAATATATGAATTGCAGGAAAGAAATCAGATTATTCTCCCCTTGAAGCGATTCTAAGTGGTGTCTGGACCACCTCCCAGGATCAGGGCTTACCTGAACACTTGGTGCCTGCTGTTCCATCTCTTGGAAAAAGAGAGAGCTGTGCTCCTCAGGACAGGGACTGGGCACTCTCCTGTGCTGCATCAAGCACTTAAATGATGCTTAACAAGAACTAATAAGAAAAACGATGCTTTGGATGTGCACACATGGGGGACAGCAGGAGAGGTCTGTGCTGAGGCTGAACTCAATTTCTTTATTATTAGATATTATACATGCACAATAAGCAGCCTTGGTGTGATTATTCCATACCTATTTCTTTCCAAAGAACTAAATCACCCCTTGGAGAGCAATAGGAAGATAATGTTTTCACACCATTAGTCAGATGCTAAAATACCAAGGCAGTTTTTCTTTTCCCTGGTAACATAAAACTAGAAACAACAGTAAAACAGAAAGGTAACACCTTGTATGCTGCCCAAGGAGGTTTTCTCAGTTCTGGAAACTTTGCTGTAGGTGAAAGCTGCAGAAACTGTGTGTTTGTCCCCAGAAAGTCCTGATTCTTCAAAGGAATCTAGTTATGGTTGGGCTCCTCACAGGGATTCCCTGCAGAGGCTTTTCACTGAATTTTCATCAAGGACTGGAAACCTTCGGGCTTGCTTGGGGGAAGATGGGGAGAAAACTGAAAACTGATGCAGCCTCTTCCAAGAAACTCCTCATTTATGAAACTCTGTCCTGCTGGGAGCTCTTGAGCATCCTCAGCTCCAGTTTATCTTTTCAGCTTTCCTGAGCTGGGGTCGAGGAGCTTTGGCTGCCCTGAACAGCTCCCACCCCCTGGGCCCCTCTGTCATCTGCAGCACCAGGGGACAGTGACTTTTTGTCACTACAAGGAGCCTTTGCAGCTGGATTTCCTCAGGAGCTGCTGCTGCTGCTCCTGGGGCTGTCCCACAGCCTGTGCCTCCCTGTGTTTCATCTCTGCAAACCCACTGCTACGCTGGAAACCAAAAGTTCCCTCATAGTCCCTCAGGGATCCTTATTGACTTTTATGGTCTTTAAAAGACCTCTGCATGGATTTGTAATCATTCTACGTGTACGCCGAGAAACACTAACATAACTGGTAATTAATTTGTTTTAATTGTTTTTATATAATCCCCGCGAGCGACCTCATGTTTTGTTTTGCATCTGTTATGTTTCTGACTCAAATTTTAATGCCTTAATGGGAACAGTGCCAACTGCTGTTACTCTGAGCTATGAGCAATCTCCTGGCACACTTCCAGTCCTTTATTGTGGAACTAACTATACAGCACTGTAATTTAACTAGCAAAATGTGGCAAATCACTATTATTAATAACAATAAATCTATTTCTGCAGGTTGACAGCATTAAAATAACAAATTATTCTGCAAGGAAAGCTGGTAATTTTGGGTGCTTTCCACTGTGATCATTGCAGAAGTATAATATCCATTATTAAGAGCCTTTTGGTGTCTCTTGAAGGAGCTGTTTGCACATGACAGTGCATCAAGGTACTTACTGTGGGGGAGGATATAGAGGCCTTGACCATGGCTATTTCAGCAATTCATCATTTTAATTTAAATGTTAATGGCAGGATGGGGCAGGTTAGGGAAAATTGCTTTCCTCCCCTGCTTACCATTCCCACTTTTTTAATAATCTTGTCTCATTCAGTTAGTCAAACCTTAAAGCCCAAGATCTTAATTTCTGCTCCTCTCTTCCCTTCACTCTCTCCTGCTCTCTGCATTCCTGACTCCACCTGCAGCCCCCTGAGGTTCAGCTTTGTGCTTGGTTTGGGCAAGGTTTCCACTGTGAGAGCAGTGCCCAGCAGACATTGGTGGGATAGGCACTCTGTGAGCTTAAACAGGAGATAAAATATTGTGGAAATTAATTCTCTGCCTTGTAGGTTGTGGGCACCAAAGTGTTCTTGTAGAGCCTGTCTGCAAAGTTACTTTTTGCCCAAGAATTTGTAACATACCCAGGGGTTTTATTCACTTTCTGATTATTGTTTCAGGATGGTTTTTACCCAAACCACAACAGGTAATGGAGAGGTTGTTACTGGCCATTGCCTCAGCCCCTTTGCTCATTTGTAGAAAGCTTCCAGCTGTCACTAATGAGAGGGAATGGGAGGCAGGAGTGCCTGCTGCTGCTTTCTGCCAGCTGATGAGTGTTCCCCTGCTCTGTGAGCCCTCCCAGCCTGAGTGGGCAGGTGTGCACAGGGGCTGGAGAGGAGCTGGAGACCTGCCCAGTGTCTTCTGCAGTCTGTCACTGCTGTCAGCTCCTCTCTAGGTGATACCAATAAACTCCTCTGCAGCTTCAGCACAGGTTGTGGTAGTGGGTAACAAGGGTGAGCTGCAACTCACAGCTCTTCAAAATCCAGACTCAGGCAGGGCAGCATATGCTCAGAACAACTGGAGAAGAAAAGGGGGCAAGGGAAAAGGTCAGTAAAAATAAATACGTGATGTGGAGATAACTAGATGGAGAAAATAGGATGGGAATAGAAGCAAAAGTATTTGTGGGGAGTGAAATTATGAGGACACGTGCTAAGTTGGTTGATAGAACTACAAGAAATGTCAGGAGTAGGGAATAAGGAAAGAAACCAGGGTCCCACAATTTGGTCACCAGGTGTTTCCCTCTGCACCAGAGTCCATGAGTGTGGAGCCAGGGTGCTGGGAAATTTTGGGTGAGCAGGAAAGTGGCCCAGCTTGTGAAGTGGTGTTTGAACAGAGCAGCAGTGAGTGTGAAGAGGGAGCTGAGATACCTGAAAATCTGCTCCTTGGTGCAGAGGCTAAAGAAGTCTCCATGGGGCAGTTTGCAGGGAGCTGCCATGGTCCTGCTTAACTCCTGGCATGTGAAACCAGTGCCTCAGAGCTGCTGCAGCAGGGGATTGCTGCAGTGGTTTGCTCAGTGGTTTCCCTTGTGTTTCTAGTTTCACTATTTCAGGGGGAAGTGGGGGAGACTGGCAATCAGCCTGACTCTGTGCTTGTTAAAGGTGGAGGGGATCCATTTCCTCACCCGGCTGGCAGGATGGAGCCTGCTCTTCCACTGTTAGGATATCTGTGTGTGGACATTCTGTGTGTGGATGTTCTGTGGGTGGATACCTGTTTTTAGATATTCTGTGTGTGTGGATGAGGGCTCCCCTGGCAGAGCCCATCACCGCAGCTCCTCGGGCAATCTCTCCAAGTGCTCAGTCCATTTTCTCAGAGCTAACAGCCTCTCCTGGTACCCCAGTGGGCTGTGCAGGGTTTAATCCTGGCTGTGGTGCCATCCTGAGCTTTGGAAGGTGCAGCCCCTGGCTATGAGCCAGCCCAAGCTGCCAGGCACACTAGAATAATTCCAGTTTAGCCAGTGCTGCACCAGCTGGGCAGCTCCAAAGGTGGCAGTAGGAATGGCTTTCTGAAGGAGTCAGAATGGTCACCCATTCTGCTTAAAAATAAAAATTAAATCCTAGTTTATTCTCTGTTATTTTAGATATTTGCATCCCACCCTCTGCTTTCAGCCAAAGATCCTGTGGCACTTGACCAACAAGAGGAAGGCACTTGACCCTCCTGAGTGTTTGCATCCTGTTGATTTGCAAAGCAGCCAAATTCTTGGTCCAGCATGGTGGGCAGTGCTGACATCCCCAAGCCTTGCTCCCCCACTGGAGCTTTCTGTTTGGAGCTCTACATTTTCTGTGAGGGTTTTTTGACTTGTTCAGCTTAATTTCTGTTGCAAGTGATCCGAACAAAAAACACCCTGAAAATTGTGTTAGAAACTGCTCTGAGAGCGCAGGACATGGTCATAAACAGACAGAGAGCAAAAATGTGCAGTGGTGAGACATGAACCACTGATCTGCACCTGTCTGGGAGTAGTTGCCATGGGTTGAAGCAGCCTAGTTGAAAGTGGAGGGGTGAGATAGCAATCGAAGTGATTAAAGGCTGGACTCTTTCATCTATAGATGCTTGAATAACTTTCCATTACTTTAAATTGGGTTGCAAATGAACATCCCCTTTGATCTATAATGGGACTTTCCAATCAGTGAGGCCTGAGCTCAAAACATGAAAAGCAGTTTACATTGATGAGAGCAGCAGGAAAGATCTGAACCCTGAAGAACAACCTGTTCCAGCACTGCTGGAGATAAAAGAAAAGTGGAGGTGGCACTTGGGGGGCAGGAGGGTCACAGGGGTGACCTGGATTGCCCAAAGGCACAGACACCACTGTGGGTATGAATGACCCTCGTTCCAGGTTTAAATCACTACTGAGAGGGTCTTAGCCAGGCTCTAATTTGAATGATGAGAGCATTTTGGGTGGATAAAATGTCTGTTTTGTGGGTGAGGTCAGAACATTGGGTGGGTGTTTACTGCTCCTACTCATGCAGAACCAAAACAGGGAAAAATAACCTATTTCTGCAGCTGCTGACATTATATTGGCTTTATTGAAAAACAGTCGAGTGCCTAAATAGTGTGGTTTATTTTATTGGTTGGTTCATATCTAGATGATATTCCTTATCAGGTTTGACAGGTCGGCTTTGTGGCCTAAGTCACTTAACAGCATCTCTTTATTGCTGAGTTCCCAGCTTTTGTTGCTCTGTCTCACAGCCAGGGTGTTATCTAGCCTATGGAATTTGATTTATTTCTGTGCTGGCATGTCCAGAAAAATCCTTGTAAAGAAAACAAACTGCATGTCCCCTTCACAGGAGATCTTGGCTGCTATTTCTCTAGCCACTAAAAGCTTTATCACTCAGCCTTGTTATTACCATGCTAAACGGAACACTTCAGAGCTTAGCAGCTTAACAAGATAAAAACATGCTTTGTGGTTAATGTGGTTACTGCAGGCATGCACCGGGCCGGGAGGGGAGCTGCTCCCTTCCTGCTGGGGCAGCTGCACGCTGCTGGGAAATGCCTGGCCTGATAAAGCCTGTCAGAGCAGGCAATTCCACACTGATAGCTCAGCTTTATCAGGCCAGCGTGCTGCAGGCTGGCCAGAGGGACGGGGAAGTGTCCCTTCCTCCCTGGCAGCTGTCTGCTTCCCTCGTGTCCAAAGCAGATCTGGGGCTGTTCTGTAATTCTTTCTCTAGTCAGGGTGTTTTCCAGCTCACAGGGACACACTGGGATTCCCCTCCTGATACCAAATCTTGAAAATAATCCAAAATTCCCCTCTGAGTTTTGGTTGGCTTGTGTTGTCTGAAACACCCAAATTTTGGAAACTTCCCTCTGTGACTTGCTTTTTGGCAAGCTGTGACTTTGGGTACAAAGTGAAGGGAGATGTCTGGGTCTCCTATTGCTAGAACTTCACTTAATTTCTGATATTTCCTCTTCCCAGAGATCCAGTTTTGCAGAGGATAACATCAGAACACACACATTCTCCTGAAATACTCCTGAACTAAATTTGCAAAGTGTAACTCTAAGAACCTTTTCATGTACCTTCCAGAATTTGTCAGTGTCTCTTGGTTTTATTTAAAGCATTAAAAAAGACAGTAATTAGACAAATCTGCAGATGATGCCCAAAGTCAGCTTTCTCTGTTAAACCCAGAAAGCAGGACACCTTATATTTTGTCTCTTCTGGTGCTGTTTGATTCAGTGTTCAGGAGGGATCTGATTTTTCTTACAAGAGCACAGTCAGTCCTTCTTCCTCCTTCCCAAAACTTCCTGGATGTGGCTCTCCCATGAGATCTTTGTCAACCTTCCTTGTCTTTTTATTGCTGTTGCTGTTAATTTTCCACTTTTATTGCCTCCTTTCTCATCCCTACACTTTGTTCTCTCTTTTTTTTTTTTTGTGCTGAAGGATGAGCTGTCCTCCCACAGTGCAAACAAATTTACTATGCTGAGGCTCTTTGCTTAGACAAGGACCCATTTTTAACCAAATGTTTTGTAAGCAAAAAGAATATTCGTTTTCCAGGACACTGCTAACAAGGACATTTTTGTGGTTGTCATTGCTTAGTGACTTCATATCAGCTGGAATTTCTGTGAGCCCAGAGAGAACCCAGATTGTTCATCCAGAGCATTGCTGCTCTGCTCTTGCCATCCCTTCTCAGCCTGGATTCAGGATCAGCAAAAATCCTGAGCCTGAGGATAGGAGGGGTGGTGACAAATTGTGTCACGTTGTGCAGTGCCCTCATTTCGTGCACAGCCACCAACACCTTCCCCTTGGATCAAACACATACAACACCAGCTCTTGGATCAAACACTGCTGCTCCTGCTGACAGCAGCAGAGAGTTCAATATTATACAGGAGTGATGGTTAAGTGTTTGAATTAATACTTGGAGCTCCAGTTCAGTTTGCTGTGGAACATGTTTTTCATGCACACAGCATGCAATAAAAAAAGCAGCTCAGCAGCTCCAGAGCACAGTTCCATCCCAGTGGGAAGGGTAATTTTTCACTCCCCAAATGCCCAGGCTCATTCCTGAAGGTTCCATTGTGGAAGGAGTAATAACCAATTAACAAATATTATTGATGTTTACAGAGAAGGCAGTGTGTGTGCTGTAAGCATCAGGAGCAGGTGTTGCAGGTAGGAAGAAAGGAATATTGATGAGCAACCTCTTGAATCTTCTGCCTTGTGACCTGTCTGGGAGCTTCAACTAAATTTGATTAGTGCAGCCATTAATCATTTGTTAGTGCTTTTGATTGCACTCCCTTATATAAACAGTTTATAAAGTGCATTCAGGTGTTTCATTTACAGCTCCCAGGCAGTGCCATGATCCTCCTCAGCCTCCTGTCCTGTGGGGTGGCCTTGGTGGGCTGGCTAAAGCTCTGTGTGGTGGCCAGAGCTGCACCCAGTCCCTTGGGTGGCCACAGGACAGCATTGTACCATGTGGGAGATCCTTGGAATTAACCAGTGTTGTGTATCAGGCTGCCTCTCTGTTCATTCCCATTTACACAGCTGCTTGGGGTCCTAAAAGCTCTGTTTGGTGAGTTATAGAGAATCAGCCTGCATAATCATGATCCAGTTGGAGTGGGAGCCCCCATTCTCATTCTGGGACTCCATAGCCCCCATCCCTTCCCAGGGGTGTGGGTGAGGATGTGCTGGTGTTCCCCAAACTGCCCAAAACCTTTCCCAGCACTCTCAGGCTTACCCAGAGCTCTGTTCCAGCCCTGGTGGCATCACACAGGGGGAGTTTGGGGGGGGACATGCTCTGCTCATGGCTTGTGGCTCCAAAATTCACTTTCACAGGTGAGTCCTGCCAGGGACGTGCTCTCCACATCAATATCTCCAGTTCATGCATTATGCAAATTGTTTGCAACACGGAAGTGCTTAAACAGCTGAAAAGGTTTGAGTTTTGTGCACAATGTACACTTTGCTTTGCTTATACTCATAGCAAAGTATCATATTTAAATTAAATAACTATGGAATGCAAATTGTAATACCAGTTGATTTGCAGTATTTATGTAAGCCTCACATTTGGTAAGTATTTGAATTTCATATTAATTTTGCTTTGGATACATTTTTCTCTATACTCAATGAAATTTGTCTCACTGATTGAAAACAGAGCTGGTCTCTGTCTGCATTTAGCTACAGAAAAATTATTTAGGTATCTGTGGAATAGCTTGCAGAGTCAGATGCTCACACAGGGAGCATTCCAGTTCAGCATGCAGGAGGGCAGCCTTTGGCTGGGTGCTGGCCTGATATTCCAGGGGCTGAGGTTCAATTACAAACCTGCATTTGAGACCTTTTCTGTGTCCCTTGTGATGTGCTAAATTTTCCATTTCAAGGTGCAGTCAGCTCATTGGGCTAAGCCAAGTGTGACTGTAAATTCTGTGATTGATGTGAGCCCACCCCAGCTCCATCTCCTGCCCACTGGAGCTCCCCATGGCACTCCCAGCTCACTCAGGGCCTCCAGGAGCTCCTGCAGTGAGCAATGTGATGCATTCAGGTAGCATTGAAGGTCTGGAAGTGCTTAGTGGCATGTCAAAAGGAGTTTTGAGTCAGAATTTCAGTATTTCATAAAACAGATTTCTCAGGACAGGGGGAAAAAAAGGCAGCCAAAAATAATATAGTGAAATAATTGCTATCTCTGGAAGTTTCAATTATCAGTCAAAATATCCCAAAATCAAAACCTTACTGACATTCAGCCTCAATTATATAAAAACCATTGGGGATATGGAATATGTTCATATAAATGAGGTCTCTGATAACTGAGGGAATTTTCAATGTACTTAATGGATGTCAAGAGACTTGACCCTGTTTTGAATACCAAGGAGTTTTGGATAATTGAAGTTTGGATAATCTAGGTTGAACTGTAGAATTTAGCAAATTAAGATAACGTTGAGAATCCGTGTGAGTTAATTTTAGTTCTGACAAATGAAACCAGTTTAACTGGCTTGGAGACTGGAGCCAGCAGACAGCACAGAGAGTGCCACAAGCTGCAGCTATCCCAGGCATCCTTAACCCTCTCCTGGCCAGCCCCTGCACGGCTCTGTGTGCACAGATGGAGGACGGTTCCATTTCCCTGGGCTGTGCTTAGCACAGGCTCTCAGGAGGGCTTTGGGCTGGTACCAGCATGGATTCTGTGATGAGGATTTGTGTCTGCTTGGAAGGGAGCAGGGCTCAGTGAATTGCAGCAGAACAGGGGTGTGCAGGGGATGGTTTGGCTGATGAGACCCCAGTGCAAGGCAGAGCAGTGCAATCCTCCCAGCAGTGCTGTCTGATGCCCCTAGAGCACATGTGCCTTCCTCTCCTCTCTCCCCCACCATTCCTCAACATGCATATTTTAAATTAATATTTTAATGTATTTCTAGGTTTGCAGGAAGGAGGAGGAATAAATTATTCAGAATGAATTACAGTGGTTTAAGGATATAAGAGCTGCAAGGTTTGTGGGGAAACAGCCCATCCTGCATTAAATCAGCTGACAGCTCCTTCCCAGCTCTGATAAGCTGGCAGAAATGTCTTTATCTGACAGGTCTGAACAGACTCACTGCCTGGAAGTTTATTTTCTCCTGTCTTGTCTTAACAAGAAGCAGTACCTCCTTCTCCTTAGCACCTTTGGATGGAGTACCAGGCCCTGGAATATTTCAAGGGAGAAGTGCCTGGGGCAGGAGGGATGTCCATGAAGTGACAGCCCAGGAGCTCTTGGGAGCTGTCACTGGTTTCTTGCTCAGCTGCAGCTCTTGTGCAAGGCAGCTGAGATCAGCAGGAGTTGCCCCCTAAACTTTTTAGCAGTCTGGGTCTGAAATGTGCCTTTGACTGTAATATTGAGATGTTAGTTCTTCTTTTACTGGCTGCAGAGGGAAAAGCAGACAGTGTAGTGTACAGAGTACTTAAATAAGGATTATATTTAGGCAATGGAGGAATTTTGGACAGAGGCATGGATTAAGTGTTTGGCCAGTACATTGTGGATCACAAAACCTCATCTTTCAAAAATATATTCTCATTTTTAATAGGAACCCCTTTGGCAATAAGAGGGTGGTGACAGCATGGTAAAGGTTCTTTGTGAACCTTTTCACTTGTCACAGGCTCCATGTGGCTGCAGAGTGTTTATTAGAGAGCAAAACTGCTACACAGCATCACTGGAGGATGCTCTGTCAGTGCTCCGTGTTGGTTTTATGACACTGGCAGCTGGAAACCCCAGATCAGCTGGGGCTCCACTGTGCTGGGATGTGTGCAAACCTTGCCACCTTAAAAAAAATCTAGAATAAATGAAAGGATTGTCCTGTTTTATATATGGGAATGGAAGCTGTTTAACCTTATGTATATCACTTGATATACATAACCTTATGTATATCAAGTGATACGCATAAGGTTAAACAAGAAACTGTAGAGGTAATTATCCTCCCCAGCTCTGTCTAGGGTTTTAAACTTGTTACTGTCTTCTCTTGGATCTCAATTCAAAACCCACTGCATTAGAGGAGATGGAAAATTAGCCAAGAAGGTTAATCCTACACTGAAGGAGCAAAAAATGCTCAGTTATGGAGAGACTGAAAGATAAGACACAGCAAAACTTCAAACAAGTGCTCTGGAGGATACTATCCAGATAGCAGAGACTTGTTGGGGAGCTGATAGGAGAGCAGTGTGTATCAAAGCACAGAGGGGAAACACCAGAGGTAGTTCAGATCAAATGTCAGGGGTGCTGCTTTAAAGAAGAAAAGTAGAAATAAAAGAAGCTGCATTAATCTGCAGGGGTGTGATAGCTGGAAAGATATTCTCACCATTACAGCTTTATTAGAGATAGCTTTCCTTGCAGACAACACCAAAAAAAAAGCAGACCAGACAATGTCAGCTCTTTTCTACTGCAAAATTACTATGCAGAGAGCCACAGGGAAAATGCCTGAGACCATGAGCTGTAAACAAGCTGAGCCACTGTCAGGCTCAAAAATCAATGTTTTTTTAAAGTGTATGTTAAAACCAACTTTGTTTACTTAATTGCAATAGAACATTGTATTTTCCTTACGAGCAAATTGAGAAAACCTGGAGGGTAATTCAGTGGTTTCAATAAATAAACACAAATGTGAAATGGAACACTACCCAAATTACAAAAGCTAAGTGCATGAAACACCCCCAGTGCAGACTTGTCACTCAAGTGCCAACTGTCAAGGGTTAGATACTTTTCATAAAGCATAGTTTTAGCCTTTATCTTAATGTCACTACTTTGTTATGATTGACCTTCTTCTGGCTGGAAGCCCACTTAAACTAAACAATGCTATTCTGTTCTGAAGAGGGTGAATAGAGAAAGCATTGTTACTTGGTAAAATGCCTTTGGACTGAGTCCCAGATGGGAAGGAAGTGCTGTAATTACTGTACTCAATACACAGCACTGTAGGAGCATGTAAGGCAAGCGATCTGCAGCAGGCAGGGAGCAATCCTACACCTCTGCTGGCTGGGAGGCTCCACTGACTGAGCAATTTTCATATTAGGGTTTTGTTTGTTCTGCTTAAGCAAAAAAATCTGCACTTGATCACTGGAAATTAGGAATTCAAACCAGGCTCCCTAAGGAAATAGGAGAAAAGACTTGAGAGCCTGCTCATCCCCCAGTGCCTGTTTGGGAATGGTGAGCACAGTCACACTAGGCTGCTTTAGGTTCTTCTCTACCTGTGGAAGGTTATCCATACTCTGTTCCAAATCCCACAAAATATTCCAGTGATTACAACTCTATTAAATACAGTCTGTGCTATGAAATGTGTCTGGTCCCAATGCTAGAATCTCTGCTTTTGAACTTGTCATAAAGTAACATATAAATGGCATTTGAACATGTGTATTTATCATGACACACATTTCCCTGAACACTGTTTTTATGAAATAGCACAGGAAGCACATTCATTACAAAGCTCTGCAGCATTGTGATGAGAGACTTCTCTTTTAAGTGGAAAATGAACTCAGTTACACTATTGTCATTCAGTTTTATCTTAAAAGCATCTCAGCAGACAAGTGGGGAAGGTGAATTATTCCAGCTGCTGTATCTGCTACCCATTGTGAGAGAGGCTCTTTGCCATGCACAGCTCAGCCTTGATAGAAATGGGCAAAGGACATGGGAGGAATTTTTATTGCTGTTTTACAGAGGGGGGGCACAGACATACATACAATTGCTTACAGTTGCTTGGGAGGCTTGACATAACCAGGAACTCCTAATATGAATCCAGGTGCTTTTCTGCCCAGGAAACACCTATAAACATGTCTTTACCTTGTCTTATGGGGTTTGGTCCCATTGAAAAGCAAAACCAGGCTTCTCTTCAGCCAATATTTACTTTTTTGGTTATCTGGTTGGTGTTTTTGCTGCTGGTTTGTACCAGCCCTGTGATGCCTTTCACTGGTGTGCTTGGGGTGGCTGATGGATTGGGTAGCTCTGTTGTCATTTGCATTAGCATTTGTCATATGTTAGTACCGGGGGCTGGCTATCGTTTGAAAAGGTATAAAAAGGTGGTTTGTAACCCTCACCTGTCCCTGGAATCAAGTGCATCCCCATGCTCTGTAAATTCACCCTTCTGGTTGGAAACGTGAAGCCAAACCTGGAGGGGCTTTGCCCTGTTTTTATGCAAAGTGCAGCTTGAATGGGTTAACAGCAAAGAGCATGTGACCCAGCTGAAGAGAGCTTCCCAACCAAAACACTTTTAGTTTTACTGCAAAAATTGTTGGGATCTAGTGAACACCTACAGCTTTTCCTAGGGAAAAACCCAAAGTGGTCCCAACTCACGTCAGGAGAAAAATATCCTGCCATGTGTGACATCTTCTGTCCTTTCTCATGCTGAATTCTTTGGCCTTTGCAGATGAAAATCATAGATTCCTCATTAAAAAAAATAAATATATATATATAAAAGAAGAAGAAATCTCCCAAATTCCCACTTGTTTTTCATGCAACTTTATCCTCTAGAAGTAACAGGGAAAACCAGAAAATACCATGTTTTGAATGGACACTTTGTTTCAATGTGAAAGAGGCAGCTCCAGCAGTTTTCTGGATCCCTGATGTGTTTTTGAATGGCATCCAAAGTTTGGGTCAGGATAGACAGGAAGCCAGATGGGGACATTTCTGTATTTTCTGAGTCAAATTGCTTCCCATGCTGTAAGGAGTTTGAGTCTCTGGAGAACCCAGCTGTGATGGAGTCTGAGCTTTTAATTCCTGTGATGCTGACAGATCTAGCAGACACTGTGATGAAGACATGCTCATTGCCTGGAGGAGCAGGCAGTGCTATCCTGAGTGCTTGAAAGGGAGTTCAGTCCTGGAAAATGTGTGTGAAGACAAATGTGTGGTCCAGCAGGAGTGAAGGGTTTGGTGCCATGGGCAGAAAGATGTATGTTTTCATGCATATGGTGATTATTTGAGGCAATCACTGGCTTAGTGCTTAGCTTTCCTTGGGGACTATTTTTTCATGATATCTGGTATTTTCCAAAGGCCTGTGTGCTTAGACAGAGGAGCTGGAAGTCAGCCATGGTGATCAAAATGAAATGGAAAAAGATGCAGGGATTTCAGATTTATTTTTTGAGGATATTTATTTAAGCGGAGCAGTTCCACAGAGGTCATCCCTGGTGTGCACAGAGGCATTTTAGCAGGGAAGCATTCCACCAGCATGGCTGTGCTTTATTGCTGGTGGGATTATTGTTAGATTAGGAGGAAGATTGCAGCTGAGGGAGGGGGGAGTTTGGTGGGATCTGGAATTTGGATAGATCTGAAGGGAACAACTCATTGCTTGAATTGCTGCTGATAATGAAATTGCTCTTGACAAGTCAGAGGGAGCTGCTGGCCTCCCCTGTGCTGAGCTATCTGCAGGGCTCAGATTGCTTTTGGAGGAAGATGAGGAAAATCCAAAATTTATTGTTTTTGCAGAGGATGCAGGTGGGTTCAACTCCAGCAGCAACGTGCAGAAAGGATGTTCCTGACAGCAATGCTGGGGGCATCAGCACTTCCCTGGCAAATCCTGTCAGCCAAAACGAAGATGAAATTCATTGAAAGCACTACAGAGAGTGAGGATTTGGTGCATTTCATGCCTGTCCTTTGCATTTCCATGGTGGGTGGATTGCTGCCAGCTCTGCTCCCAGCAGGTCCTGTTTTCCCTGGGCCAGCCCAGTTCCCTATGGCTCTGGATTTGTGGGCTTTGGGGAGCAGTGCTGTGCCCAGCTGGGGCTGCTGTGGGTGAGAGAGCAGCCAAAGGCTCTCCCTCCTTCAGGTGCTGATGTTTCTGGCAGAAATCTTCAGAATTCAGAGGTCTGAAGGCATCAATTCAGTGAAAACTTTGCAGAGCTTTGGAACATCACCTCCTGCTCCCTGGCTGTGACTTGGGAGGGGTTTGAGCTCTCAGGGCAGGGGGGATCCTCAGGGAAACCCTGTCCCATGCCTGAGCAGTGCTGGAGCTGTGGGCAGCACATTCCCAGGTGCTTTCATGGAGGGAGAGCCAGGCAGAGCTCTGGGTGACCTGCTCCAGCCCAAGGTACAGGATTTGCCACTCACATTCCAGATAGAATTGATTGATTGAGTCCAACAACTTGCAAAATATTCTATCTCTTGCTAACAGATTCTCATGCAACAAAAAAGAGATTTTGATTACTGCCCTCTCATTCCATACTGGCCCCTTACAAGCAGCTAACTCCTTTCCAATGGAGAGCACTGCAGTGTGAATATTTTTTTTCCCTTCTCTTTTTTCCCCCCCTAACCTACTTTAACTAATTTTCAGGATGCTGGCAATTGACATGCATTATTTATACCGCTGCAAACCTTGTATTTGGGATGAGAAATCCTACTGTCAAGGCTTCCTGCTCCTAATAAGCATTCCTTTCAGGGCATTATCTCCTCTCACAGCCCAGGGCTGCTCTTGCCAGGGCCCCAGCTGGTGTTGCTCGCTGGCTTTGTGGCGTGGGGAGCCTGCCTGGTGCAGCAGATCTGCTGGCTCCTGTGCTGCTCATCAGCACAGAGACACAGGCTCCTGCTCCAACACAGGGAGGGGGCGAGGCAGAGATGGCAGAAATGCAGGAACCACCCTGGCATTGAGTGACACAAGTCCTGATTTTCCGTGACCCGCTGTCCTGTGTTGCGGCTCGAACCGGCGCAATCTGAATTTAAAATGCTTCCACCTTCCTCCCCTGCCACCCAGCGTGGGTGAAAACAGAAAGTGAAACAGGAGGACAGCCAGTGCAGCCCCTGTAACAAAATGCTTTGAGGTTCTCAAATCTGTCTCTGTCACACTGGATCAGTTGCCAGGGCCTGTGCTGCCACCTCTTTTTGTTCATTTGAAAGATAACTCATTCCTTAACAGCTGAAATGGCTTCTGACAAACCTCCCCTTTGAAAATTGTGCTCAAGGACACTGCTCTTCCACTGTTTGCACAGTCAAAATATTCTGGGGAGGATTTTTCCCCCTCTCTTTTATCTGAGGCAGCATAATAAAATACCTTAGATAAACAAATTTATTCTTGGAGGGATGTTTATTAGGCGCTGGCAATCCCTATGATAAATAATTTCTCTGGGAGGAAAAAAAAAAAAAAAAACAAAATAGAAAGTAGGCCAAGGAAATGATGTGAGTGCAGGGGATAAGGCAGGGGGTGGAGGATGCAGAGGCTCCTGTCAGCTCTGGGGGTCTCTGATGCTCCTGCAGTGCCATCTGCAGGGAAGCCCATGGAGAGGGGCCCAGGGGCCTGGGGCTGCAGAAGGGCTCCCATATTTGCCTCCTCAATTTCTGAGGATTTGGGAAAAGCAGAGACAGTGTGTGGCACCAAATCCCACTGTGGGAGAGACTTCACAGACACCTGGTAGAGGGGCACACACAGCTTGGGCTGTGCATCACCTGCTGGGGGAGTGAGGCAAGAAACCAAGCAAGAATGTGTGAGAATTGCTGATCTTCTAGTGCAGAAACCAAAGACAGATTTCCAGGTGGGATGGGTGGGGGGAAATGGTTCATGTCAGTTTGAGACAGATTTTTTTTGTTTTCAATTTTTTCAGGGAGGTTTAAAACTTTCAAATCAACCTGGCATGTTGATTAGGTCAAAAAATGAAGCAGTCGTATTTGTATATTTATCACTTGCTTTTCTTCTTAATTTAGGTGGCTTTTAGTGTGAGGGGGAAAACCAATTTAAAAAGAGAAGTCAAAAAGTTTCTTTTTGAAAATATTATCACAGAATCACAGAATGATCTGAGTTGGAAGGGACCCACAAGGATCATTGAGTCCAACTCTTCTGTGAATGACCATCAGAACCCATGACCTTGGGTTCATTATTAGCACCATGCTTTAACCAGCTGAGCTGACTTCAGGGATACATTTCATCCTTCCCAAAATGAGGCCTTTGATTTTATAGTCTTGTTCTGAAATGAAGTGTCTTGAACTTTTTTTAGATTTCCTTCCTAGGAGCAACCTCACATCCCCTCACCCTCTTTGCTAACAACCATCCCCATAATTCATCTGCCATTCTCTTGCATCTCTTTACAAATTGGTTTCTCAGCAATTTTCTGTCAAATCTCTGTTTGCTTGAATGAATACTACATTTTATAGATAAAGAAGTGAATTACAAAGTGAAACATCCTAGGTAATGTGAAGGAGTGTGTGGCAGTCCCCCTGAGAGTTGGCCCTTCATTGTGCCTTCCCACAGCCCCTCTTTCCCCAAGAGCTGCCCACACCAGCTCCTCAGTGAGCTGATGTGCAATAAAACCAGCTCTCCTGTACCAGGGCTGCATGAGGATGTGGTGCTCTGACTGTGGGAGGAAACTGGGTGAGTTATCTCTTCTTTGAGATGTGACTGTTCTAAGTGGTGTTTGGGCACAGCAGAGGTCAGCTCTGGCCACAGAACACAGCCATGCTCCAGGGGATGTGAGAGGTGAAGAAATCCCTTTCAGTTTTACTGCTCATGACTGGTCTGGAGGTTTCTGCCTAGTCTGTGGTTGGAGGGAGCTCCAGGCAGGTATTTTGGCACAGAAGAGATGGGTTAGGTTGATACAGAAGGTGTGAACACCACAGAGGCTCAGATGAGCAGAAGCATGGCAGCACTAGGACTCTGTGCATTTTGGGATTTCCAGAGAGGCTGAAGGCGTACCAAAATCCCACTGACTGCTTAAAGCTATGCCTAAGTCTAAAGTACAAAAGGGAAGTGGCTTTGGCTGGAGGTAAAATCCAAATTTTCCAGAGAAGAAGATGAAGTCAGAATGCCTGTAACTGAGCAAAAGAGGAACTGGGGCTGAGTTCTTTCAAATGCAGAGCAGTTTGCTTTGTGCAAGCGGTGTCTGGGGTTTCCTGTGGGTCAGGCTGGCACAGGACCTCAGTGAAAGTGCAGTAGCAGCTCCTGCTGGTGAGCAGGCACCAGCTCAGGCTGCAGAAATGCTGCTGGTGATGCCAGCTCTTTGGGAAGAGGGATTTCTGCCTCCATGTGCAGGAGAAGCAGTGGGAGGCTGTTATTGCTGCTGAGAGACTGCAGGCAATCTTAGCTCTGGGAGTGTTTTGAACCTTCAGGTATTGAGGTGGAGAGGAAATGGAGAGAATCAGAAATGGAAGGAGATTAATTCTTGAAGCCTGTCTGCATTTTTTTACATAAATTCTGCTCTGCATCCAGACGTGTAAGGCACAGGCTACAAAAATCCCCGCTTCTGCTGTAGGCAGAGCAGAGGATAAATATATATGGATGAATAAACAAGGCAAGTAATCCAATCTCATTGCTAGTATTCAGTTCCTGCACTGTTGCTCTAGGCAACCAGCTTGAGTGGGGATATTGTCTATAACCTTAAAAACTGATTATAGGCTACTTCACTGCCTCATACGGTCTTAAAGAGGATTAGAAGAGAGTGTAAAGCTGGCTTAGGCACTATGTTAACAAAGCCTCAAAGGCATCTGCAGATTTCCTTGTTCATGAAGTGATTAACTTATTTAGTAACTGTGAAAAAATGTGCACACTGGGGGAGCCAGGCTGGTAATAATTAAGAGATGTAACTGTGCTGCCGTGAGCTGTGCTTGGGCTGGCAGTGGTGTCTGTCTGTCCACACCAGCACTGCACTTTTGTATGCGCAGGGATCCCTGTGGCAGGCAGGAATGATGAATCTCACTCCATGTTCTCAGAAGGCTAATTTATTATTTTAAGATACTATATTATATTAAAGAATACTATATTATACTAAAGAATAGAGAAAGGACGCTTACAGAATGCTGAAAAGATGATAATGAAAAATTCGTGCCTCTTTCCAGAGTCTTGACACAGCTTGGCCCCAATTGGCCAAAGAGTGAAAATAACTCACAGCAGAATCCAATGGAACAATCACCTGTGGGTGAACAATCTCCAAACACATTCCACACATGAGCACAACACAGGAGAAGCAAATCAGATAAGAATTGTTTTCCTTTTCTCTGAGGCTTCTCAGCTTCCCAGGAGAAAAATCCTGGGCAAAGGGATTTTTTCAGAGAATGTGAATTCTCTGAAAAAACACACCCGCCAGTTGCCTCTCTGAGCTGGGACTGCTCTGGCATGGATCCTTCGTTTTTGTCAGATGTAAGAACTCTTCTATTTATGCACAGCTCACATTTCACCTAATGCTTCTAATTTTAATTTTTCACCCTGGGTCAATGTGGTGTTATTGAGTGAGATGATTTCATAAATTTCTACAGAACTTCCAGGAAAATCTGGATTAATAATGGAAAAAAAGAGAAAAAAAGAGGAGATAAGAGAATATCCTGTGTCTTTATAACACACTGTCAAGCTCTTTACCATCCCAAGCTTACATGTGTGTAAAGTGACAGGAGGATGAGAATTATGCCTGTAGAAGGAAAAGCAGACACTGAAGGAGTATCATAAGAACAGTTTCAAATCAGGAATTATTTAAACAGAGGGAATTTAATGCTGCATATTGAATCATCTGGGTAGGTCCAAGAGGTCTGTTGATAGTCCACAAGATTTCTGCTAGTGGATGGAGATGTGTTTTGATCTCAGTGCAATGGTACTTTGTGTCTTCCATCTCTCCTCTTGTTTTCCTGTCATTGCTCCAACCCCAGCTAATGGATGGGATTTTCGAAGTCACACAGCCTTGACCTGTTTGCTTTGTCACCAAACTCAGCTCAAAAGCTGAAAATTCTGCCTGCCTTTCTATTTCTAGCCCTCCCAGGAGAGGGGAATTCATGAGAGTGAATGGAAAGAACTATTGGTTTAAGGAAAACAATTACAGCCCTGTGTGTGTTTCTCCACTTAGCTTCTCCCAGGAAAATAGGTGCTTCCAAATGCTGCTCTTGTGTGAACAGCTTTTCTGAATCTGTTATTGTAGCTACCTGTGTTTCATTCAGCATCTTAGGGAGAGACCAAAATAGCATCTCATGGATGAAGAATGTCCATTTTAACCTCTACAAGTGTCAATTGTTCTAAATGTATATGCAGCACTTGGCATCAGGGCTTACTTACAGTTTTTGACAGCATCCCTTGCTACACTTGAAAATACATTCTTAATAAATGTTGGCTGGAAAACATCTTAAATGCTTCATAGTTCCAGCCCTATTTGCTTTTATTCCCTCCTCTCCTGTTTCTTGAACCACTGTGCATTAACAGTTTTCCCATAATGATGTAATTTTATCCACTTTCCATCCAACCAGAAATACTGAATATGTTTAGTGGCTCCCAGGGTTGGCATGAACTCATCTGGATTAGTTGATCTTCATCTTTAAAAACCCTGTGGTAGGCAAGGTGTCAGATTTTTCTATCTTGTTTCACAGGAGCTGTATTTATGTGCAGCAAAGACCAGTCTGCTCCTTTCACACACATCTGGCCAATGTCAGAAGTCAGTTTCTGTTTTGATTTGCTCTGAGAGGTGATGAGGCCAAGAGAGACTTCATCTCTCATGATCTGCTTGTGTAAGTTGTGTCCCTGAAGTTGATTTGGTTGGGATGCTGGAGGCAGAGTGTGCTGCCATGGGAGCTGGTGGGAGGAATGCTCACATCAGGTAAGATCCTCCACGAGTCTCCTGAGGAATGGCTTCACAGATGTCTGGGTTTGCACTGGTGTGCTTCTCAGCACAGGGAGAAAGCTGCCAGTGGCCCTTATGTGTTTCATTATGAGAGGTCCTGGAATAACACTTTAGGCCTGGTTCAAAGCCACATTTTTAATGAATGAGTAATCTTCTCTCTTCCTCCCTTTCTGAGCTGTTAGCTCCTCAGCACATGATGAGAAGAGGCAGGGAAGTTACTTCTCTTGCAGTGGATCCAGAGGAGCTGGTTGAACATGTCACCAGCCCCTTGAGCAGAGACAGAGACCCTGCTCCTTCCCTTTGAGACAAACAGATGTGCTCCCTCCACTGTGAGGAGAGCACTCTGTGAATCACCTCATCCCTGCTCCTCCTGAGGGTCATTTGTGCTGACTTTTGAAGCCATTCCATGGCTGAAACTCAACCATCCATCCATGCTCTCCTTCAGCTGTGGGGGGAACTGGACACCCTCCAAAACAAACCCATTGCCCTGGTCCAGCCAGGCTGCAGCAGCTTTGGGGGAGATTGGAATGTTAAACACAGAGAGCTGGGGTTGGACTGAGCACTGCCAGCTCCTCCTTGGGCTGAGCTGGTGCTCCAAACACAGAGCTGGGGTTGGACTGAGCATTGGCAGCTCTTCTTTGGGGCTGAGCTGGTGCTCCCCAGGCACAGCCATCATGCCACAGCATGTGGGAAATGTTGCCTGTGCTGCTGTGCAAAATCTCTTATGAACTCAGACTGAATTCCTGTACTTGCCTTGAATGTTCCATGGGAAAGAGCTGCAGCAGGAATGTTTAGGTGGTGTGTTCTCTTCTAGCCATACTTCCACCTCTGTCTATCCTGTACTAGTGGAAATCTTTATATTAGCTCACTTGTGAGCTGTGGCAGCTCCCCAAGGAAAGAAGTTATTTCAGAAGCAGGGGTTTGCTTTGTTCCTGTGCTCAGCACCACTGAGAGCCAGGCTCTTCAGCCTAGGAGAGTTGCCCATCCTATGTGAGCAGGTAGAAAAATCTACTTTTGTGCCCCAGGTATGTGGGGAAGGAGGTCTGGATTTTTTTCCATCTATAACAGGATGGCTTTTCATGTGTCATTGGGCAAGTCATTCAATCTCCCTTGACAGCATTTCTCCACTCTGCAGTGTCTATTACAATCTTCATCTGGTTTTGTCAGCTAAGAACATGTTCTTTAGGACAGGGGATTTCTTCCTATGTTTATGTGTAGTTGTGTCATAATTAGGGTCTCTGGGTATTGCCTTAATTCCCACTGTAACATCACCAAATTATACTTGAATAAATTACACATCATGGAGATTAAATGCTCAGCTCAGTTTCAGTGCAAAATAAAGAGCTCAAATGATGGTAACTTAAACTGGCAATAAAATCGCCAGCATTACACCCGTAAATACTTAATTTGCAAATGTTTAGAGGATTAGGCACCTGCTATAAATCTTTATTGTGGGCTTTTTGCACCCTGTTGGCAATCGGTGAGCTCTATCTCACTTCATTATGCATGAATGTGTAATTTTCCAAAAGCATAAACGTGGCCTCCAAGGGCAGGCACATTAATAGTGTTCCAATGAACCAATTTGTTTCCTCCCCAACATGTTTATCTCCCAGCTCCTGGTTGCCAGTGCCAGTGGAAAGGTTAATGGCTCACAGCTCCCTGGCAAATGATGCACTGCTTTAACCTCTGCCAGGGCTGGATTTTTCATTGTCTTTAGCCCTCAGCGTGCTGAAAGTTAACAGCTGCACCCCGTGTGCTGGCTGGGATGGAAGAGCAGCTTCTTTAAATTATTGCACGTGCCCAGGATTAAATGGGTTCCTGTTTCCCCCTTGCTGGTTGTGGCCCTGATTCACTGGGTGCACTCGTGCCTGCTCCAGCAGAGCCTTTGTGCCATTTTACACACACAAAGAGCCACCAGAGCAGCTGGGGCTGGTCACCTGCCAAAAGCCAGGCAGCTCCGAGCTGAATTCATGCACTGCATTCCCAAGGGGAAATACCTGGGCAGGAGTGAAAGGAATACACAGCCTGAAAGGTAATGTAGGCTAAGGACATGTTGGATGTGCCTTCAGTGCTCTCAGAACCACTGGGCAGCACAGGTTTATGCTAAAGTTTGCATGTTTCAATATTCACAAGGCTCAGTTTTGACACACGGGGGGCCAAACCACATAGGAAAAAAAAAATATTGTAAATTATTTTAATTGCAGGAATTTTGCTTAATTCGGTTGAAAAAAATCAAATGAAATGTGCTTTTTTCTTCCTGTGAAGAGTTCTCAGACCTAATCTCTACTGAAATTTGTTTTCAGCCTCTCCAAAAATGAAGATCTTCTTTAGGTGCTTAAATACTACTGGGAGTGTGGCATTTTCAAGGCAACCTGAGTGAATTAGGGGCCGAGCCATGCTCAAGGATAATGCACCTCCTCAGGCACTCAAATTTAAAAACTACAGTCCAATTAGAAATGCTCCAATTATTACTATTATTTGCTACTTACCAGCTGTCATTGGAGGCTCAGGACAGCTTTGTGCTGGATGCTATGAATACACAGAAGAAGAAGAAAAAAGAAAATAACCTGAAGGCTCTTAAAATCTGTGCCTGAGAGACAAGAATAGATGCAACTGGCTGGGAAGCCAGAGGTGCTGGGAAATAGCTGTGGAACATTTCATCAAGTCTGAAAAGAATCCAGCCGTTGTCTAAATCTGGACTCTGAGCTATTACATGGAGTAAAGTAGCATTAAGTAGGCAGGAATGGCTGTCTTTGAGCAGAAGGGATATTTATTTCTAAGCTTGAGTAATAATTACCATGGCGAAGTCAATGAGTTTAAAAGGAAATAATTAGATCACAATTACAGGGGTGGGATGAAAAGCCAAACCACGCAAGCTCCCTCTTCCTCCCCTAACCTCTCCCTTTCTTCCCCCGCTGTCCACTTGCTGCTTTACCCTGGAATTGCAAAGAAAATTTAAGTGTATCTAAATGTAGCCTTGCCCCTGGGAGAGGGAGTGGATCTGTCATCAGGGATCTGTCAGAGTCAATAACATTTCCCCCCGCAGCCCCGAGCCATGCCTCAAGATCTAACATTTCTGTCTGAATTATCAGCTAATGCTCTGACAAATTGCCTGTGATTTTCTTTTTTTCTCCCTGAGTGGATGTGCCTGGTCTGCAGATTAGGTAAACACGGCTGGGCTCTGGTGTGGAGCAGGGGCTGATGAATTCCAGCCAGACATTTCTATCAAGCCGAGCTGGACACACTGAGCTCGGCTTGGGGCTCTTAGAGCCACCGACCTGTCCTGGGAGATACCCAGTGACCCTGCCAGCATGGAATGATGGCGTTGGAAGGTCAGGACCTGACAGGGAATTGGAGTAACAGGGCTGGGAGTGAGGCTTTGCTCCACCGTACAAAATTGGTGAGTTGTAGCATAAATAGTGCTGCTAAAATGGGCAGCACTGCTGGGTTTATTTACCTGGCAGAAGGAAACAGCTGGCTGAGACACTGAGGTCATCACAACTGCCACGTGCACTTGTAAATTGAAATCATCTTTGCCAGGAAAAGCTATGGAAAATGCCCCAGAGAGGGTTTGTTTCTCTGGCCGCAAGGTTGCAGCACCTCTTGGATGAAGGAAACCATCACCATCACCAGCTCTTGCTCCCAGCTGCTGGGATCCAAGCATCTCTGTGTGTGCCTGCTATAAAGTGATTTTCCTTGGAACATGAGCTGGGTTTTAAGCACTGTTGCTGCAGTGGCAGCCTCAAATACTGATGGTGAAGTAAGATCATGGATGAGGGAGGGGCAGGAGGAATTCTCTGCTGAGCTGCCATAGTCAGGTTTTACATTCCCTGTTGCAAGTCTCTTCTGCGTCAGTCAGGGAGATGCACATTCCCTGCCTGACCTTTTCCCATTCCTCTGTTCATGTGCAAACTCCAGACACACCAGCTCCCTTTTCTCCTGCCTGAAGCAGCCACCCAGCCCCTCTGCACAGGCCTTTCCAGTGCATTTAAGATTCCAGCTGCAAACATGCTTTGCCCAGCCCTTCCCTTGCTAGTTATTAAGTAACATGATATTATTATTGGCTCTGCTATGAAATATTTGAGAATTGATCAAATCTTCCTTTAGGCTGAGAGTGTTGCTCCCCCAAACCATCAGCAGGATTTGGGTGCTGGATTCCCTTAGGCTCCCTTTGCAAATTTCAGTTTTTTACAGGAGTAGTAGAAGCACTTTGAGATATGTGACATTTTCTACTCCTTCTTTAGGAGTGCATCTAAAGGAAAATAAAACCTCTGGAGGACAAGAGTTGTGGGACTAGAGACACACACACTATAAAGTCACTGAGGTGCTTGAGAGATGAGCAGTGGCACCAACTAGAAATATTCCTGTATAGTTCTAGGAAGCCAAATAACTAAAAGGTAGATATATTTATAATCTTTCTCAGATGTCCACATAAACATGCACAGCAGCCAGGAAAAGAAATGCAGCTCTGGATTCTTTCTGAGGAATCTCAGGCTGGGCATGCTGCTCTTTTATTACAGGCACTGCAAAGATTTAAAGAGGGAGGGGTTGAAGAGGAAGGAGATACAAAGGCCTTTGCAATCTGGAGTATCCCATTTAAAATAAGTGTTAGTTATAAATTCATTAAAAAGAAGATACCTGTCAGCAATATTTGTTAATTGATGGATAATATACACCAATGAAATTATTATCATGGAAAACAATTGCAGAACTACCATTCCTTTGTAAAAAACCAAATTTTTTGCCTGAAATGCCAAATGTTCTATATGTAACATTTGAAGTGCCCAGAATGAAATCCCTGTCCTTTTTACAGAGCAGTGTGTGCTGAGGCACAGAGATAAAATCTTTAATGTCATGGAAGATAGATTGCATTTCAGATAGGCTGGAGATTTGGTAGTTAATAGACACAGCAAAGGCCACCTGAATGGATGAAGGGGAATGAATGGATTGTTCAATCTGAGAGGCCCTGTGTGTGTGTGTGTCTAAGGTTTTTCTGAATACAGGAATAGTGGATGGCTTGGGCCACAGCCTTCTATGCCATAGGGAAGCTGCATCCTTCATGAACCCCACTTGGTGGGACCCTGTGGGTCTCTGAGGTGGGAGAAAGCTCTGAGCTGAGTTGGGTTTTTTTTTCTCTGAAGAAAATACTGCATTTTGCTTGGCTGCTGTATCCAGTTATCCCTGATCCAGGGGCAGGCAGAGGTGTTTGGGTGAGGATGGGAACAGCAGGAGTTGGGAAGTAGGGCTGTTTCTGTCCCCAGATCCAAGCATGGACCAAGAGGGGTAACCCAGGACCAGCAGCCAGCCTTTGGGTAGACAAGCCTGAAGAAAAGGGAGCTGTGAACACATAAATCTTTTCTTGATTCTCCTACTATCACATAAGTTAGTGCAGGCAGGATGGCAATAAAGAATTTGCCAAGTGCTCTTTCTCTTGCCATGAAAGTTTCATGAAAAAGTTCCATAGACAGGTCTTGCTCCTATTTATAGGCATCTTTCTTGCCTTCAACATTATTATTAAACTCTTTTGTTATAGAAAGCTAGTCTGAAAATGAGCTGGCCTGGTAAATAAAACACTTGCTTTTGCTAGCATACTCATCTCTGCACAGCAATATACCCAGGAATATTTTCCTCATATGTTTTTGTCAACATGTTATTGCATATGTCTATTTAAGCAGTTTTAGTACATTCCCAGAGCACTTGCTTTTCCTGTCAGTTTGAGGGGGAGTCATGAACAGGCAGCCCTGCACAATGCCTGACCCCAAAATCCAGGAGGAACATGCAAGGGAGAGAAGGGGAGTTTATTCCCCATATATTGATAGGCAGCCCAAGTGTCTGCTTGGCGTATTGTGTCCCAATTGTTCCTCCACTCCTGACAGCCAACCTGCAGTCTTCACTAGAATGAAACATGCTACCAAAAATTTTGCTTTAAATGCTCATTAATTATTTTGTTAAGCAGTTTTTTCTGATCTGTATTATTAGCAAGGCAAAATAAAGCAGGGGTCTGTGATGCCCAGTAAACATCTGCTTAACAAAAATGGGACACTAAACCCAAAAGCTCTCCTCTGTGGCCTCTTTTCATCCAACTGTGCCTCTCTCAGGATGCCTCTGCTCCCACAAGGTGTACTCAGGACAGTTGTGGAAAATACCTTACATCTATGTATAACTAGAGTGAAACAATCCCCACGCAGAAAATCCCACTAATTCTGAGTACCTGAAACCCTAATTTTTGTATTCTTCTGGAAGTTTTTCAACAAATATGCATGAAAATGTCTCTTTAGCCCATAAAGCCCTTAAAAGACAGACATCTATCAGCTCATCCAGCTTTTTAACCAGTATATTTTGAATAGTTTTGATGTAGGGAATCATTAAGAGTTTCTGATATTTTCCTGTGTTTATAATATGCACTTAGTCACTCCCTCCAAGATGTTTGAAAACAAAATTCTTTCTCTGTTTGCTTATTAAGCTCTTTCCTTATCTGGCAGAGGGTGGATGGTCCAGCCCTGATTCTCTCCCAGCAGCTTCAGGAAGCCTGGTGGAGTGTGTTGACTCTGGAGTGTCTGGCATGGAACCAGATGCAGGAGATAAGGTATCTTATCTCCCAGAGGAGGATACAAACAGCCTGCCTGCAGGGGAGGGTGGGAGCCAGGCAGGAGTGGCTTTTCTCTGCAGCTTTAGTGTTTTAATTTGTGTTACTTCCATTCTTTACACCCATGTGTTTCTTTGGCAAGGCCTTGCACTGGGTACAGGCTGAGGGTTTGGTGGGTTGGACCTGGGAAATGGCAATGCTGCTTTGCAAAACTTTAGTGAATTCATGTTCTGTGCAGAAACAGCATTTTCTTAATAGAGAAAAGTGTGTGAGGATGTGAGGAGCTCAAACTTGGCTCCAGAGAGATCCAAAGGAAGCAACTCTGTGGCTCACCTGGAAGCATTTCTGGATTTACAACTTTTCACAGCCCCTGTGCTTGGTGGGGTGAAACCAGAGCCAAAGAGCAACTCTGTTCTGCAATAGCTCAATTCTTGCAGCAAGTACACGTACAAGTACTTCCAGATGTGGGTGGAGCAAACTTACCACCATTAGAGTCATAAAAAGAGCATTTGATCTAAATCGGGTCGTGAAAGATCAATCAGTGATTGTCCCTGCCATCACTGATAACATTGTCTCACTCCAGTTGCTTGGATGCCAGGGATAATCTTGACATAAGAACCACAGATCTGAATTCAAATGGGGAAATCAAGAGGTTATTTCCAGCTTGATTTTTCCCCTCAATCTGAGCCACCGATATGTTTATTAGAAACTTGTTCCTATTCTCCTTGATGGCAACTCAAAACTCCCAGTAACCCACACTGGTGTGCTTTGTGCCCCTTCCTGGAAATCAGCCTTTAGAAGGTTCACCACCCAAGCTGAGAAGGTTAAAAACAACAAAAAACCAGGTCTGAGGTACTTGGTCTGTCTGCCCACAGTGTGTCCAAGGTTTTTCTGAATACAGAAATAGTGGATGGCTTGGGCCAGGGCCTTCTATGCCATAGGGAAGCTGCATCCTTCATGAGCCCCATCTGCTGGGAACCTCATCCAGAGGCAGACCCTTGCTGAGTGGGTCTCTGAGGTGGGAGAAAGCTCTGAGCTGAGTTGGATTTTTTTATCTGAAGAAAATACTGCCTTTTGCTTGGCTAGAATATCCATTTATCCCTGATCCAGGGGCAGGCAGAGGCGCTTGGGTGAGGATGGGAACAGCAGGTGTTGAAAGCAGGGCTGTTTCTGTCCCCAAATCCAAGCATGGACCAAGAAGGGTGACACAGGACCAGTAGACAAGCCTGAAGAAAAGGGAGTTGTGAACACATAAAAGAAATCTTTTCTTGATTCTTCTACTTTCACATTAAGTTAGTGCAGGCAGGATGGCAGTAAGGAATTTGCCAAGCGCTATTTCTCTTGCCATTAAAGTTTCATGAAAAAGTTCCACAGACAGGTCTTGCTCCTATTTATAAGCATCTCTCTTGCCTACAAGAAAGGCCCAGTAACCCAGCCACAGTGGCCCAGCCTCCCTGTCAGAAAGGAGCCCCTTTCCAGGCCTTTTGCTGCTCTCTTTTCCTGTGTCCAGGCTGCAGGACCAGCACCCTGGGCACCCTGCCCAGCCCCTCACACCCTGCTGGGCTCTCCAGGTCCCCTGGCTCAGCTGGTCACATCCTCAGGGGGTCCTCAAAGAGAACAAGGGAATATAGAACCACAAGCACGAAAAAAGTCACCACGTGTCTGTGCTGTTGTTTATACATTTAGATACTGTGATTAAATTACATACATAATGCATAGTGTTTGTAATACATTATTAATAATAATAATACTGTCTTGTGTTATTCAGCTAGAAGAGACATGCTCTGAGTGATGGTTCATTGGTCTATTCACACACAATTTTCATACATCTCTAAAGATTACCATTTTAACAGCTTTCTGTATGGATACTGCCAGGCAGTTACATTTAACAGTGCATAAATCTAATTCCCTCCACACTCAATTTTCTCAGGCAGCAGAATCAATTTGAATCTGTCAGGATTTTATTCTAAAGTCTATTAATGCCTCCTGCCTTTTTCTGTATTTCCTCTTCTCTCTCTCTCTCTCTCTCTCTCACACTTAACAATCTCAGTCTTTCATGAATTCATTCAGCTGCAGAAAAAGATGCCCCACTGATACAAACACTCTTTTATCTCTTTACAACAGAAACCTAATTAGGTGTGAAGGAGACACAAGAAAGGTCACAATTAGCCCTCCAGCAATAAAGGTTAGCAGTTGTAAAATCCTATAATAATGCTGTTGAACTTTGTTATTATCAATAATGACGGCCTTTGACAAGGTCAGGTTCATTATTCTTAGCAGCTATCACCGAGCTGCTGAACATCACTTAACATCCACCTCAGCATCCCCAGCCCTTCCCCTGCCCCTCCTGCCGCAGCACCTCTCACACCTCACGTTGGGCACATTTCAAGACCTGCTTTAGTATTTTTTTTTGTATTGAGCTGTGTCAAAGGATCCCTGGCTGAGCCTTTTAATTATTAGTTAAAATATCGCCTATGGGGATTTTTTTTTTCCCTCTCTGTGCATGGGTGGAATGATTCTGCCTAATTAAGAACTTAAATGGAGATGGTAACAAGAAAGCAATAGGAAATGTGTCCTGGTAACAGCATTTTGGAGCAGAGGAGAGACAATTATGTGCTTTGCCATTAAAAGCCAATGGATCTCTGACATCTTCAGATGGTTGATTTTATGGCTGTTGCAGAGGGTTTCCCAGGAACCTGACTCCACCAGAAATGTTCATTTTTAGTAGAGCTCTTGAAGAAGCAGGATGAGCATGCCTTCAGTCTCTCACCTACTTGTTGTTCATCTTTTAAGGGTCAGAAATAATATTTAACCTTTATTTTCCAGTTCACCTGGAATTTGAACAAATAATCAGTGATATGCAAGTTAGGAAACTCCTGTTCTAGGCTACTCCTAATCTCAGTGGAGGGACAAAGAGAGGCAGAGAGAGCAGCAATTCAGATCTCAGCACTCCTTGGAAGCTGCCTCTCTCTTTCCCTGCCACTGAGGGAGTTTTGAATAATTGTGCTTTTAACTTAGACACCTTGGGAAAATACTAATGCTTGACTGGAAGTGGAAAGCTTAAATTGCAAAGTAAAACCAAAAAATGGGTATTAAGGGTAAAGGGCAAGAAATACAAAGTATTTGATCTACGTGTTCAAAAAGAAGTCACAGATGAACACGGATGTTTAGTTCTCTCACTTTTACCACCTGTCAAGGCAGATTTTTGTCTTCTCAAGTCAGAGTTTTGTATCATGCTGCCTCCTGCTAGGTCTCCAGATAAGGCTGCGTTTGGACTTTTACTGGCATTAAACCATATTTCATCTGGTATTAAAAAAAAAAAATAAATTCAAAACACTCTAACCAGCTAGCAGCAAAATATCAATAAACTAGAATATTCTTGAGCTAATTCATGCTTTATAGAGAGGACTGGGTGCTGGCACAGACAATTGTACAGTTTCAAAGGTTTGTGTGAGCAGCTAGCTCAAGTACAGAGGCAGAACAGGTCTGTGCTGCCCACAAACCCCAGGACTGGAAATCTGGACACCCATTTTCACAGGATTTGTGCATTGCTTGACAGGGAGAAACATGTGCTGAGAGCAGTCCTGAATTCATGGCTCCAGGCTGGAGTTCACACGGCATTTTCAGAGCGCAGCCACAGATCACCGGGCTCCTTAAGGATGCTCTGCAGCTCTCCTGCTCCATTGCCTCCCTGTGCCCCAGGGGCCCTTTCTGAGCTGGCTCTGAGCTCTGGGCTCTGTGCTGACACCAGGGCAGGCTCTGCCTGGGCAAACACAGCAAAAACAAGAAAAAGATAGGGAAAGCTGATAATAGAGGCCAGAGCCGCTGAATAACTAAAATGCCAACATCTGTCCTGTTACTGAATTTCACAATTAACAGCTGCCAGGAAAACATGGAAATTATATTGCTTGGGTATAAGATTTGGTAACATGGCTCCTGATACTTTGAACTTCCAGTTCTGAGAAAAGCAGGATGTTGCCCCCCGAGCTCATTAATCTCAGGGCAATAATCCTGCTGCCTCCTCAGACATCCCTGTCAGCTGCACCTTACACACCACTGCACCCTCCTGCCCTCCTCTCCCTGACAGAGCATACACTATGCAAAATCTTCAAGGAAGGACATGTTGCAGCAGAAGAATGTGACTTTTATTTGTTAAGTGGTTCAGCTCTAGGAGGAAGATTAAGCTCTTTAGCTTCCCTGTTGTCCTCATGGCACTCACTGGGCATTTATCTTGCTAATGTTTCTGTATTGCTATTACTACCCAGTTGGTAGGAGCTTTTATTTGCATAAGGCAGCAGATTTTTCTATTTATTTATAAAGCCAAGGATGTGTCCTTGTATTTCAGCAAGAAGTTTATTGGCAGACTGACTTTAAATATCAATTTTATCAAAATATTGATTGGGAAAATTCTTGTTCTTCCATTGTATCCTATAGCTATATCTAATCTCAGCTTCATCCAGCCAGTGCAATATGTTGCTTGCCAGACTAGAAAATGATGTATGAGCCATCTGGGCAATGGGCCCAACCCTGGGCAAGATTAGTGCTTCAATTAGCTGCTGATAGCATTCCATTAGAATATTGGTTTCAAAGAGCACTAAACAAGAATGTTGTGCTTTGATTTTCAGATTTAATTACTTCCATCAGGGCTATAAATGAACTCATTAGTCTTAGTGGCTCTAAAACCTAGAGACAATAGAATGTTATTGCTATTGTTCCTGGGGGCTGTGCAAACACTGCTTTGCAGAGGCTGTGGCCATCAGCCTCCCCTCCCTTCCTGGCTGACCTGTGCAGCTCCTCTGGTCATCTCTGGGGGATCCAGGGCCTGCTCCCAGGAGGCAGCTTTGTTTGGGGTTCATTTCACACTGAGAAAGGTGCTGTGGAGTAAACTCACACCGTGGCACTGCTTGGCTGCTTTTCTTTTCAAAGTCATTTTTGCATTATCGGTTTCTTCTATTTTGTTGTAAGGTTGACCAAGGCTTCTAAGATTTCTTCTTTCTTTTTTTAAATCCACTGCATCAGGCTTTCATGACACCTTTCTCCCTGATTTTGCAGAAAATTTCTCGTTTTGTTTAATTTTATAGCCTTTGCCTTTTCCTCTTCACCTAAGTGGGCAGTGCACTGTGTTCCACAAACACCAAGTTTTTCTTTGAACATGATCCTGGCCCTGTTCCTGCTGAAACAGAAGGGAAAAATGAATGGAGAAGGACAGTGCAGGTGCTGACAGTCCCTCCCAGTGGCTGGGAGCCCCTGAGCCGAGCAGTTTGTTCTGGTAAAGGAACTGTCCCAAGAAACTCAGGCTGTCCCTGCAGTCAGCATTGCTTTGGACAAGACCAGAAGGTCCCAAAGTCCTTCCAAACTAAATTATACAATAATTATGTGAGGAAAAGGGCAAAAGGAACCATCAGCTCTGATGGGGAAGGGGCAGTGAAGGATTACAGAATCAGAACCTTGGTATTTATTGATATTAACGCCTCCAACACAGTGGTGCCATTAGTTCAGCAGCACACAATGTTGTTTATTAAAATCATAAACTTGTTTTAATCTGAGGTGAATTTCACTTAGTCAAAGTCCCTTTGTTTTTTCTGGTTCCATTCTGCAGAGGAAGGGTGCCATGTGTAAATAAAGGATACGATGCTCTGCACCACTGACTTTTATTAAATTAAAGCTGGAATCAGTACAGTATGTCTCAACCATAATATTAATGTGGCTAAACCAGTAAATGCTCTCGAGTTTAAAGCCCAACACCTGCTTTCCATTAGCATCTGGATAGTTATTTGATTTTTCATTTTTCATTTCAATAGAAAATTTTTTGATGAAATCCATAACTCAGCTGTAAATTTAGTTCCCAGCCCTGCATAAATCCCAAAATATGATTGGAAAAGCCTACTCTCACATCTTAAACAAGTTTCTCCTGAAGTTTGCCAGACTGTTGTGATAATGTTGGGAGCTCAGGAAAGTGACTAAAAATGCTGAATCCTTTGACATCACTCAGAGTTTTTGCCCTTGGCTTCCAGCAAGCACATCCTTTGCAGTTCAAAGCAGTGCAGATCCATCCTTTCAGGGCTTCTGCTGCTCACACACCTCTTCCCCCTATTTTCCTCTGCCCTGCAGCTTGCTGGGAATTTGCAGCAGGAATGCCAATGTCAATGTGAGCGTGTTCACAGGGGTCCGAGGATGAGGGAAGGGATGAGGATTTGACTCCATGTTTCAGAAGGCCTGATTTATTATTTTATGATATATATTACATTAAAACTATACTAAAAGAATAAAAGAAAGGATTTCATCAGAAGGCCAGCTAAGAATAGAATAGGAAAGAATGATAACAAAGGTTTGTGGCTCAGCTCTCTGTCCAAGCCAGCTGACTGTGATTGGCCATTAATTACAAACGACCACATAAGAGCAATCACAGATCCGCCTGTTGCATTCCACAGCAGCAGATAATCAATGTTTACATTTTGTTCCTGAGGCCTCTCAGCTTCTCAGGAGGAAAAATCCTAAGAATAGGATTTTTTATTAAAAGATGTCTGCAACACACAGGGCTTGGAGGCAAAATGAAGAAGGGAACAGCAGCTGGGGCAAACAGAGTTGTGCTGCTGTGTGGGGCACAGAGGTGAGGGCATGGGGAGGGCAGATGCCAGGCTGGGCAGTGCAGCAGCCTCCTCCCCAGCTCTCAGCTCCTCCCTCAGGTCTGGGGAATGTGAGCCAACCCGTGGAGAGGGACAGAAAACATCCCTGCCTCCTCTGGGGTGAAGCCTGTGATGGAGCCAGCTGGAGTTTGGATTTGCACTTGGGGGATTTTTTTTTACTGAGTGCTTTCAATGCCATTCTCAGTAGTTCTGGAGCCATTCTCAAGTGTTTAAAAATAGAACAAAGTCTCTCTCTGTGTCTCCCTTCTTCCATTTCCCATCTTCAGGGGAACAGTCTGCTGGGTGTGTTTGCTTTTCTGGTTCTGCTATGCTGGAGAGATGGGAAGAATGAGGGTGAGGAGTCTTCCTCCCTGGTCACTGTTTTGTCTAGTCAAATTTCTGTTCTCTTGTGCCAACTCCTGTAAAAGCTGAACTACTTCTGTTTCAAAGACTATTTGTGCTAGAGAAGATCAGGCAGATTATGCACAGTTGTCAGAGTTTTTGTCAGCAGATGAAACCAGATCACTGTTGGCTTCTGGCAGGTATTTCTGACTCAATCCTGTTCTGCTGCTGCTTCCCTGTGTGCTGCTGCAGTCAAACCTCACAAGTTTCTCCTCTCCCACCGTGGCCATGCCCTGGGGTGAGCAGAGCAGAAATAGAGAGCACAGAATGGCCACACTGGGGTGGCAGGAGAGACTTGATGTCCTTGTGACCCCAAGCCTGATGGGTTCTTGCAGCTGGCTGGTGCTGACAGCAAATTTAAGACCTGGCAGAGACCAGGCAGAAGGGAGATGTTGTGTCAGCAGTGTTGGAAGTGTGATCCTGCCAAGAAAGGGAGAGGACCATGGCCACAGGGCAAATCCCAAGTGCTGTGGTGGCAGGAGGACAGGCCTTGTTCTCACTCTGCTAATCCTGGCCTTGCAGGAGGAACCAAGTTTAACTGAGTGACTGAATTAGCAGAGCTCAGGTTTAACATTACCAACCCAAGGCTGGGGAAGAGTGAACTCATTAAAAACCCTTTAATCAATTAGAACAGACCCAAACCCTAACAGACCATCAGTTTGAGATCCAGAGTGTCCCTACAGCTCTTGCTCTGTGTGTCACCCATCCTGTGAGGCTGAGGAACAAACAGCAGATGTTGGGAGCAGAGGTTTCTCCCCAGCAGGCTCCAGCCAGCAGCTGCTGCTCCCAGTCACGTTCAGCCCCAGCCCCGACTGCAGCTCTGAGACCTCTCCATGAAATCACTCAGGAGCTCCTGTTTCCTAATGACAATACAGCAGTGGGTTATTTGAAGGCTGAGCCAATGTTGTATCAAAGCCAAATATGTCTGGCTTGGCACCACGAGCTCACACTGGAGCCAAGCAGCTGGAGCAGACTGTACATGGATTTAAAGAGAACAAAAACACAGAGACTCTTGAGTTATCTCCTCCAAGAGGTCAATCAGAGTGTCACATCCCAGTGCCAGGTTTTGCATCAGGCTTTCTCTGGTCTATCCCTGTACACCTACAGGCCCATCTCCCAGGCTAAGGCTTCATTCCCCTCTAATTTCCCACCTCTTTCTGGATTTCTTCTTGCAGGCTGCTAATTGCAGGAATTGTAGTTCTGTTAGTATTTTGCCCCTGTACTCACCCTTTTCTTCTTGGGGACAGTTCCAGTTCATGTTGTTTGCAATTCACACCAGCACAACAAAAAGCACTGTGGGGTTTTTGGGATGGGCTTGGCTCTGAGCTGTGTCCCTCTGAGCACTAAGGGGGCAACCTTTGCCATCACACAAAAAGCAGCAGTAAGCCTTTGGCTTCAGGATTCCAGTCATATTCGGTGTGTGATCCAGTCAGGGATCTGCTGCTGCCCCACTGGCTCCACTAAATGATGGCCTGTGGGATAACTGATGGTTGTTAAGGCTGTGGCTGCCCCAGCTGACTGCAGTGGGAGAACACACATTCATTGTGTTTGACGGCACATCAAAAGGATTGCTTTCATTCAGGGTGTAATTCATCGCCAATTTAATCCCTCTTCCTTGGACTAAGATCTGTTCAGGTGCTGGACAAGATGGATCCTCTTCCCCCCTGGGCCTCAGAAATGCTTCAGGTCTGTCTGAACCACGGACTGAGAGTGAGAAGGAATCACACTGGATCACAAGATATTATGAACTCCAGGCAGACCTTTTCTTGCCTAATTAACAGTTTTACCCATGATATTAAATCCCTGTGTGCTCACAGCTCACCACAAATGGGAAATCTGGAAACCCATTTCCAAAGCACTTTCCATTATGCAGTAGCAGCAGATGTACCATGGTTTTCCAGTAAATTGGTTGGTAAATTGTTTTCTCTCTCATCTTTATTGCTATAACACAAAAATTATAAGTTTGGGTCTCTAGTTTTGGTTTGGTTCTGTTTTATTTTTCTTTTTGGGGGAGGAGGTGGATTTGTTTGCTTATTTGTGCTCCTATCCATTACTTTGAATCAGGGAAGTCAAACAGATGAACATGTTTGACCTGCAAACAACTGCATGAATAAAGGGCAAAAAGTAAATCCAGGAGAAATCCTGGTGGCAAGGTAAATTGTCACATCCAGTGGTCATTCATAATCTTGCTTCAACGTGTGAGTGCTGAAACTGCCCTTGATTTCATCCAGAATGTCCTGAGGAAGTGCTCAGCTGCTGACTCCTTGCTTGCCCTGAAATCCCCAGGCTCCTGAGGTGCAGCCCAGTTAAAGATAATTACCTCTGCCCAGATTCTGTGCTCTCTGCATTGCCTGTGAGATTCACAGCCCTTGAAATGAGAAATCTGAGACCTTTACATAAAATATTTGTTCAAGACTCTTTAGAAATGAGGGAATGTGATTGAATTGGAGCCCCAGTGAGGGTGGGCTGATTTTGGTGGCACTGCATTAATTTTGCATCACATGAAGCCTTCACTGTGCCCTGCTGCTGGAAAGCAGATGCCCTTGCACCTGAGGGAGGGATGGAGGATGGTTTGGGGAGCCCCTCATGGGGTTATCCCTGGTGTTTGTAAAGCCTGAGCTGTTGGAATGATCCTGGGTAATCCTTGCTTTGCTCTGGCACAAACTGGCTCCTGTGATGGTTTGTGTCAGCTCAGGTTTTGAATAAATTCCCAGCACATCATCTGGGTGTAGAGAGAGAGCTCTGGGGCTGTGGCTGAGCCCACACCTCTCACTGTGCTCCTCCTGAGATTGTTACCTTGGGAGATAAATGGGAATGTCACCAGCCCCACAGTGTTAGGGGGTGAAACACCCTTCAAGGTTCCTTATTCTGGCATTAGGGGGCTTTTAATGGTCACATAGATCTGCATGGAGAAATAGAGGAGTAATGTGCATAGTGGGTGCTGGGCCTATTTAAATATAGCTGGCATTGTGTGTATTATCTCTGTTTGTTTAGCCAAAGTAAGATGGGCATTAACATTCTGTTTCAGTCTTAATTAGTGGCTGATAAAAGCACAAGGTGATACTTAACAGTCTTGACAGTGTAATTCATCTAAAATTTCCTAATAATATGGTTGCAGCAGTCTTGGAAGGGCTAATTTAATGACTTTCACACACTTAAGGTTTGGTACCCACAATATCCAATATGTTGGTTGCTTAGGAGACAAAATTAAACAAAGCTGAGCACATTCATTTTCTCCTTTTTTTACCACACTGAGGATTAACTTATTGCAATATTTTTCTCTATAAATGCTTAAGCTTTAGGTGTTTAAACAAATGAAAAAAAAAAAAAAACCAAAAAACCAAACCAAACCTAACAATCCAGATCCCCTATTAAATCAGCAGATGGCTCCTAGAGCCAAATTAGGGACCTTTGATAGAACCATAAAAGCTCTGCTTTATACAGTGCACATGTTCAGAGCTGGCAGTGTTAAATGAGACCTCCATGCAATCTGCTCTGAGAAATAGCCTGGCTGGCACTGACCCCTTCCTTTGTGCCATTCCACACTGTGTCATCAGCTGCAATTGCACAGACATCTCTGCAATTCAGCAGACCTTGTAAGGACTGACTTTCCCAATATTTGTTTAAGATGAACTGTATAAACTTGTTATTAGCAGTCTGCCAGGGTAAGGGAGATAACAGTGTTTGCACTGGGCTGCAGAAAGCACAGCACCTGGGCAAGGTGCACTGAGCCTGTTCCCAGCACATGTTCTGGTGGCAGGCTCTGCTGCTGATCCTGGTGAAGGCAAAAGGGAAGCTCCCAGCAGCATGTCAGGGCAAAACCATGTCTTTTCTATGATGGGCAGAGGTTCTAAGCCTGTGTGGCTGAGTAATTATATTTGATAATTTTTTAAAAAGTCTCTGAATTCACCTGAGCAATGCAGGCTGCAGTGGGGTCTGGTTGATCTCATCTCACTTTTATGTCTGTCCAGCCCTACTAATTTCACCCACAGACCCTGGCACTGCTCATCCCCCCACACATGTCTGTGCTCATCCCTTCCCCAAAAGCTCTGAAATGGGGGTGGGATCCCAGTGTCCCCCCCAGGGCTCCAGAGAGGCTCTGAGCAGTGGCCACTGCAGCTCAGAGCTCAGCCTGGAATAATTTACAGGACTCTCCAAGTGTCTCTGAGTTTCCAAACCTAATCTTAGCTCAAGGAAGGACAGAAAACACTCCCATTATTAAAACCACGTTGGTTTTTGCAGTTTATCAGAGTAAAATTCCTGCTTTTTGCCTCCTGCATAGAAAGGCTGGGATAGGGAGGAGTGAGGACAAAGCCCTGGAACAGCAAAGCTGCTGGTAGCAAATATATGGACACTATTTCATTTTTCATTGAGTCTGTCTTTCCTTTCCTTGCTATCTCTTCCTCCCCACAGTATCTCTGCATTGATTTTTCACTCTGCCTGTTTATAAATGTTTATAAAGCATTTAGGGAGCCTAGGGAAAGAGAGGTCTCCAAGTACTTAGTGGAGTAAGAAGTTAAACACTGGGCTGCTGTGTTCCTGCTGACACTGGGCAGTATTTCAAGCCCTGCTCTGGGGATGTGGTGCTGCCTGTTGGGGATGGCTAAGGCAGGCAAAATCTTAGCTCAGCCTCTGTGCAGCCACTGGTGCTGAGAGCAGGAGGGCTTGGAACAAAACAGCCATTTACAACTTGAGCAAAACCAACACAGCATCAGATGGTAAAGGAAACAAGCACACATTATTCCACATTTACTGTTTGCTTTGGGCAATGAACTTTTTTTCACATGAAATATTAAATGACCTTCTTGTCTTCCCACCCTCTGAGTGAAGCCTTGATGAAATAGGAATGGAGATGTTATTGGGCCAATAAAAACATTTATTGATACTTTCATGCTGTTTATTAGAGGAATGAAACAGATTGGGATCTTCATGTAACTCCCAGGAAAGACATCAGAATTCATCTCATTTCATGAATCAGAAATCAATCATTTCTGATACCTGGGATGTTGGTGCAGCTGCAGTCCTGCTCTCACACTAACATTTCCCTCTGCTGCTTCTTGTGTATTTCTAATTCCACATCCACCTTACAGCACCCGCATTCCTAATGCTGTTGGAAATCTGCATTTGTGAAGGTGGGAATGGGCTCTGCCTGGCACAGGTGCAGGAGGAGCTGGGTCATCTCTTGTGCATCAAACACTGGTTGCAGTGTGAGCTTTTAGCACTGTTGAAAGCAAAGCATTCAGTCTTTCAAAAGAGCTGTGGAATGAGGGAAATCATGAAAATTTATTTTTAAATTCTTATATCCCTCATCATCCTTCTTGAACATATCAGACTGGGCAATTTTGAAATTACTGAGGTTTGGCTGGTGCTCTGTTCCCCACCCCTTTTCACACAGCTGCATCCAATTCCTCCTTGACTGGCCCAACAGCTTATCAGGGGTTCCTGCCCTTCTGTTTGCTGGTTCTGCCCTGGCATGTGCTGCCCTGGGCCCTCTGCCTGGGGATTTTACCGGGCTAGGAATCAGGAAAACAGCCACGTATCTGTGTTGGAGTTGAGTGAAGGGCTGTGACTTCAAGTTCCTCCTGCTCCTCCAAGCCTGTTTGGAATGTTCTGCCTTACTGGAGATGCTCAGCAGGACCAGAGCTGGGTAAGTTGTAAAATGAGAGGCAAAGTGCCTCCAGTGTGTTTGAACCATGGCCAGTGTGGTGTTCTGGAGGGGTTGAGGTTGTCTTAACAAGGCAATGAAATCTAGAGCAGCTTCCTTCTGTTGCTCTGTGTTGATTGCTCATTGTTTTCTTCCTTGAGGGGTCACTTTTAGCCAAGTGTTATTTGTGTAGCTTCTGGTGATCCCTTTGCTTTCATGTTGTGAAGTTCCAGTCTTTAGGGCACTGTTTTTTATCAGAGGTCTGGGTGCTGAAGGTGCCCAGATAATGGCACTGTTCCAGCTTAGAGGTGTCAGAAAAAGCACAACTTCTGAGCCACAGTGGGTGATTTTGTGCCACGGATCTGCTTACACCTGTTCTGTGGAGGAAGCTGTAAAGTTGGTACCTTTTATGAGGCAATTTTCTAAAGGAAGCTCTTTTTTTCTTCTGCAACTGCTATGTTTTGCATGAAGGTGTCTATTTCACCTTCATCTAAAGATGTTTTGACGGAAAACTTTGGAAAGGAGTGTTTGTTTTGACTCCTTTGTTTTGTTTGAGCTGGTTTTTTTTCAGTGTTTCAGTGAAGTGGTTGCTTGTTTCTAAACACAAGCATTTTGAAATTTCTGTTCTGCAGAATGACTTGAGACTTTAAGGTTTTGTTCTAATTCAGAGTAGAATTAGACACACCTTGGAAGTGTCAGGGTACCCAGTAGGTTTAGAATTCATCCATCACCAGGTAGGATATGCGATATTTTGTGTGAAGTTTGTTTGCAATTACTTTTGCTCTCATCTCTGTAGGTCTTTAGCTTGGGATTCAGTTGTGAGAATATGTTTGCCAAAATGCCCACAGAAAGGGTCTTCTGGCCTGAGAATTGCATGGGTTTGGTGATTTATGCAGTTAGGAGTTTCCCTTGCAAAAGAACAAGGTCAAACCCAAAGGATTTTGATGGAGCAGTGTAGGAGAGGAGAGAGCTGCATGGGCAGGGGCTGAGCCTGGGATGGGTTACATTTAATTCAGGGTGTTCTCCTGTTTCTGCTCTCTTCTCAGAGCAGCCAGCACTCTCACTGTGCACAAATCCCTCTTTTCATGACAGAAATGACAAATTTGGGGGGTGTTGTGGTGGGTGGGATTGGGAAAGCCCTACTGGCAGGAGGCAGAGGAGGAGCTGCTGTTCCAGGGCACTCAGGGCTCCTGGATGGCAGAATGAGGCCCCTCTGAGATCCCAGCTGTTCCTTAGGCTTTCATATCTTTACTGTGTTTTGATAAACCAATAAAGCTCAGAATTATCTTGGTTTAGACAGTCCAAAACTTGAAAACAGCTGGACTTACACAGTCAATAAACCAAAACTGTCTCTTCAGCACTGCACTGACAAGGCTCGGAAGAAAGACACACAGAGAACCTCTCCACTAATATTAAACTGATTTGGCCATTTTTATTCTATAAAGGAGGCTGGTTATGAGATTTAAAAAGACTCATATATCATGCTGCCTCATTAATTTTCCATTTGGGCTCAGCTGTCAGAGGATACCATATTAAACTGCTGCCTGGAGTAGTCTTTGGTGGCAGAGAAATGATGTTTGATACCCTTTGCATTTCACACAGTCTGTATAAAAGGTCTCCTTGATTTGCCATCCCTATTATTTTCTGTCAGAGAGCCCTGCACAGCCTCTCCAAAATAATATCACCTCTCCAAAACCCTGAAGGTCTATTTGTGGTTTCCATGGTGACTAAATGACCCATAATATTCTTTGACTACTTCAGTAAATGAAGGACACAACTGGGCCTTTGAAGAATAATAGATTTTTTCTGTTTCTTAAGAAAAGATGTACTTCTGAGCTCAAAGAGGGGAGGGGGAAAGGATGAAAAAGATATTAAGGGAAGAGATTTGCCTTGTAACTCAAAGGACTTGCTGCAAGTGTAGCAGACAGCACTTGTTGAAAAATAGACCTTGAGCCATCTGGTACCAAAACAGGAGTGGGATGTAGCCCTTGTGATGACTGAGATGAAGGAGCTTGTGCTGTAACTCATTTTTACAATAGCTGTGCTGCTTCATTCTGAATTCTGTGACACGTGGGGCCAGGCTGCAGGTGCAAGTGTGTGGTTAAAACATTTTCATCCAGGAACTGTCAGAGCCCTGCTCTGTGCTGTGTGGGAGGGAGGATGGGATTTTCCAGCAGAGCTGGCCTGGGGGACAAGTGGGTGGGAAGGAAGCAGTGAGGCTTTTCTCAGGGTGTCTGTAGGGTTTGTGGGGAAGGTTTGCAGGTGGAGCTCTGTGAATGAACTGCCCTCACAGCCTAAACCAGCTGCCCACACAACCCTAACCAGAGCTCCAGGCACACTGCAGCTGGGAAAGGCATCCCAAGGGAAATTCAAAACTGCCACAGCATGGCTTCCTCCACAGCTTCTTCCTTGGAAGCAGCCTTAACCCTAGGCTGGTTTTACTGCCCTAGGGTTAGGGTTCCACCCAGGGTTAGGGTTTTGAAAACCACAAAGCCCAGAGCTCCAGGCACACTGCAGCTGCAAAAGGCATCCCAAGGAGAACACAAAACTGCCACAGCATTGCTTTCTCCACTGCTTCTTCTTTGGCACCATCCCTAACTTTAGGCTGCTGTCCCTGCCTAGGCTTAGGGTTAGGCTGTGCTGGGGGTGCTGAGCAGGGGTTGAGCTGCTGGAGCAGCTGCTGCTCCCTCCCAGCACTGTGGCATGTCCAGGCTGCTCTGCCTGCCCCTCTGTGGGGTGGAAGCATCCCTTGCTGCATGGAACTGTGAGTAATCTGTCCCATGGATGCTTTGCATAAAACTAGCAAGAGATCTGTAAACTTTCCAGTTCTGTGAGAGCACTCACAGTGTGCTCTGGAAACAGGATTTTAAACAAAAACATGTCTTGCAGGTGAAGAAACTGAGGCAGCAAGCAGAAAACTGAGCTCAGCAGAGCCCTGCAGGACCTTTGTGGGTGTGCTGGGGAGGAGAATCCAGGCTGGTTGCTCTTGCTTCCCCCAGGTACTTTGGGATAAAGCTCTTTGCTTAGATGAGCTGTAATTCAGTTTTCTTTAGCACATTGCCAGCCTGCCCAGTGATGCTGTTGGGTCTGGCTGGGTTGCAGTAGCGCAGACTGGAGAAAGGGTGGCTCAATGTCCCACAGTGATCACTGTGAGAGTCCTGGGCTGCATGAGCAGCCACTGCCAGCTGGCTCAGGTTAGCCTGGGTGGGTAAAATGCAAACAGCTGAATTATCCAAGCACTGAGGGGCTGCACTGCAAAGGAGGAAAGTTCAGGATGTTCCCAGGAGCCTGTCAGGAATTCCTGCTTCTGGAGTTATCGAGCTTTTCTTGTGTTTTCTTTTGGGTGTATTCTAACACTTCACCTCCCAGTTCTGGAAGAAACAGGGATGTAAAAAAGATGACTGAAACTGGAAATTTAATTCTAGTGTTTAGCAGATGTCCTTGAGATGACTTTAACAGCTCTTCCCACCTCTGAGTATGCCAGTGCTGCAAGAGGGGACCAAAGTCTGGTGTAATCAGTTACTCACTATTGATCCCATATTTTGGTGGATTTTTTTTAGATTTGGTATATTTTTTGGCCTGCAAATAAGTTAACAGCATTAAAAAGCCCTAACCAAACAAAAACATTTGCATGACTGCTTGCTTAATACAGGACTGTAATTGAGGCAACTTAATATAAACAAAGGAAGAAATGAGGGCAAGATTAGGCCAATAACCAGCCTAAAACCACATTTACCACCAACCTTGAAAATCTGAGGCAAAATCTTGCCTGGTTCCTGTGTTCCTCACATGTGCATGCCTTTGGCAAGGATGATTAAAGTCTGTGCTGCTTCCCCTCTAATGTGAACAAAGCCCTTCAGAGCCCTATTCTAGTTTCCTCTTAGCATCGTGTTTGGCTTCCTTTGGGACTGACCTTTTACTGCCCACAGCCCACCTCCATCCTGTTAGAGGGCCTGCAGAGAGTTCCTAAGTTAAACATCATAAATCCCACTATAAATGATTACACAGAGCTTTTCACTAACAATCTTCTGTGGGGATATCAAGCTTGATAGAAGCATAAATCATTTAAAGAACATCTGCCTAATGAGGGGTAACCTGGAACTGCTTCCCTGAGCCTGAATGTACCAAGGGAAAAAAAAAAAATTGTAGGCAATTGGCCTATTTTAGTGATGCCTTCTGGATGCAGGTTGGTTTGTGTTGTCACAACCGCCTTTGCTGGCCACGTGGGACTTGCCCACATTCCCTGATGGTGACATTTGCTTTGCCTGCAGCCCATGGCACCAAAAATGAGGGATGGAAGCTCAGTTTAGAGGTGGTTGTTGTAAAGAGAGACTGATAATATGTCTAGACACAAAGTTCTATAGAGGCTGATGGGTCAGAGGAGGAAACTCTAACTCCTAACAATAACATCTAACACCTGAGCAAGGACATGCTGTGGTATGGGAGCTCTGCTTTGGGACATGGCAGCAGAACTGGGGAGGCTGAGAGCAGGAGCCATGGTTTAGGAGGTGAGCAGAGGATGTAGATGGACTCACCTTGCTTAACACACTGTGGCAGGACACACACCCTCTGTGATGGGAACATGGAGGGTGCTCAGCACAGCTCATCACCAGTTGAGTTTGTCAGGCAGAGAACAAGCTGAATTTGAAGGAGGGAGTCTAATAAAGTTTAGAATGAAGTCATGGCTAATAGATCAGGAAGTTGTTGGTAAATACAAGGCTTGGGTTTCCAAGAGAGCCTGATGCTTTCCCTAAGATCCACCACGTGTGAATCAAGGCTAACAAGGCTGGTTTTAGCTAATCCTACAGGCAGAGAATAAACCTGGCACTGGAGAGGCTCTGTCTGCTCATGAGGTGTGATGGGAAGGGTTTGGGTTTCCTGTTGACAGCCACAGCTAAGCCAGCCTGTGACTCTGACCATCTGAGAGACACCTGACTGCCAAACTGATGATGGAAGGCCTATGGGGTGAGGAGTAGCACATGGCAGCCTTTCCATTTCAAATCTCTGGATCATCAGGAAAGGTGTAAATAAACAGCAGCAGTAACCTTGGAATGCAATTGAATCACTCCTGCTGTGTAAATTTGACTGCCAGATGCTCATGGCAAGTCTTCATATCATGGTTTAAAGCTGCTGCTGCCTGATGATAGATTTAACAGATGTGACTAGCCAGGAGCAGGATCAGGTTTTTTTCAAACTAAAGGTTTTGTCACACAGAAGCGGTCATGAGATGTCAGGAAATCCAGTGCCTCTCTGCATAAATAAACTTGCTGGATGTGTGAGTTGTCCATTGGTGGGGTCATTGCTGGGTGTTGCTGCTCTCTCTGACCTGCAGAGATGGGGCTTTGGATCTCACCACTGTGATTAGAGCTGAGACAGGGGGGTCAGGAATAGTTCAGTCTTCTCCTTGTGCTGTTGAGGATGAAGTCAATAGGAAGTAAATATTATTGACTGCTGTTTTCATTCAAAAATCAAGATTCATTGAGGTGAATCTGAGGTCAGTAGAAGCTCTCAGGGGGGAGGAGACCAATAAATCATGACACTGGATAAAACAATATTTGTTATACAGCTAATTTTGGATATTGAGTGTTATTTGATCTAGTGGGTTTTTCTGTAGTTTTTGTTGGTTTGGTTTTTTTTAACTGTCCTGTTAAACAGATTGGTAAATTGTACCATGTAAAAAAACTGGGTAGTCAGGTAGTAGGGCTAATTAATCTTGGATGACATATTTCTCTGGGTGGAGCTCTTTATATGCAACTTACCTGGCTGTGATTGAGTTCTCTCTTCCTAAAACTGTTTTGTGGAGGGTGAGCATTTGCAAGTAGGGCATGAGTACATGAGAAAGATTTATTTTGGGGAAGGAGGCATGAGCAGAGATGGGGGGGAAGTGCTTAAAGTGCAATCCTTGGCAGTATGAGTCTTTTATAGCATCTTATTAATGGAACTGAACCAGACAATGGGTTGGACAGTATTCTCACTAAATTTGACAATTTCTTTTGGAGAGCGTTTGCTTTTTTTCTTATATGTGTGTTCATGGCCTTGACCTGCACCCTGTGGCTGGGAGCTGTGTACCTTCTCTCAGGCCAAAGCAGGGCAATTAGATTGGATTGTCAGCTGCTCTGGATAGCTGCTGCTCCACAGAAGCCAGTGGAGGAGAGCCAGGTTATCCCAGCTGAGATGGTGGCCATCCTTTTTCCTGAGTCACATTTGCAGCCCTGAGATTGCTGAGCTGGAGCCAGCCCAGGGCAGGGCTGGCAGGAGCATCCATCCAGCCTTGGCCTTGGCAGCAGGGGCTGTTTGTTGTGCTCCTGCCTCCAGCCCAGGCTCTGATGGGCTGGATTCAATTAGGCTGGAGCTGCAATGCTCCAGTAATGGAAATCAGGGATGCTGGGCTGGGTTACAGCTGCTGGGGATCAGCTGCTCCTTCTGCCCACAGAGGAGGCTGAGCAGAGGCAGGGAAAGCTTTTCCTGGGTGTCAGAGCATGTCCTGCCCTGCCTGGGGCTGCTGGGTTGGGCTCCAGCCCTGGCATGGAAGTGCCAGAGGGGTGGCATTGCCTTCTGGCTGGCTGCTGTGCCCACGTCCTGGCAGCTGTTCCCACGGCCCTGCCAGAGCTGCAGGGCGTGCACAGATCCATCTGTGGGCACAGAGCAGGCATTCAGTGCCTGCTTTGCCATTAAAGAGCATTCCAGCCCTTCTGCATGCTCAGCTGCCAGCTCTGCCTGGTGTCCTTGTGGAGGCTCCCAGCCACACTCTCCAAACAGATATTGCACTTCCAGGAGAGCAGCTTCTGTTTCTTTTTGCTTTTTTTTTTTCACCCAGAGGTTGTTCAGTGTTTGGATTTGTTATTTCCTGTCACTCCAAGCAGGAATACCAAACAAGGGCTGGCCTCTGGCTGGCTCTCACTGAGGCTTTGCTGCAGGATTGCCAAATCCAGCAGGGAATTCAGAGGAGGAAATAATTATCTGTGCACTCCTTCCTCAAACCTGCCTCCTACTTCAGTGTTAGAGAGCATCCAGGAGGAGCTGCCAGGGCAGCATCCCCCAGTGGGCATCCTCCAGCAGCAAGTGATGGGGATGGGGGCAGAGAGAAGGTGGCTGTGCTGAAGGACACCACTGTCCTAAATGGCACCTCCTCCCTCAGCAGGCTGTGCACAACCCTGCCCTCTTGCTAGGAAAATTAATCCACAAACACCAGAGATTTATGTCCAAAAAGGATACAGAGGAGTCCTTTTACTTCATTCAAATAAAGGGAGAGGCCATGGGGCATTCCCCTGGGATCTCTCAAAATTCTGGAGGATGCAGCCTACTTTTAATCCTAATTTCCCTTCTCTCTTTCTCCCTTTCTGAGGTACCTGAGAGGTTCAGACTCCTCAATACACCTGATACCAAAGATTTCCCTCTAATGTATGACCCTCCCTTTTAATTTTATTTCTTATGGAATTTAGGGGTTTTTGCTCCCCATTATTTATTTCATCTTTCAATGCCCAATTTCATTTATCAGCAAACCTAAAGTTTATTTGTAAAACCAAATATCTTTTTCCATTCATCAATCAGTGGAATCCTTCCCATTGTTTCTTTTATCTCCCAGTGCTGGTTTTATCTCCCAGCAGACCCACAGCTTGTTTGGAAAGACAAATCTGCCATTCCTCTCCCTCTCACCCAAAGCACGATGTGGCTTTTACCTTTGCCACTGTGCTTTTACCAGCTGGAGGTGCCAGCCCAGCTCTGTGTGACACAGGGTGGCATCCTGCCAGCCTGAAATCCCAGAGGGTAAATTCCAGCTCCTTCAGTGGGAAAGGGAGAGGCTCCTATGCTGGGGAAGGGCTGGCACTGCCTGGAAGCACCACCAGGCTCCCAAGGATTTGTGGAAAGCTCAGCCTGCAGCAGTGTGGGGCACACAAACCCCTTCTTGTGGTGCTTGGGAGTTGGTGTGTGCAGCTGGAAACCCCTGCCTGCTTATCTGGGAGTGATACCCTGCAATGCTCTGCTTCATGAGCTGAGAGTGATTTGTTAGTCCAAATTTGTGTTCATTTAAATTTTGTGAATTCCAGAGTTTTGTATTTGTTTCATTACTGTTCTCCAGTATTTCTGATTAAGGGTTAATGCTTTAGAACAGCAAAAGATTTACCATTGTTTTTATGTTGCTTAATTCTGTATGAGCTGTGGCAATATAAAAAAAAGCAACAACCAAAACCAGGGAATGCCTTGAGATAAAAAATACATTCAAGATGCTTTTTCTCTGCTGTAATTGCCAGGCCCTCTGACCTGGGGTTGGATCTTGGAGTGAGTCAGATCTAGGGCACCATTTCAGCAAATTTTTCGCTTGAAGTGTTGTTTTCCTCACTACAGCAGTTTGGTTCATTTAGGCTCTGACATGTCCAGCCTTGTTCTGCCACTGTTGGAATGTGTGGGACATCTGCTGCAGGACAGGGGTGCTGGGTTTGGGCCCTGCTCTGACTCAAGCAGGGCTCAGCAGATCTAGAGAAGAGCCAGGAGCCTCCTCCTAGGAAAGAAATAACCAAACAGAATATCACCAAGGGCTGTAAAATCCTGAGTGAAACCAGGAAACTGAGCAGGGAGTGACCACACACTTCCTCTTTTAGGGTGTGATTGAAGGGGGATTAGAGGGCAGGCCCAAATGAAAAAGGACATCCTTCCTCACAGAGTGTGCTGACACTGCCACAGGGGTGGGAGGTGTTGAGTTTTTGTGGGTCAAAAAGCAATTGGATGCATTGAAGGAAGAAATGTCCATTGAGAGCTATTAAATGTGAAAGCTTTCATCAGCTGTGGCCACAGCATGGGCTCAAGCACAGGCACACAGTTAACAGGTTCCAGCAAAAGGGGCTTTGGGGACTGCTCTGATCACCTCAGCCAACTTCATGTATCTTTCAGACCCCTGAGAAATATTTCCAGTGCTAACCTACACATTGTACCAGCAACCCACCACCCCTGCTCCCTTTGCTGCCTGCAGAAAGGTCAAAGATAATGATTAAAAATAAATAAATAACCCAGGAAAACCCCCACTGCTTCCCTCTCAGGTCGTTCAGGCTTGAAATAAATCATCTTTCTATTTCTGAAGGCACAGATGACTTAAGCCAAATTGCATTCAGAGCCATTATCCTCACACTTATTTATGCTGTCGTGTCTTGTGCTAACACTTTGTGAAATATTTATTTGCTCCTGGTCTCCTGCAGTTTAGCTCTGGATTCATGAGGCTCCCCTGTTATGTCTCTATTCTGTGCAGCTGCATTCTGTCAAGGAAGGAGGAAATGAAGGCTCCAATCTGTGTTTTACATTATAAAAATATATATATTGCACATCAGCACAGGTAATTCCATTCGACAGGTGGATGTTTTGTTTGCACGTGTCAGGCACGTGGGTTGGGTTAGAGGAACTAAATGAATTTGTAGTCACCTTATTGTCTGGTGATGAGCGATTCTTCTGTAATTCAAATTCAGCCTTCTTCCAAAGGCTGCCCTTCTGATTGCTCTGCAGGTCCCAGGTAACTTGCAGGAAAGATTTTGAGAGGTGTAGGAATAATATTAATAGGAAAAAATAGGAAAATTATTCATAATAATAATAGGATAAAAAGGAAAAATAATAATAATAATAGGATAAAAAGGAAAAATATAATAATAGGATAAAAAGGAAAAATAATAATAATAGGAAAAAATAATAGAAAAATAATAGGAATAATAATTGGAAAAATAGGAATAATAAACATCTTAAAACACCACATGATTTTAGTGGCTCAAGAGATGAGGTAATTACAAGTGTAAGATTCTGTCTGTAGGAAATGCTGTAAACACCTTTATCTCCAACTCTGGGTTTGGAGTCAGCCCCTTAAGCACCCGAAATGGCTTCCCCAGGCACGGTGCCAGCTTCCCTCCCTCAGCCTGCAGGGGCAATGGGCTGTGGCAGGGCTCTCTGCAGCTCCTCTGCGGGCTGGCAAGATGGAATCTGTCCGCTGGGCTTGCCTTTTCCCTTGCCAGAAGCACTGGTGTGAGTGTCTGCTGGAATCTCTGCAGGAGGATGGACTCTGTGTGCTGGCAGCTGATTCAGGGTGCTGAGGTGCAGCTCTGACATTTGGGCTGAGGCAGCAGAAATCTGCTGGAGAGAAACTGTCCGGTTTCCAACTAAAATCCAGGCTAGCAGGGACTGGCTGTCACTTGTGCAGAACGTGCTAACAATCCTCAGCCCAGCTATGGATGAGTTTATAAGGGCCCAGAGCTGCCAGGGATTGAGCCAGCACTGACTATGATCTGCCTGCATCTTCAGAACAGTGTCTAAATCATGGCAGGCTTGTGGCACACCTTTGTACCTTATTGATTTTGGTGCTGTAAAATCAAACTCACCTCTCTGATGTCGTCACTGAAAAACCTTTTGCAGCCTAAATTCAATTTTAGATAAATCTATTTTTTATATATGTATGGGGGGAAGAGCTGCTGTTGCTGCTTCCTGGTGAATTACCCTGACAAGCTCCTTCTGGTGTTAGCTTGAGGTGACATTTGCTGTGTAAATGACACTGACATTCAAGCTGAGATGCTGGTTCCTCCTAGGGTGCCCTGGAGAGGAGCCTGCAGCAAAGAGCTGCTGCTGCCAGCTGGGGCTGTTTGGGGAGGAGGGTGAGCCTTGTTCTCACTTTGGTGCTTTTTCCCTCCTTTTGAAGACGTGGGGACACTTTGATTTACTCATTCAGGCAGTGAGTGCTGTGCCTGTGTGCAGCACAGCTCCGGGGGTTTCTGTCTTATTCACCCAACATCCATGGAGCCAGGGTCCATGGGCTGTGTTTGCACAATTGATCATCTGAGGAACAGGAGAACAGAACACCCAAAAATTGCTGCACAGTGTGTGTGTGCACTGATCCTCTAAGGGATCAGAAATCTGTCTCTAAGTGATGCACAGCTTTGCTAGAAGCAATTGGCATTTATTTATTTATTTTTAACCAGAGGACAAGCTTTAAAAGCTGCAAGCAGAGCTTTTCAAAGGACAAGTGGGAGTTAGTTGCCATATTCACACTGACTTTGGGGGAGATCTGGCTGCTGAGCTGCTCTTTATGCCTTTCAGAAATCTCCCTTTGGTCCACATAATCTCTCTGTAACCCCTTTTTAATTAGCTCGTCTTTCAGGAAGAGGAGACCAAGGAGTCACGTTCAAAGCTTATTGCTCTATCCAGCAGCTGCTAGGATAGCTCAGTTAATGCTGCCAAATCTTACTGCAGTCCCAGCAGCATGTCTGCTCTGCCTCCCCTTTCTCATTTGGCCAAACTGCCCCCAAACTCTTCTCCAAACCCATTTCTGCCCCCAAATTGTTCTCCAAACCCATTTCCAGCCTGTGGTACTCTGCTGTAGCACCAGCTGCCCATTCACCCAGAGAGCCTGGCTTGGAATCTCTTGGCAGAGCAAAATATTTGAAAGGGACAGAAATAAAAGGCTGGGGGTGCTTCAAAAAAATGATTGCCAAGAGCACGTGGATGGCAGGCAGAAGATAATGGTGCTGTCTTTACTGTCCCAGGCTCTCCAACTGCAGTTCATGCTACAGCCTTGCTCCTGCTGCTTGGGGTGAGGAGGTAAATGTCAGTTCTGCAGGCAGCATTTGAAAATGCAGCCTTAAAACTGCACAGAAAAAACTCAAAGTCGTCTTAATGGCAAGTCAGGCTTCTCCATTGAATGTGGGATGGAGACAAGGAGAGGTTTTTGAAGCTTCTTGAGTTGTTTTTACATCTGTAATAACAAATTCAACTCAGAATTTGTATAATGAAATGTAAACACTGAAGGTGGGAGCCTGGTGAATTTGGATGCTTGAGGGAAAATATACAGGATTGTAGTGAGGAGATAATTCCCTAAAGCAGCTGGGGGAAGGTGGTCCCAGGGGCTGGGGGAGGCTGAGAAAGGAGGGACTGATGAAAAATCCTGGATATTGCACATTGCAGAGAAAAAACTGATTTTTTTGTGTGCTGAAGTTTTAAGATTCAGGTCCTTGCTTGCTGGTGTAATTGTCAGCAAGGGCAGCTTGGCCAGTCCATATAAAATCGAACCCTGCAGTGGTCACACTTCAAGCAGGGGCTCTGGGAGGTGCAGTAGGGTTTGGTATTGTCACTAAAAGTAACAGCTCTGCTGACGGGGACCTGTCCCCCACCTGTCTGGGGAGCATTTTAAGATCCTTGAATGAAAGGCACAGCACAGCTATAATGTGGGTCACCAAAAAATGTTACTTTTTAGTTCTTGTAGTATAAAAATATTACGGAGCAGGCTTGGCTCTGTCAGTGACCGCCCCAGAGACCCTTCAGGCTGAGCTGGCTACTGTCAGGCTGCTCTAAGGGGAGAATCAGCTCTCCTATATCCTTGCTCTCAGCAAGTCCTTTAAAACATCACCACATCCTAAGCACACGAGCTAGAAAAACAGCTGCCTGCTCCACTCCTTCCCTGCCTGATGAGGTTAATAATAACTTTGAATGCATATGTACAGCATTAGCTTTCATGGTAACATGCATAATTCAAATCCCCTAAAGAACAGTAGAGCTTTGAGGAAGCAAACTTCCTTAATGTACTGGGCAAGGATCCAGCTTTTACCAGCTGTTGAGGGTTGATGTACAATTTTTGGTTAAGTGAATAATTTATCACGGATATTATCTGTAGTGTATCACATCCCAACAGTTTGTAGGCCTGTGCATATGGCTCTTGAGATGCCACAACACTGCCATATGCTTCATGGCCCATTACCACTCACTCCCTTAAGATGTTTTCCCCTATGTTAAGCATGTTAGAACTGCAGTGGGACCACTGGCTCAGTGCAAATGCTGCCTGGGTTTCTCCCCACCAGCCTCCTTGTATTTTAAAAAAAATTAAAAGGGAAAAGTGGACTGTTCAGACTCTCCCCAGCCTTGTCATTTTAAATAAGCTGCCTGCTGCTTCATGATACAGATGTGGATTATAAATTCTGCAGAACACCTGTCCTGAACTCATCCTCAGCTACCCCTTGTAACAGGGCTGTGTTGTGTTGTTACAAATCTATTTATTGTAGCTCCAGTCGACTGCATAAATCAAGGCTGCTTTAATCAGGCAGGGAGGCTGCACTGCCCCTTGTACTCACAGCACCAGAGCAGAACTGAGACAGGCTGGCAGCCTCTGAGAGAGGCATGGAATGCTGTGTCCCAAATTCCAACTGCAGATGGCCTATTTCTTGGTCAAGAGAAGGAATGCTGGAGTTGCAGGACTTCCTAGTTTATGGAGCTGCTGTAAGTGCAGGAGGGGGGGAAACATCTGGGTTGTTTGTCAAGTTGATTGCTTATATAGGAAGCAGCTTCCTATGATAAAAAACACTGAGTCAAGACTGAGAGCAAGCAGCTGCTGAGCTGGAATTGTAGCTGGGTGTCCATCCTGAGGATGGCTGCAGCTTCTTCAGCTACAGAACGTGCTGGGTTTGAGTTTCATGTCCAGAGAAATACCTTTGTTCAGCTCATCTTGAACTTCTCTGTGGTGCCACCAGGCTCCCCATGGCTGATGGCTGTACATAAATGAAATAACCCCTACATGAGTTGTTCACTTCTGAATGTGCCTCAGAAGAGTAAGTGTTAGAATGGGATCTTTCATGGATGCTGGATGGATTATTTCAATGTTACACATGGTTTTCCTTCAGTAAAAAACTGCTCTCTTTCCACACAAATTGCGTCTTTAGATCTGTTTATTTACCCTGTGGTTGTTTCTCTTGTGCTCAGCTTTCTCTTGTGAGTCTGTTGCTTGTGCAAGTTGCTCTTTTTTCCTCTTTCCTGACTAGATTAGAATTTTTATGTTTTCAGTATTTTTCCTTTCTTAGTGGGAGTATTGGCCTTTAGATCATCACTTCCACATGCTTAAACATGAGAGATGCTGTGGGGAGTTGAGCAGGAGATGGGTGCTGTGATGGCCAGCACAAATGGGATGGGTTTCAGGTGACAGGGGCACATCTGCTCATTTGCAGCCACCAGGCAGCTCTAAAAAAGGGAATCTCCTCCCTCTGCACATCAGTGGGAGGAAGGCAGCCTGTCCCATGGATCCTGCTTATTGCACTCTGTTCAGGGGCAAACAGGGAGGGCTGTGATCAGTGAACTCCTGCCTGGCTGCAGAAAGGCAAAAGGGACCATCACTGTGATATTTTCTGAAAAATCCCTTTGCCAGGATTCTTCTCCTGAGAAGCCTCAGAAAAGAAATGTCAACAATAATTATCTGCTTGCTTGGAATGTGCTTTGGAGGTTGCTTACCAACAGGTGCATCTTTGGTTGGTTCCATGTGAATTGTTTTTAACTAGTGACCAATCAATGGTCCAGCTGTGTTAGGACTCTGGTCAGTCATGGGTTTTTATTATTCATTCTTGTTTTAGCCTTCTGATGTATCCTTTCTGTTTCTTTAGTGTAGTTTTAGTATATAATTTTCTTTTAATACAATATAAAATAATAAATCAACCTTCTGAGAACTTGGAGTCAATTCTCATCTCTCAACTTGTCCTGGGACCCAACACCACACCAGGACCCTGAGGGACAGAGGAGACATTTGGGACAGCTCTGTGCCCCTGTCCCTGAGAGAACTGAATGCAGGGAAACTGCAAGGTGCTGAGGGGTTGGGATGATGCTGCCAGGATGGAAATCTGAGTTTCTGTGAGCCTGGTCCTGCCTGGGCTGAGGGAGGCTGTGCCTGAGCTGCAGTGACCTTCCCTGCTGGGATCAGCTCAGGGACACAGAGCTGCCTGCCTAAGTGCACTTGCTGCTAGCAAGGCAGTGTTTATCCAGTGTTTTGATTAATCAACCTTGAAAAAGGGTCACATGGATTTACTCAAGCATCTAAGTAACCTTCACAGCAAAAAATATAAATCCCTGTGTGTTAGGGGGCTGTCTGTAGCCCTGGCCTTGGAATAATGATGTCTGGAGTCTTGAGCTTTTAGAGCAGCACGGGCTGGATCTGTTTTCAAACCACTTCTTATTTCTGAATGCACACCAGTTCTGGCATGGTGCTCATTATGGCCACGTGTAGGTGTCTGGTGCTGGCAATCTGAAAAGTTTTTTTCTCAAATTCCCTTTGATCCTGGGGTCCTGTCCTGTCTGCTTGCTGTGCTCTGTTCCCTCTGCAATCCTGCTGCTTAATACCTCCACGTTCCCTCATTTTGTTCACCCTTCACAAATGGAAATTGTAAGCATTTTAAAATGTGGCTAGTTGTGCACATTGTCTTGGAGTTTCATTAAATAATAAGAACTTCAGAAATATAATTACATTTACACCTCCAGCTTTGGCAAATAGGAGATGACCAAAAAACCCTCGAATAAATAGAGCTTCCCCACAATAAAGCACTGCTTTCCTCTAATATTTTTAGAGGGATTAAACAATGCTGAGGATAAGATCAATATTTAAACAAGAAGTTCTTGAAGCCTGTGTTCCTTTTAAAAAGATTATATACTAGACTGAATTATGAGCAGACCAGTTCCTGTCTCATACTGGAGGAATTTGGCATGTGTCTTCTCCCATAAACATGAAGCCAAATATATTCTTGTGGAGCTATCATATTAAATTAAGATGTAGAATCATGGCAAGTTCTTCATTCTTTGTGGCAACTGGCATAACAACTAGAGGAAAAAATAAAACCCAAACAATTGTTTCAACTGAAAGTCCAAGAATGACATCTAGTGGCACCATGTGAGACTTCTGGGATAACCTTATGTGAGAACAGTTAAATGATAGTCAGGGTTCTCCTTGGCTGTTCTTATCCTAGAGATCCAACTCCTAATTTTCCATCACTGCCACCTACCCATTTAAAAAAATTCTGCAAGCTGAATGCTTGTTCTTCAGGTTTGTTTTGTTGTTGCTGGTTTTTGGGATGATAACTTCAGATGAGTTGAGGCTCTGATATGCTTAGAAACACTTTTTGCTCTGTGGCTAAGTGAATGCCTGTACACCACAAAGCTAAACTAATACTTGTAGTTGCTTTAGCTTCTTTGAGTCAGTGAGAGTAAAGTCAATGTCTGTGGGGTTTCAGCACCAGATTTATCTGAGGAGAGAAGTATTTATCTAGGAGATAGAAAACTCTTACACAGAGGAAAGAGAAGAAAAATGCCTTCTCTGACTGCATTCATAGATTTTAGCTAAAAAAAGGTGAAACTTCAAGTAAAGCAGTTTTTGAAGGCATCAGTGCATCATTTTAGCTCATGAGAGTCAATTATTTGGCAAAAGGTAGAACCCAGAGGATGGAGTGTTCTGGGCTTCTCTGTGTAAGAGGAGAGTTGAACAGATGTCTGACCTTTCTGCATCTCCAAATCCCCCAGGATGTGATGGGAATTGTACAAGATGTTCATCATTGGTGATCCCAGTGTGGCACACTTCATCTTGGCTGTTTCATTTGTGTTCTGCATGTCTGCTTTGGAATTACCTTTGGAATTACCTCCACTTTTTCTTGAGCTGTTCCCCTGGTAAATGTAGCTCTGTCCTCTGCTGGGAATGGAGACTTTGCAGTCTCATTAGGAATTGATTTCACTCCCTCTCTTAGAAACAGAAAATGGATTTTAGCTGCTTGTTTTAAACTTGGAGCACATACCTGGCTATAACTCCACATAAGTAGGTAAATAGTTGCTGCATAAATGCTCTGGTTCCCTTTATTAAGAGAGAGTTTAAATTGACACAAGTGGAGCCCTTTTATCTTTTCACCCAGCAGGCAGCAAATGAAGTGGGTTAATATCTCTGGAGGAGGGACAAACTGGGTTGTAAAGGGAAATTTTGCTGAGGATATAAAACTGTAAGAGGGACTGTGAGAAGAATGGGAATGTGGAAGAAAAATCCCACAACTCAAAACTAGGGAGATGTTGACAGCAGAGGCTCAACTTTAAACCAGAAACTTCAAGCAGCACATCAGAGACTGAGAATTGTTGTAACTCCCACAGGACTCTCCCAGTCCTAACTCTGTCCTCATCCAGGCTCTGCTACTGAGAGGAATTACAAAGAAAGAACAAAACATAAAACTGTAGTAAAAATTCATTACTTTGCTCATGCTTCCCTCAGCTAAGACAGGAGGCAGCTCCACTGCTAAGCATCCTCTGGAAGAAATGCCCAAAGTTTAGCAGCCTAAAGGCAGGGGCTGGTGACAATATTGTCTTAGGAGCAGGGTTGGAGAAAAGCTGATGGTGATGAACAGAGTGACACCTGGATGCAGACCTAAACACTCTGATTCAGGAGTATTTGCAACTTTTGGTGGTTTTAGTGCTTTCTCCCAAAGGAGAATTTGGTGATGGATTAGTGTCACTAAAAGTTCCTTGGTCTGGCTTTATTAGGAAGGGGGCAATAGTGTTAATAGGTGATCTGTAAGTTTACTGTGTAATACTTAGTACTGGGTTGTACTGTGGCAGCTTTAATTAGAAAAAAACCTCTGGATATGTGTGCCAATGAACTTCATACGTGAACTCTTCACCCTTATTCAAAATTAATCTTTCTATTGATTGCCAAAAATAAATATCTGAGACTTAGTAGGTGAGGGCATGATAGACTCATCTCCATCCCAGAAAATCTGTGCAGACTGATTGTGTGGCAGTCCAGAGGGAGCTGCTGCCTGCTCTGGCTGGGGGTGCAGGTGATGAGGAGCTGAGTGACTCTGCTGGCTCTGCCCAGGGGACCAGAGCTCCCAGCTGTGTCCCAGGGCAGCAGATGCTGGCAGTGCTCTCTCAGATGCCCACTAGGTGACGGTGCTGTCCCACGGACTCTGTGCTGGGAATGGGCTCTGCCATGGATTAATTCCACTGCTCCCACAGCAGGGACAGCCAGGCTCTGCCGGAGGAAAAGCAAAAATCAGCACCTTTACCCTCCTTAGGTTCTTGCTTTGTTTCTATTTTCCCCTCTGAATTCAGAGGCAATTTTCACATCAAATGTAGAACAGTTCATTCATTCTGTTAAATTTGGGATATTATGCCTGCATCACTTAAGAGAAATGAGGCTAAAACAGTTGTGCTGAGGTTTGATTTTGGGTGCCTTCACTGAGCTTCATTATTGGTGATTATACCATGTTTGAACCATGAAAACTTGTTTGGAATAATATGAAACACTCTCTGCATATACAGATGTTTAGTACATAGCTCTGTCTTTGTGGTGGCCCTCCATCATCTCATTTGGGGATGAATATGAGCCAAGGTACCCCTTGTTCATTACTGCTTGTCAGCAACTCATTGCAACAAGCATTTTATTGTTTGGTTTTTCTTCTTGGATACTTGTTACTGCACCTCTGGGAACAATCTCCTGAAGGCTCTCATCACTTTGGAGCGGGATGTTGTATCTTCCTTCACCAGCATCAGTGTGGTTATGGTCAGGATAATAGTCCAGAAGAAGACTCCTGTTGATCTTGAGACCTCTAAATCCCCTGGCAGTGCTGCAGGGCTCTGGATGTGTTAATTCAATTTGCAGCCACGATAAGGCAGCAGCAAGTGGTAAGAGGGCTGTAAAGTAATCTTTGTATAAGTGAGTCTTTGCAGAGACTGCAGAAATTTGGCAGGGTTTGCTCAAGAGACTCTAATTTTTCTAGTCATTAGCATTAATCAGGAAGAGAGTGCTGCATTTCATGGCTTGGTGTTTCCTCTCTGTGATACCCTCCCCACCAGGCTGGATAGCACCCTGATCAACGTGCAATGATGAAATGGAGGCAGGAGCAGCCTGGTCCTTGCTGGGTATCTGCTGGCAGGGCTTCCCTTCAGAGCCAGCCAGATGGACTGAGAGCATCTCACAGCCCAGGCTCTAAACAAGCTCAGCTCCATCTGCCTGGAAGCTGCATTTCATTCCCAGGGATGTGATCCTCACACCAAGCTCCCTCCCTGTGCTCCACCTTCCTTCCCCTCCTGTGTGCCCACCCTGCTCCTGTCCCTGAGGGGTTTGCTTGGTTTGCTGAGCCCCTCCTGGAGCCTCCTCTGGTGCTCACATCCTCACAGCTGCTGTGCAGGAGCCTTGGAACGATCCTGCCCAAAATTCCTCAAATCAGTAACAATACAATATTTAATACTGTAAGATGTTGATGTTCATGTGAACCAAGTTAAAGGAGATTCACCCCCATATAAATGAACAGTGGGAATGAGCCTGGAGTTGGAGTTTGCACAATTTCCAGCAGTACTCCCATCACAATAAAGGAATGATTTCCATTCAGAGATGGAAAAGCCACTTTTTTTCAACCTGGCTATATTGGCTGCCTCCTTTAGGGCTTATATCTCTTACTTCATACAACCTTTTGTTTCTTTCTCTCTCTCTTTTTTTTTTTTTTTTAAATTACTCCTTCCAGCATTAAATATTTACCTCTTTTTCAGCTGAGAGCACAATGTGGGCATGCTGGAACTGATGTCAAATTTCTAAATTGCCACTGGTGAAACAGCTCTGGCATTAAAACAAAATGCCTTGCATCTGTTTGTGGCTATCTGTAGTCTTTTAATTATCTGGCTAACATATTGCATGGGAGAGAGCTGCTCTGCCTGGGGCAAGGTTAAAGATGATTTGGTGTTCTATCATTAAACAGCAGATTCCAAAAAGGAGAGCCCAAAATGCCCTGTTGTGACCTCAGCTCATGTACTGGACACATGGATTTGTACTGATAGTGCCCTGGTATAGCTCAGCATACATCTAATGAAATGCTGTATGGATTATTTAAGATTGATTTTAATTAAAGCCAGACCTCATGACAAGGCAAAAGTCGTGTGTGGTGTTAGCTGGATGGAAGGCACTTGTGGATTCTTTGTGTTGTGCTCAAAACCTGTTAGCTCTACTCAGCACCAGCTGCATCATCTTTTGAAAACAAAATGTGATAAAATTCTTGTTAAATTGGCTTCTAAGCTCATCCATGTTCCTTCTGAAGGTACCAGGAGCTCTGTCCCTGCTCTCAGCATCCTGGTGCACTTTCTCCTTCCCTGCTGTGACCTGGCCCTTTGCTCTCCAGTGGACTCAGCAATGGATGGGGGCAGAGGTGAGAGATCTCAGGACACCCCTGCAGCCTTCTCTGGCATTTGTCCAACTCCTTGGGCTCTGTGCAGTTCCCAAGGCAGCTGCAGGAGTAGGAACAGCTCTGGTGTGACCGTGTTCACAGGGGTTTTCAGGTGAGGGAAGAAACAAGAATGTTGACTCCATGTTCAGAAGGCTTGATTTATTATTTTATGATATATATTACATTAAAAATATACTAAAAGAATAGAAGGAAAAGTTTCATCTCAAAAGGCTAGCTAAGCTTAGAATAGAACAGAATGAATAATAAAGGTTTGTGTCTTGGACAGAGAGTCCAAGCTAACTGGGCTGTGATTGGCCATTAATTATAAACATCCAACATGGGCCAATCACAGATCCACCTGTTGCATTCCACAGCAGCAGATAACCATTGTTTACATTTTGTTCCTGAAGCCTCTCAGCTTCTCAGGAGGAAAAATCCTAAGGAAAGGGTTTTTAATGAAAAGATGTCTGCGATACTCTGGGGCTGTATCTGTGCACTGAGGGAGCAGCTCCTCGTGCTGCTGGAGCTCCCTGCATGGCAGCTCCTTCCCAGGGTAGCAGGCAATGTGTTCTCACAGTGACCTGACAGAATCAATCACTGTGTTTGAAGGGCTAATATATATATTTATATAACACAGGGAAAAGCATTTCAGTTCAAAGCTTGGCATAAATAATACATCAGCTTTCCTGCCTAAGCTGTGGTTTACCATCATGCTGAGACACAAATGCAAGGGTGGGGAGGGGGGAACCTATTATACAGAGCTCAGCAGGCTTCCATCTTGTTACTTATACATAAACTGAGGGTAGGCTGCCCCTCTGTTCGCATTATGAGGTGATTAGCATGTTGTTTAGTATCAATTATGCATGTTCCATGTTTACAGGCATGTTAAATTATGCAAGCTGTAGTCTTTAGACTTTTTATTTAATTTGTTGGGGGTGGGGGGAGAAAAACAACAGCAAAACAAACCTTTTAATTTGATGGCCTTTTTCTATTTACAGCCTGGCTTTTACATCAGAACAATGTCAGAGATACTCCCCCATCTCTTGGGGACACATGACCTGGCAGAAGTGGCAGAAGGTCTTTGGAAAATCTATATTTTAGCAAAGATAGATTGGGCTGCAAGTTCTTTCTCTGCTTTGCAGTAAACTTAAAATTAAATCTGAGCATAGGTGGATGCAGAAATACTCACTTAAGAACACTTGCCTTGATTGCCAGGCTGGATCTTGCCCTTTGTAGGGCAGCAAAGTTCTTTGTTTTGAAGCATGGAATACTTGAACCTAAATAGGGTCTCCAGTACTTAACCCTGTACTGTGTTTAATGATAGTTTCAGTACTTCCAGGAGTACTTTCCTGGTACTCATGGGAAAGTGTCTTCCCTGACACTTTAACCTCTCTCTGCTTGGATCTGGTCAAGTGGGCACCTGACCCGTCCTCCAAGTACATGGGTGTTTTTGAGCTGTAATCTGTGTTCCCCTGATTAAATTACATTTTCTGGTCATCCTCGTGTTCCATCTGCAGGGAGAGGAATGCTCACTTCCTAAAAAAACAGGCTGCTCTGCAAACTCTCAGAGGAAATGGCTTTTCTTTTCAGCTCTTTACTCAAACTGAGAAAAGCTTTCAACTTGTGGAAAGACAAGTTTGGGAAGAGCTGGGGGTGGGGTAAATGCAGTATCTGAAAGAATCCATCCTCCATGGCTTCCCACAGCGATAAAGCACAAAATACTTCCCTGCACAACTTTAGGATTTGAAATAGAAATCACAAGCTCCAGCTGTGGTGTGCTGTAAGAAAGGAGCAGGAGGGCCTGGAGGCATGCTGCAGGTCAGAGGTCCCTGCAACAGCAGCAGCCCAGCGAGGTGAAATTCCCAGCTGAGGACCTAAGAAGAGAAACACATCCTCTGTTATGAAAAATCACCAAAGGGCAGGAAAAGACACAAAATGTGGTGAGGTGTTTTAACCCTTGGCTTGCAGGATGAATCAGCTGGGAATGAATCCTGCATCCTGCTTTGTGATGATGGGTAACAAATAGCTTTATGTGCTCTCTTTTCAAACCCCAGCCAGAAACATGACCAGCGCAGTGCTGTGAGGATGGGATGGGATGGTGACAGACGCAGAGCTCTGTCTGTGGGACCAGTAGCTCAAGCAGGAAATACCTGGCTGCTACTGTCTGTGGGTAACCTGAGCCCCAAAGCCATCCCAAAAACATTAAAATAAGCTGTGGGTTTTGTGCTTTTTGCTATAACAAAGCAGCGCCTGCAACCTGCTCTTTCTCCAGGTCCTGAGTAAATGCTCTTGCAGTTTCTGCTGCCCACACCTGCACAGTAGGGCTGCTTTCAAACCCTGACAACAGGGACATGTCAATATGAGGTGCTTTGTTAGTGTTATGGACATTTATTAATTTTTTTTTCTTTCCAAAGAGGTGGACAATCCATTTTATCCAGGGCCAAACCCAGTTAGGACTGACCTTTATTTAATTGTGTCGGATGCAGCTCCCCAAGGTGCTGATATCAGGCAGGAGGCTTGGGCAGGGCAGTGATTCCTCACTCAGCATTTCAATATTACAGATCTTTGGCAAACAGATGAGAGGGAATGTGATGCTAACAACCTGCTTTACCATCAGCATAAAATCCACAAGAGGAATGGGCCAGAAATTGAGTCCTAATGCACACAAAGAGCTTGTAATCTCAAAAGAATGTGTGCAGCACCAGGGAGAGAGCTGCAGGCTGTGATTCAGGGTGTCCAGTATGATTCATTGTGGTCACAGGTATGAAACAGGGAGCAGGAGCAGCAGTGGAGCAGGTTCTGAATCCCATTTTCCTGACAGGCTGCATGTACATGCTGTGCAGGCACAAACATACACCTGTCTGGGTAATAGCTGGCGAGAGAGATCCACACAACATGCACACGCAGCTCACAAACAGATGGGGAGGCTCGTAAAATAAGTTTATGGAAAGGCAAGATTAAGCTGGAGAGGCAACAAAATGCTCCAGGAACTTAAATGAGAAATATATGTTGGCAACGGGACAGTGCTTAGAAAGAACAGAAAAATCAATTGTTGTTTAGCTGCAGCAGAGGATATGGATCATTTAGCAAGGGCTGGTAGAAAATATCCCAAGAATAGTAACAGTGCTTGCAAGGACCTCAAAGGAACCAGTTATTGCCTGAGTTACAATTCCCAGGGACGTGCACACCTGCCCTGGTGTGCAGAGGGCAGCCTGCAGAACCACACTGGACAGGGACTGGAATATATCAGAGTTTATTGTGCCAGGTGAGAGGCAAACAGTGAGGCATCCCTCAGGACCAGGAGATCTGGGATGTTGGAATTTATGTGGAATCCCCTATGTTTTGCAAATTATTTCAAATAATAAACCGCTTTTTGAGGGGAAAAGTCGTATTTTGTGAGAGCTGTATCTTCAAGACTCACTTCTGTGACATCTGTTACATCTTAGGCAATTATTGATAATTTTAGTGTAATGAGCGAAGTCTGGAGGTCTGCTAATACATATTTATTTTTCAAAGAAAGTGTGGGTTGAAGTAATTTTAAGTTGTGATCTATACCAATAATTACCACCTTACCTGCATGATGTCCCTCTACATGCAGGGACATCATGCAGGTAAGGTGGTAATTATTGGTATAGTGACATATGTGTCATAGTGGTTTTTACCCTTTCATAGTGGCTTTGACCCTTTCATAGTGGTTTTTACCCTTTATTGTGTTTATGATCATTTGAACTTCTTTGCCCTAACAAGCTTGTGAGGGATTTGGTAAGATTTAGACACTGTAGGACTGTGCAGGGTCTCTTACTCAACACCTCAGTGCTGCTGCTCTAAAAGCAAATAGGAGCAGTAATAAGGCAGAATTCCTCTTGTGAATTACCCACATAGAAATGCGTCAGGCTTGTTTGTGTATCAGATATGTGTGTGCAAACCAAATAGCAAAACACAAGAATTGTTAGAGGCTTCCATGCTGCTCTGAGGAAAGCATATCTTGAATTTAAGCCAGGCATTTGTGAAGTAAAGAAAAAAAAAATGAGTGTGTGCCTTTGATAAGCAGCAAGATTTCTTTGTTTTGTCTATATTCCTTGACTGTATTCGTTTGTTTGGAAATTTTTATTGAAGAAACTGAAACACCAGTAATGGCTCAGCCTCTGCTTAATGTTAAATGGCTCAGATACCAAAACTCTGTTTTCAGTTTGCTCCCTGAGAGTGTTGTGCTGCTCTGAGTCCTCTCAGTTCCTCACTCCTAGCTCAGCTGCCAGAAGTCAGCTCTTGAGTCTCTTTTCATGCATTTGCTTTTGACCAGAGCCCTGCAGGACATCATCCAAGTCACTCTGCTCAGTGACTGTGAGTCTGTGCTCTCTCTCTGTTACATTTTTATCAAATACTGCAGATCCTGATTGTGTTTTACAGCACTGGGCTATTTACAGTAATGTTTTGCTAGCAATAAATTCTTGGATGCACCTGGAGAAAAAGCACATCCTGGCAAAGTTTTGCCTGTTCCAGGTTATAAATTAAAAATGGGCTTATTAAATTGTTTAATATCTTTTCTGCCCTTGGCACATGTTACACACATGAATAATTAAGGATTAGTTTAAATTCATGGTATACAAAACTCTCCAGAAGCTGTGGTGTTTTGTGACTGTCTTTTATTACAATGTGAAAGAAAATACTTTTCCAAGTCCCAAGCTGAAAAGAAAACCAGAACCTTACAGACACAAGTGATCTCTGAGGTGCAAATGCTGTGGATTCTGGGACAAGAGGTTTTTGATCTGATATTTAAATTCATAGTTACAAGAATGTTTTAGCCTGTTTTTTAACACAGTTGCTAGTTTGGTTTCAAAGCTTAAAATTCAGGATTCATCCATGTACAAAGATGGATGTGTAAGAGTGCACATGTGTCTGTGGAGGTCACATGAGAATGTCCATTGTGTTTCTGGAGCTGTTCACTGGCAACTACAGTACTAAACAACACAGTGAGACCTTGCTTTGGTTTTATTCCCAGTGTCTGCATAATGAACTCTGAGTATTGATATTTTCATGGTGCATTTCCTACTTTGCTGCCCCTTTTCCCAAGCATTTAACCTCTCTCATATTCTTCACCACTGAGACTTTGTTCCTGGCTGATCTACCTTTGCTCAAAGGCACCTCTGCTCTGAGAAAAACCTCCCAATAAAGTGAGGAGAGGATGAGTTAGATTTAGGTATTACAGAGTGCAAAAGGTGCTTCAGAGCAATAAAAGTCTGGGATTCTTTTTTTTGGTGACTCTTGGGTTTTCTAATTGACATTTACCAAATGTCCTTGCACTCAGTCCAGACTTTTTAAATCACCTCGGCCTAATCTGTAGTTTATTATTACAGGCTTGTGGACTTTTCAATAATTATTGGTGGAACTAGGGGGGAACAGAGACAAAGAAATGGGGCACAATCAGAGGGTTGAATGAAAAGTGTGGGGGTTTATGACTGACAATCATGGCTCAAGGTCCTTGAGAAAGAATGAAATCTGTCTTGTCTCTTCCCCCCTTAAAGAGATATTTGAAGGTGCAGCTGCAGGGATACTTTGTGAGCTTTCCCAGGTGTGTGAGTGTGTGGTGATGCTTCATTCAGGACAGGATTTGTGAGAAGATTATGGGGTCACTGTAGTGTAGATGTGTGGTATAACACAGCTGCTGGCTCCTGTTTAGCCTTACCTAATTCAGTGTAAAATGCACTTTCTGCTGCTGATCAGTCCTGTTTAACCTTTCCTGGATAGCGCACGTTGCTTCAAATTAGGAGCAGTGTAATAGACTGGTGAGGAGTTCTCCAGGCTGAGGATGAGCAAAGATCCCTGTGGGGACTCATCTCTACAATTGCATTTTGCTTTTGCTGTGAAGTACAAGTGCTGCTGCTGTCTAAGACCTCATGGAAATGAGAACCAGGAAATTTTAGAGAGAGGCTGTTTCTGCTTATGGGTTACAGGGAGTTCTGCCTCTCTGTGTATTGCCACATTCCTGTGTCCAATCCTTGAGCATCTCCCTTGTGCCAGTGAGGAGGAAAATCTGCATCTAAATTTTTTTAATGCACCCCAAAACTCTGTAAAAAGCATAAAAATGCAAGTGGTAGAACAGAACTAAGCAGTAGGCTAACTTCACAGCATTCTTGATAAAAACACAGGAGAGCTGATCCACAAATACAAATTATTTATGGGTTTCTCCTTAAAGAGCAGAACACACCAACAAATTTCTGTTTTAGAGCCTTCTTCCATTTTCTGTTCTTTCTCTAGGTAAGAGCACACAGCAGTGCACTTTGCCTCCCAGTGGATTGTCCTTAGGCAAGACAAACTTTAATTATCTCATTTTTGAGCCCATACACTGCAGCCTTGCTCCCTGCTGTAAGATGCTCCTAGCTCAGCTCTGCACATCAATGTTTGCTGTTCTGATGTCCTTGGCATCTGCTGCTGATTCCTCAAGCCGGGGTAAAAGAGAAAACCCATGCCTCATTTGTGGAGTCTCTTCTGTTCATGTTGTTTGTGCTGCTGCCACTCCTGTTGCTGGGAACTGCCTGGAACCTTGTGTGGGCACTTGAGGAGTGCTTGTGAAATGGGTCCATTGTGATCTGCTCAGGTTTTGTTCCACTGCAGTGGCTGAATCCTCACCTGGGGAGCTGCGTGTGTCACTGTGACACTCCACTCTGATACTGATGTAAAACCATGTGAATTATGGCAGAATAAACCCAGTTAGCACCTTAGCGAATCTGACCTTTGTGGTTTGGTGGCCTGAGGAGACAGCAGCAGCACTTGTACAGGTATCTCAGCAGTCACTGCAATTTTCCATTCCCTTTTTCTTTGGGAGAGAGAGAGGGAAGGGGAATCTGAGGCTATTTGAAAAATGAAGCCTATAGAAGAAACAAACAAACTGCCTGCTCTGGTATTAGAGTCATCAATCTTGGTCAGGCATTATTGCCAAAGGAGAACTAGGCTGGAGAAATATGCCTGTCAGTATTCAATCATTATGTCCATTAGATACTGGTTGGCATTGATACATATTAAATAAAAGAGTGTGAGTTGTAGCTGCTCCAGTTTTCTCTGTGTGGAACACCAAATACAGTGATAACAGGCTGAAAATGCTCTCAGCAGCTCGTTTATTTATGTGTACCTGCAAAGGGGGGTTGGCAGCTGGGCAGGCTTTAACACTGTAAAGAAGAAATTTGGTTATATGCCAGGAGATTTGTAGTCACAATCAACAACTTCTAAAGGATTCAGCTCAGAAAGAGTGAAGGCATGGAGCTGGGGCCAGTTGAAGCATTTGCAAAGTGACAGGAGAAATATTGTTACATATAAATATTAAGGAGAGAAATGGTGATGATTCCTGTTGCCTTAGAAGCCAATAGAAGGCTTAAAAACTCACAGGAGGGAGCTGATAACCATTGATAAAGCTCCATGGTAATTACACCTGCAGATTTGAGCTTAGGAGTGATGCTAGAGGTGGAGTGGGAGGGAGGATCAGATGGGGCTGGGTAAGGGAAGAATTAAATTAATGGGCTCAGCTCTCTTTTGCTGGGAAGCTCCTGCAGCAATAGGAGCAAACTGTGCCAGCAGTCAGTGCTGTGTGCTGATACAGAACAGCATGGACAGACAGCACAGACAGGAGGAAAGTCTTGAAGCTCAATTGCAGGCTCCTAGGATGGGCTTGGTTTCCTACAACAAAGCAAATTGAATAACATGGTGACTGCTCCAGAGAAATGTCCTTCTGGCATCTGCAGTGTGGCTGTTTTAGAAAGAGGCACACAGACACAGAGCCTGTGCCCACAGAATTGCCTCCCTTGCAGGGAACATAGCTCACACTGCTGATAGATGTAGCAAAGGTGACCTGCTTCCTTCTCAGCATGTTTCAAGGCTTTAAAAGTGCAGTATTACCTTTCAAAAGCTTTCCATGGCTGCCTTGATGCTGCAGCTCTGGGTGATAGGAATCCTTGGCTAGAGAAAGGCAAAGGTCTGAGCACAGCTGTTCCCCTCCACAGAGCAGACTGAAAACACTGCAGTTAAAAAGCAGATTTTTCCTTTTGAAAAATGGAAGAAAACATTTCTGAAGCCCTGATGGTGCTGAACAGAAATACCTCATTCCTGCAGAGCCAGGTGGGAGCTGTGCTTTGAAGCCTTGTGCTTCTGCCTCTCTTGCAGGCTGCAGCCTCTCATCATGTTGTGCTTCCTCAGCCCAGCCAAAGGCTGAGGAAATCAAAGCAGGGAGGGGATCCTGCCCAGCACAGCCCCAGGCAGTGCATGCCTCAGAGTGAGGTATTTTAGTGACAGCAGCAATGCCCCTGGCTTCAGCATGACAGAATGGGAACCAGGAGGCAGCTGCCTCTGCCTGGGTGAATCTTTCACTGTGTGGAGCTCTGCAATGCTCAGGATCCCAATTTAATATAATCAGATTCTCCATCTAGATTACTGAAACTGGCAGTGCAGTGGATGTCAGCTGTGCCAATGACTTTACTGAGCATCAGCTCTGCTGACACACTTTGCTACTCTGAACTTCAGTTTTTCTCCCTAGCCCAGCAATGTTTGTGCTTCTTCCATGCTCATTTTGTTGCTGGATCTTGGTGAAACTCTTCCTTCATTTATGTTCATATCCCATGGAACATTACACTGTGTTTGTCAGAACACAAAATGCATGTATCTCAGGTAATAACTTTGTTTTCTAATGACACTGTGGACCCTCTGCTGCTCCCACTACTTGTGCATCATCCCATGTGAGATTAATGTACCTCTTTTCCTCAAACCATTTTCTAACATAAAAACCTCTTCTGTTTCACAAAACACAATTCCTCCTCTTTAACAGGGTTTATATTTTGGCTTTTATTTTTCTTCTTCATTCTACTTTCCATTCCATACTGCTGAAGCTTTGCAAAATGTCCAGAATTGGTTTGCTTTGGTGAAGGGGAAGTTTGGAAATGCCTCTGAAGGCTGAGCTGTGGACAATTTAATTCCACACAAGTGTGTCTGGGCTGTGCTTCCCAACAGCTGGGTGCCAGGGAACCCTAACCCCAAACCAGATGTTAGATCTGTATTTCCCACCTGTAATTCTGTCAAGGAAATGCCAGATGTGTTAACTTTTCTTGTTCATGGTCCTCATGACCATATGTATTAGCAGTAGTAGAGCCAGGTATGTTACAAACATGACTGGGTATGTTACAAACATGACTGGGTTTGTAACCAGGGGCTCAGGAATTTGTTATTCTCTTCTTATTTTTGCTCCTGTAGACTCCCATAAAACCAGATATAATGTGCTTTTTGATCTCTGTTAAACATCTTGACATCTCAAGATGGAAATTTCTTCAGTGCACTCTGCTGCTGTCTCCCTTGTTTTCCCCAGTTTTAGAAAGCCTTCATCTAAATCCTCTTATCTGAAATACATGAGAATAGGCAGTGGATTTTGATATATTCCAGTGGTGGGTTGACCCTTGGCTGATTTCCAGGGCTGTTTTCTCTCTCCCCCTCAGCAGGATGGTGGTAGGGAGAAAATAAGATAGAAAAATCTTGTAATCGAGAAAAATGGTAGTTACCATCGTGGGCAAAACAGACTTGACTCAAGAAAAAAGTAATTTAAATTTATTGCTAATTGCCATAGGTTTGGATAGTAGTAAACAAATAAATTAAAACAATACATGCAGGGAGTGAGGCACTCCTCTGTTTTCACAGCTCTGCCTCTCCCTCCTCCTCTCAGTCTGGATTAGGCTCCCTAACAGCAATCAAGGAGTCTTTGGGTAGGAAAACACGGCTTTTATCTGCACTCAGCAGCAGGCAGTGCCTGAGTGACAGCTGGGAAGGAGTGCTGAGTCCGAGTGCATCAACCACCCAGCCCCTGGGAGCCCACTTCATAGCTGCTTCCAGCTCCATTTCAGAATGAGCAGCTCAGATTTCTGGTGGTGTCCTCGGGATGGGAGAGAGGGAGTCAGTCCAGTGCAATTTGGGCAGCCCAGGCTGATGTGTCAGGCTCCCTCCTGTTGTTATTCTGCAGCTGAGCCGCAAGGACAGCGCGGCTGTCAGGAGCGCTCAGTGTCCTGTGCAGCCTCCCTGGATGGCCTCAGTCGTGTTGTACCTCAGCTAAATCCCCTTCTGCCCACGGTGGGGATTGTAATCCATCAAATTTGAGTGACTTGCCTTGTCAGGGAGGTGAATGGTCTTCACAGAGTGAAAAAATTCAGATAACCGCCAGGTTTGCACGTGGGCTCTGGTCTGTTTTGTGAGCATACACTCAAATGGTTGAGTAGAAATTGTTACCACAAAGTGAGTGAGAAGGAGTATTTACAACATCCACAGGGTGTGTTGGATGTTGTGCCCTCAGAGTTAGTTCAGTGCCAATTTCTTCCCATGCAAACTGAGGGTGAACCAGGTATTGGCCAGCAAAGAGGTTCTGGTGATCTGTCACCCTGTTCTTCTAAGTCCTTCTAAGCCTTCTGATGTTTACATTTTTGTAAGGGAGTTTCTCAAGCAGTTGTATGTAAATAATGATTATTTTTACATTCCTTTCTGGAGGAGGAGAAATTTGATGGGCTGTTAGTTTGACCAGTGTCGTTGGAGTGGTGGCAATTTCATCCTCCAATCCAGGGTCACTTTTAGAATTCTGTAAATATCAAGGTCAAGAAAGAAACTTTCCTTCTTTTTACCTTGGAGGTTTCAGCATGCATATTGTTCATGTCCTTTTGGAACAGTGGTCTCCTCAATATTGGCAAAGATTTTTCTGCCAAGATGCTGCTGGGTGAGCATGATTCCTCAGCACTTGGTTAGAGGGAGAAATGTTCCTCTTAGAGTTGTAGTAGTTGTGAAAACTAACACAAGCAGCTGAAGAAACCAAAACTGTCTCGTATGGTTTATTAGTTTCTCCAAATTTTAATGATTTTCAGTGAATCAGGCTGACTTAGTTAAAAAGATTCAGGCCAAGTAGTAATTTCAAAGTTGTGATCTGTAGGATAATCTGCTGAGAGCACAGGTTATAGGAGTTTTTCCCTGAAACAAATGAATGCATCCATCTTTGGTGAGTGGCAGCTGAAGGCAGTCTGGTACATGGTCTTCTCTTATTTTGAAATACCAGCACATTTTGACTCATGGGAAATCTGAGTCAGGTTTTGACTCATGGGTTTATTCTGGTAGATTTTGCATCCTCCTGGTTTCTGGCCTGGAGCAGCTGTGCAGGGAGAGGTGCAGCTCTGCATCCAGGTTTTTCCTGGAGTTACTGTCCTGGGGATGCAGAGCTGTGGTCCTGCAGGTGCACCGAGCATGGCTGTCAGCCTTAAAGGATCACTCTGCTATTTGGCCGCCCCTTTGTAGACTTTGTGTACTTCAGAAGCAGAGAATGATGAGAGAGATTTATAGTTAATTAAGAACTTCATCATCTAATCTTACCTTTTATTATAACTCAGGCTAATGAGCTCCACTCAGTGATTCACATCCAGAGGCCAGGCCTTTGACAGAGTCCCAGCTCTGACTGAAAGATGCAGCTGAATTCACCACATCCCTCTCAATTATGCTCATGAATAATTTGCTTATGATATTCAGGGATGCTTACAGTGTATAAGAAATTCATCTTTGTGTCTGGTTTCCCTGAAGAATATTCCCCATTTCCTGAAAAAGCAGCATCTTGTGCTGGATGTGCACTACCTCTCCCCTTGTCGTTCATTAGAGCCCTGCTGAAACATTTCTGGTGGTGAGGCAGAAGCAGAAATGTGCTGTAAAAGTGCCAATCTTGAATTGCATCTGCTGAAATGGACATTTTAGTGGACTGCCCAAAGTCTGGAAATTATTCATGCTGCCTATTTGGGAAATGCTTTCAAATAATGAATAAATTTGCAGGAATCAGGGATTGCTCATGAAAGATAAATGATGGTAGAGAAGACCTTTTCTTTCATTTAAGTTTCAGCATTAGGTCTCTGGTTTGTACATCTGCTTTTGAAGTTACTGCATCAATGCTGATGCATTCAAAAGGAGAATTAGGTTTGGAATAATTTCAGGGAGTATATTATATTTAAGGGCATGGAAATGAAGAGGGGGCAAACCCACCTATTATCTCTAGGAAAATATTACTTAATTTCTGATTTGCAGTTTTTACTTTTGTCTTATTTTACCACTGCATGTTCTTTGTAGGGGTTAATTAAGGCTATGTTATTACTGAAACTTATTTCCTTCTCATAATTAGAATGTGATGTTCATTTTCTTATGCTGTTTTATTCTGGTCAGTATTCATTTCAGTGCTTAATCATTTCTCCTCCTATCTGCTTATAATTTTGCCATTTGCAAGAAACATTGCCCTGGCATTGGTCTCTGTTCCTCCAGTGTACAATGAAATCACCTTTGCTCTGGGTTATACTGAGCCTGTTGATGGAGAAATCTGATTTTTAGGGTAACAGGAACTCAACCCTTGAATAATAGGTTATATCCTTAACCTGGCATCTGTGGGAAATGTAGATGCATGGAGCTGTATGTCATAGGAAACTTTTGATTTGTTCATGGTTTAAGATAGGCTGCGATCAAACAGTATTTATTGAGAGCTGCCTGGTAAAGTGTTTACAGAGAAATTTGAACCAGTCGGGCTGAATAGTCCCTGGAGAGAAGGAAAACCCTAAATAAATTGTGGAAAGGCTGGAACTGTGGCTGAGAGTTGAGCTGTGGTGGATTTGGGAATCCAGCAGAAAAATCTAAAGCCTGAAGGCTCAGCTGAAGGTGCCCAGGTGGAGTCATGGCCAAGGCAGGGGGGAAAGTTCTGGGTCAATCTGAAGGTTAATGAAGCTGATGCTGGGGCTGAATCCTCTGTGTGCATGTGAAACCTGTGCTGCTTATAACTGTAAAGGGCCTTGTTGATCAAATTGTGGGATTTCTGAATCAGAGAGTGAAGTGCTGCTTGGCACAGTGTGTTTTGTTGTCCATAACGATAGGCTGGACTGCCATGCATTTCCAGCTATTCTTTTTTTACCCTGAGCCACGTTTGAAAGGATTTTTGGTGTAGCTTGGCTGATAACTGTGGAGCAGAATGAAAATGGTTTCTGAAAAACAGCTGAGCCTCCACTAGGGAGCTCATTATTTCCACTGTACTGAAATACACTCCATTCACCAGGACAGGCTTCCATCAAAGAACTCATCAATGAGTCTGCCATCATCTCTCAGAATACCTTGTTCTCTTCTCCATAATTAAAACACAGGAAGGTCTGTGCATTCCTCCCAGGCAGTGTGTTCCCTCCTGCTTGGTTTGTGCAGCCTTGCTGAACAAGGGCCAAATGCTGTGAGGGAATTCTCAGTGAGAGGCCCTGAGACTGGTGCATGAGGGGGTTATAATTCCTCAGGAAAGGTAAAAGTGTCTTTGGGTTGTTAGAGAGGAGCTGCAAATACATCATTTCAATTCTTGCATCATAAACTACTCATTGCCATTTCACACTGTGTTACAGAGGGAAGACTGAAATGGATGTAACTCAGCATTCCATGTGTTTCTGCACTGTTTGAAGCCACAGTCGAGTCACTTGTTTGATTTCCTTGGCTTTGCCAGTCACCAAGGGATACAGCATTCTGTGAAACCAGATGGAGTGTGTGTGAACTGCTGGACTAACCTCCTAAGCAGATTTAATGGATGACAAATATTGAGCAGAAGTGAAAAATGCTGCTCCATTGTGTTAGATAAAACCCAAACAGATCTGGAGCTCCACTCTCATCTCCCAGCTTCTGCTGTCTTACTATGCAATTTAGCTTTTAACATCCTAGAGATGAAATTCTCTGCAGTACAAACTAGAGGGTGCCCATTAAAATACTCACCATGGCATGGAGCAATTCTGCAACACTTATTTCTCTAGCAATCAGCAAGCCAGTGCGAAAAGCAGTATCTCTCCCTGCCCTCCTCTGCCCATTTTTAAAAAATTCTAAGTAGGATTCATTGGTTTGATCTCTTTTATAAGCAGATAATAGAGCTAATGGAGATGAATTCAAGTTCTTCTTGACATAGCTGGCTGGGTTGACTATGATTTATTCGCAGTATAGCAACAGTCCATTTTCTTTGCATACTGTTATTGATGCAAAGTTATCACAATTAAATTTTGAAAATGAGGAGTACCTATGTAAATGACAAGTATCTGCACAAAGGACTGGCTGGGTGTGCACTGAGAATCAGCTCAAAGCATCAGTAGGTTCTTGTCCTACTAAGTTTGCTAAGGCACAAATGGAGAAGGGAAACAATGGGCTGAAAAGGAAGAAATGTACAGTTTGTGTTCTAGAAACCAGAAGTTCACAGAAGTAATCTCTAAGTACAGTAGAACTGGAAGGTGACACTGCCAAAAGTAACTTTTGTTGTCCAAAGTGACAAAATTGCCACTGCTAAGGAATGCAGCAATGCCAGTGGTGAAATTTACCTTGTGTTGATTAATTATTCTCTCCAAATGTCATCTCAATCCAATTAACCATCCTTTTTTCCCCCAGTGTCACATTGTCCTTGCACTGCAGCAATATGTACATTTCTGCAGCCCCACATCATTGCTGCCAGAGTTGTTCCCTGTGCTAACAGCACAGCTCCCTTTCCTGACACTCCAGAGTGGCAAGAACTGGATAGGAAAGGAGGAGAACATATGGTTTTCCACTGAAATGTTCCCCAGAGAGCCTTTTTCAAAATGGGCCTCCACCATCCTCCTCTCATCTCTCAACTACCCGTGGAGCTGCACTTCTCTTGTGGCAGCTGCAGTTTCCCACCAGGAGTTTTCCCCTTCCCTGTTTCCCTGCTGGGGGAATGGCCCAGGTGTCTGTCCCACAGCTGGCACACAGCACATCTGGCTCTTGGTCAAACTGGTCCCAAGGGCAGATGGTGCCAAATTGCTGCCAGGGAATCACAGGACCCTGCTGGCACATCAGGCTGTGTCTGGCCAGGTCTGCTTTGCAGAGAGCTCTTCCTGAGGGCTTCTGTTTGGTGAGGAAAGAAGTGCCAAGGACATCATTGCATTGTGAGCCTTGGGAGAAAACTGCTCACATCTGTTTGGGAAATGGGCTTCCAAACGGCTCCCTTCAAATGGCAGTCTGTGCCGTGAGCTCTCTGCAGAGCACTGATTACCCCAGGCATGTATGAACCCCAGGCTAATGAGATGTGATCCCAGAAACACAGGGCAGGTGTGCCTGGCTCTGATAGCAAATGACAGATTTGGACAGGAAGAGCTGACTGTAATTTTTAATTTTTTTCCTCCCCTTCATGCCTCTGAGATTATTCTCCATATCCTCAGAGGGTATGGAGTTCAAAATGAGACCTTTGTCTCCCAAAGCTCCCTTTTTAGAGGTGAATGGAAAAAAAAAACCCACTTTTTTGTAGCATTGAAGAGGAAAATGTTATTTTTCTTTGCAGATAGGCCAGGCTGCCATGCTTACACCTTCCCCTGACTGAGTTATTACAGACAGTGGTATCTGAGGTGTGAATAATGCTGTGCTCCTGCCAAAAGGCTCACAACACATTGGCCATAGATCTCATAAATGTCAGGGTATATAAGGAAGGTAATTGTTGATAGTTCAAATCCAGAAAAACAAAGGGGCTGAAGAGGAAAATTTGGCTTCGTTGATGTTCAGCTTGAACTTTTATAGACTTCTGAGAAATCGGTGTTCTTGAAAAGCAAATTGCAATTACAGTTTAGCCCTGATTTATCTCAGAGCAGCTTAATGAGGGAGTTTCACTGCTTGCTCGTGGGCTGGTACTGAAATTCAGCATTGAATCTCCCAGGCACTGTTAGCACCCCATGCTGGGCCAGGCCTCTCTTAACAGGGGAAACTGCAGGCAGAAAGCTTCAGGAGATTCTGAAGCAATTTTATAACAGTTCTGAGCAGACACTGAGTGCTCCTGGTGCTTTTCCTGACAGAAGTTTACTCAGTTAAATTTGATCAAATATTTCCAATTTTTTCCCCATGTTTATACATTAATGATTGTAGCCTGACACTTGAGGTCTGTCAAGAGCCACTGGAAAATTCTTGAGCAATTCTTATTGATCTTTTTTATTGCTCACCAAACCCCTGTTAATATCTGGGTGCTTCAGTGCATTTCTGATCCAGAGAAGCCTCCTGAGAGTCTCAGTCCTTTCTTTTCAAGAAAATCTCAGGAAAGACACACAGCCTTTGCTTTATTTTAGGCTAAATGAAATGCAGAAATCTCATGGAATGGAATGGGTTCAATCATTCTGGGAGGAATCCCTGATGTTTCATTTCGTGTCCTTGTGTTCTACCAGGCTGTGCCCTCCACCAAAAGAAGCTACTGAAAATGCAGCTGGAGCTGCTCATTGCTTGGTAGAAAAAACAGTATGGTTTTTAAAAGTTGGGTGAAACTAAAAATAATAAATTCAACTCAGAATGTTCCTGCAGGTGTTGTATTTTCAGGGTTAATTCTCCTACTGGCCTCAGCAGCCTGCTCACTCTGGCTTGCTGAGCTGATGAGCAGGAGGAGGGTGGGCTTGAAAGCAGCTCCTGTCACTGGGGCGCTGTCTTTACTCTGAGTACACCTTGAAACAAGGAGGAAAGGGGAAAAAAATCTTTTAATGGCTTGACATAATTACTGTGTTTTCTTCATTTGTAAAATCATCAGATAATAATAAGAAATAACTTAGCAACATGGGTTACTGTTACTGCAAATGTTTTTCATGGAGCTTCTAACTGCTCTGAACCTTTCTAGCAGAAGCTAGATCCATCTGATCCAGATTTGAATTCCAAGGCTGGTTAAAATTTATCATTGTGTGTCTACTTTCAGTTTTACAAATTATGAATTAGATGGGGAATTAGGAGCTGAACTTAAGTGCTTTGGTAATTCAGAGGAGTCAAAGTAATTCAGGGATTTGCATCAGGCTTGTTGCTCGAGGCATTTCTAATCCAGACACTGCTGCTTCTCCTACTGTGAGGACTAACAGGCAGAATGTGATGACAGCTGGCAGCATGTCACTGCAGAGTGCTTCTCTGGGTTAATGAAGATGAGGAGGGAAAAGCTGTCTCCTTCATATTCTCTTAACTTGGTAGGATGAAGATTCCTGACCAAGCCTTTCAGAATTTTCTGTGAACTGCTTTTTGTCACCCATTAATTGTGATACTGCAGTAACTCCTCCAGGAGACTCCCAGGGCTTTGCTCAGGGCAGTTATTTTAGGGATGAATAAACCCTTACGCCACTCTACAGGTGACACCCAGGATGTAAAGATGCTGATCTTTGCTGTCTTTAGATTGATCTCTGTCGTGAATTTGCAGTGGCATTGTGCTGCCCAGAAATAGATGAAGAGGCTGATAGACATGGTTACAGAATGAAATGCTTGACCCCATCTCTCTAGGTCAAGAAAGAAGTGAATTGGTAAAACTGTTGAAAGGAACTTGTTCTGTCCCAGCCAGCAAGGTACTTGCACTGTGCAAGAGTGCTGAAAGTGCTTTGAGTGAAATATTTATTGAAGTGGGCAGCAGATTTTTTACTGTTCTGTTAGCAGGACAAGAAGCAGCTGCAGTCTGTGCAGTGTGAGAAAATTGAGGAAGCAGAAGGAATTGTCTCCAAATCAGCTGCTCCCTTTTTGCCCTGCTGCAGGATTGATGCTTTTGGGTCTACTCAGGCTGCAAGCAGATGTCTGTCTGTCCTCACAGAGAGGAAATAAGGCAGCCATGAGAATTTTTCCATTCTTTCTAATCTATTTCTGCTTCTACCTTAAGCAGTTTGTTCTTATTACAGAAGGCATATTGAAGAATTAGAGAAGGTGCAGGAGAGAGTAACTAGTAGCATAAAAGGTCTCAATGGTTTAGAGGTTAAGAAAAGTGGACAGGTTAAGAAAAGTAGGTTTGAATTCATTAGAAGAAAGGAAATTAAGAGAGGACATGATTCAAATGTAAAATTCTGGGGAAGGCGGATGGACTGAAGCTGTGTGGGAGCAAGTTAGAAATAGCATGCGAGCTGAAACTGAGATAGAAGAAGATAGATAAAACTACTTTGAAACAGCAGATTTTTCAAAGAAAATACAAGCAATCATTTTTAGACAAAAGAATGAGCTGGAAAACCTGAGAAAGTGGATAGTCAAGGGGGAAGCATTGGTAGGATTCATCTTCGAGCCTCAGCACCAGCCTGATCTCATCTGTGTCTGTTTTAAGTGGAAGCCAGTGCTCGCTATGGAAGTTATAACCCATACCTGATTTACCTCCATCAGCAGGGGAAGTGCTGGGTTAATGGTAATTGGTATAAATTGGCACCAACCTGATTAAAACAAGCCAAAGTCCTCTGTAATAATAGTGACTTCTTCCTTCTAGAGACTGAGCCTGTCCTGGTGGTCCTAAAAGCTCTGTGGCTGCTGGGTTTAGGGACTGTGAGTGTTTTTGGGTTGTGTCTCATGGAAATGCACAGACATGCCCATATGTGTTTCTGGGGTCAGCTCCCTGCCCTCCTGTGCTGTGTTTTCCTGGTGCCAGCAGTGAGCCCAGCAGTTGTGCTCACAGTGGTTTTGGATTTGTTCCATATGTGCTCAGCAAACCTTTCTCGTTAATCAAAATGAAATCTCTGCCTTTCGCAGATGCTACCCAGCTCTCCAGGAGAAAGTGCCAGAAAATAAATGAACCTTTTTCTCACCTGTACACAAGTAATTTTAGAACCCCCAGGTGATCTTGCAGCTCGTGAGATTTAAATTGCAGCCAGGCCTAAAAAACAAGCACTCAGTTTTTTGTGTGTCACGTTGAATTTTGTCCTGGTTGTAGAGGAGTTCAAAGAAGTGTATTTCCAGGAGCTGGCATTTCCTGATGCCAGGAGCTGGCACTGGGAAGAAGGTGGGGACACAGCTGCTGAGCATGTGCTGCCTGCAGATGCAGGAAGGAAGGAAAATGTAAAGCCTGGAAGGATGCTCCAGACTATCATTTGCAGAAACACTTCAGAGTGAGCCTACAAAGAATTGAGTTTGTCAGATTTCCCATCTTCTTTGCTATTTGGAACAGGGGTTGGGAACTCAGCTCCCATGGGACCAGCAGTATTTACACAGCTGACAACTTTCATTTGCAAGCTGCAAATGGACAGTTAACTCCACAAGCAGTAAGTCCCAGTGAGGTGAGAGGGCTGCTCTAGAGACCCATTTATTGGCAGACCTTCTCCTTGCCAAGGTCACCTTGTCCTGGTGTGTGCTCATGACCTGGGGAATGGCAGTGCAACAGGGGAGAGCTCACTGTGAGCTCTACAATCGATGCTGGGGAAGGGCCAGAGTGTGGCCTGATCTTTAAAAGGGAACCTCTCATGCCTCTCCCCTTCATAACCTCCCCAGGGCCCTGCTGCAACTCCACGAGTTGCTCCAGAGAGAAAGCACAGGAAATGTCTTCCTAAAGCCCAGTTGGTTCTGCAGAGCTGCCATGAAGCCAGCCTGTGGGATTATGGAAATTCACTAAGAAGGAGTCCTCAGGTGAATCCAATGTTTGCCTGTGCTTATTCCCTTGTGGATTACTCACTCCTGGATTCTAGAGGGCCCCTTGAGGACAGTGACAGTCTGTGCCAATTGAAGCAGTCCCTGGCACAAATCTCAGCATCCCATGCAATGTGCATCTGTACCCAACAGACACCTTTGTGCACCCTGTTGTCCCTGCTGGTTCCATCTGGATCAAAAGCTCTGAGGAGATTCCCCATAAAGCAAATAGAAAACCCATCCATTAAACACCCCTCTAACCACATTTGCTCTCACACTTTGTGCTTGCTCCAAGATGGAGAGGTTAAAATCCTGTTGGTTCAGGGCTTCTTTCTGACAGCCTTATTAAGCCATTAAATGTAATTCTGGATTGCCACTGGTTCTCAGTTGAATGTTAAAGAGAGGAATTTGGAAAAAGGCTGGGAATTGTGGTGCTATCCTGCATTCCCACAGCATCCTTCCCTGCTTGCCCTGGCTTCCTGCAGGGCTGGGTTGTTCTCCTCAGGGAGGCTCCATTCCCTCACTGGGAGGGAGCTGTTCACACAGCTCTGTGAGCCTGGGGGAAAGGCTGATCCTCCTCTTAGCCCCGGCCTGGTGCACAAGCTGGATAAATAAATAAGCCTGCAGCCTCTCATAATGAAATATTGCTGCAGCTCTGCTGCTGAGTTATAACTTTGGGAGTCAGAGTAGCCTCTGTGTGTTCAGTGTGAGACCCAAGCAGCTGAGGCTGGTGACAAAGAGCTGTGTTTTACATAGGTGAAGCTCCTACTGTAAATTGTGCCACATTAACTGCTGAGCTCTTTGCTTCTAGGGTCTGTTTAACATTTGGCAGCATTGGAAGGAGTAGCAGCTGATATGGGAGTGTGAGCACTGTGCTGTCAGGTCAGCTGAAAGATCTGTGCTGCCATTTCCACTGCCTCAATTCTTAACACCAGCACAGTTCCAACTACAACCTGGAGTGTGTCTGAGTAAGATGATATGATCAAACACCTTTAGTTATTAGTGGCAGTGCCTTTATTATTCTCTGAATGTTGCATTTTATTGGGCACCAATCAGGCTGTAATTTTATATGATCCTGGACTGCTTTTATTCTGTTAATTTCATGCCCATTATTGTCCATCTTCTTTATATCTAATGAAATGCTCACTTAGTAAAATTGATGAGCTTTTCCAATCAGTTCTGCAAATCTGAGTGACTCCAGTTAAACCTAGGCTTCCTGGCAGTACTGACTCTGCTTTTATTGTCTGTTTCCACCTGGGAATGCATTTCAAGCTTACCAGTGTTGGATAAAGGGGATTGTAACAGATGCTCAGCATCCTTTGGCTGTCAGGGTAACCTTGGTCACATCACTTAACCTGTCCATGCCTCACTAACAAATGCCTCATCTGTCACCATGCCACTTGTGTGTTGTGCTTTTGGAGGCAGAGCCTGTGTGTGCTGCAGTTGGGTTCCATCCCTGTTGCACTGTCCAGGTGCCTCTTGTCCCAAATATCATCAATAAATCCTGCTGGGGTGGCAGGAGAGCTACATTGCCTATGTGCACAGAGCCCCCTCACAGAGACAGTGAAGTTCTGTGTGACCGTGTTCACAGGGGTCTCAGGGTGAGGGAAGAGATGAGGATCTGAGTCTGTATTTCAGAAGGCTTGATTTATTATTTTATGATATATATTATATTAAAACTATACTAAAAGCATAGAAGAAAGGATTTCATCAGAAGACTAGCTAAGAATAGAAAAAGAAGGAAATGATAACAAAGGCTTGTGGCTCGGACTCTCTATCCAAGCCAACTGACTGTGATTGGCCATTAATTAGAAACAACCAACATGGGCCAATCAAAGATCCACCTGTTGCATTCCACAGCAGCAGATAATCAATGTTTACATTTTGTTCCTGAGGCCTCCCATCTTCTCAGGAGGAAAAATCCTAAGGAAAGGATTTTTCATAAAAGATGTCTGTGACAGTGCTGTCCCCTGTCCCTTGTTGGAGCTGCTCCAGTGTTCCCTGTTCATTTTTAACTGGGAGCTGTAAATTGCCCTGCAGGTGTGCTGGGTCTCACTGCAATGGGGGCACTGCTCGGCTCAGCACAGCTCCATGCCAATGACCAGCAGGGTTCATTTCCTCTGGCGGGGTGTCAGAAATGCACTTTTCCAGCTGCCTGTGTGCTCACAGTGCCCTGGCTGACATCCCTGGCCCTTACAGGGCTGCATCCTCCTCGGGGCTGTCTCACTGGGGTGGTGAGGAGCTGCTGGAGTCCCCTCCAGGAATGCAAATGCAGCACACAGCTGTGTTTCCACCACCTCAGAAAAGATCATCCCATGCTAGCAAAAGCTTTCACAGGCCAGCAGGCAGGAAAAATGTTCCGATCTTCCCAGGCAGAAAGCCATCAGTTGTGTGCTGGTGCTAATTAGCAAAACTCTGATTAAGTCATTGGAGCAGTGCCAGCTTGTACCAGATGAGGAGCTGGTCCATGTGGAGTTGGTGGATATGTAGGATTCAGAGTGGGCTGAGAGCACCCTGGGGATGTGGAGTGCTGAAAGCAGAGCCCAGAGCAGCACTCCCAGTACCAATTTAGTCTGGGCTTCTTTTCTGGTACTTTATTTATTTGCTTATTGTGTTTCTCTATCTACCTATCTCAATTTAGAATGGGAAATCTATGTGTACACAATATATGTGTTTCCCTGCCTTCCAGCTGGACAGTGAGGGTTGTTAAAGCCTGCAAGAGGCAGCAGTGTGTGGTTCAGCTGCTCACAGGCTGCCTTGGGGGTCCCCTCAGGGAGAAGGACCATGGGCACTGTGCTCCTGTCCTAAGGGACCTGGTTAGGAAATGGCTTTGTTCCCCCTGCACCTCACCAAACTGGTGATTTATAGGAAATCCTTTTGATTTATAGGTAAATCAATCAAATACAGGCAAAACATGGTCATTAAGTTTCTGGGGACATTTGCAACTCTTTCCAGCTCTGATCATAAGTGTATGTTCTCAATATAGAATCTTAACATTTCCAGCTATCCATCACAGGAGTTCTCCAGTTTCCCCATACCCACACAGACACGTTATTCTGCTGCAGTGTCTGGAAATGTTTCTAGATTTAACAAGTGAATCATCATCTGTAGAAAGGCATGAGTTTACAGTGTTAAAGTTTCTTGCATGAAAATTATATCTATCTCCATTTTTTCCTTCTTGATTATTACTGGTATCTGCATTCAGGTATGGGAAGCTTAGGGGGAAAAGTTCATGAGGTGTTATTTTTTTGTCCTTGAAAATTCATTACAGGGATGTGTAGCAATATTAATTACACAAAAGTAATCATTAAGATACTCTTAAAGTGCAAAAGTTTGACCTATTTCTCGTCTTCCTCCTTTAGGTAAAGCCCATACAATTGTACCCTTGATAACCATTCAGTGAGAACACTCAGCACATTATAAGTTTGAGCTTATTAAAAAATTGAGACTAATGTATGGCCCTGTGTTGTTCTCTCTAGTGGAGGAACCTGTCCTCAAAGCAGATGTGAACAAGCATAGGGGATCTAATAATTTTTCTGTTGTTGATAGAAAATTTTCCTTCTCATGTACTGTTCAATGTCAAAATACTGCTTTTATTAGGTACTTGCCTACCAGGACCTCTGATTTAAATGTCAGGCTAGACTGAGTTGAGGCTGATATTGATATTCCTCAGGCTGTGGACTGAAAAGCCTTTTGAGTAGCCCAAGTATCAGTGACCACATTTCCTTTCCCAAATAATCTGAGCATGTTCCCCCTTTCTGGGGTGAGATGCACAAGCCATGAGATCGCCCCTGCCCGAGCAGCCCCTCTGTGAATCTCCATGAACTCTGGTCATGATGAGATCCTCAGTCTGATGCTGGCTGGTCCTGCAGGGTACAGCTGCCTAATCTGCATGCACAGGATTCCCTTTCCTTGTCATTTAGATGGTGAAGCCTCTGGGATGAAATGCAGAAGCTCTGTAGTAGTGCTGAGCAGTTACTTGGCTGCAAAAAAAAAAAAAAAGAAAAAGAACAAAAACCAGAAAGTCTGAGTGCATTGAAAAGATGGAGTGTCAGAAGAGAACAAATGCCTGATCATGTGGCATGATGGAAGAACTGTGATAGTTTGTCACCATCTCTCTGGAGATTGCTCCTGGTTTTCCTTCTCAAGAAAACGAGCATTTCAAATGCTTCATTTGCAGTTTTGTGAAATTTCTGTGAAAGACAAGAGGCTTCATTCAGTGTTGTATTGTCATGCTGGAAGAATGTTGGTGGCTTTGAGTCTGCCATAGACTGAAATTATGTTTGGGGTCTTTTTTCCCCTGCCTTTTGTGATGGATCCCAACCAATTATTTGACACAGTGGAGGTTCAGCAGGTGTGTAAATGCTCCTGAGTGTTCATGAGCAGTTTAAGAGATTCTTCTACAGTGAGAGGGAGATGGGGATAATAAGATTTGCACAATTGTTATAGACATTTTTTGGTGTACTTGTTGCCATCACAGCTCTGGAATAAGAAATCAGAGCTTGGAAGCACAATTTATTCAGGGCTATGGGAATATCAGCTTAGGGTTGTAAGGCTAAAGGCATGACTGGCCTGAGAGCTGTAATGGAAAGTGCTCTGGGAATGGATTCAGCAGCTGAAGAGCCCTTGGATGCAATGAAGCTCAAGGTGTAGAGAGACAAATCAGTGACCTTTCAGGGAATTGCCTTTCCAAATCATCTGTGAAATCATCAAAATGACAGTTCCCATCTTTAAGTCAGCTGGTGTTTGAGCATTAGGGAAAGTTTGAGATGGAGATTCCTTTTTTGGCTCGTTCAGGTGGGAAGATGGCTCACTGCAGCCTGTGGTGTCTGTGACAGCCAAGGACAGGTCTATGTGTGTCACATAAAATGAAATCCAAGCCTGGGGTTTTAGGTAGGTACTTCAATAGAGCAGAATTCCAGTGCAGCCCCTGGTGTCCCCTCACTGCTTGTGTTGATGGATGGTTCTCTTTGTCAGCCAGCACATCTTTGCTCAAAAATGGGCTGTTCAACCTGTGAGCCTCAGAGCTGCATCTGCCCTGTGTGGTGTGTGCTGTGGGGAGGGAATGGTCTGAGCGGTTCAGGGGGCAGGAGGAAATGGAGCTGCAGGTGTAAGTGTGCAGCTCACAAGGAACACACGTGGCTGGCACATCTGCAGCCAGAGGATCATCCCTCACTTCCATGTCTTGGGAATTGACCACATTCATTTAGGTTTTGCTGCACTGGTTTGATAATATCACTGAATTTCTATGTTGGTGGTATATTTTTCCCCCTCTTTCTCCTCTGGCAATTACACAAAACAATTTTCCTAATCCTCTATTTTTTTTTTCCAACAATGGGTTGGAGTTCTGCTCTGTGGAGCTCTATTTCTTTTTTCCATGCTGTTCTCTGTGATGAGTGTGGTGGGAGCATTTGTCTCCCCCAGCTGCCTTCGTTGTGGCCAGCTGCAGAACAATTGGTGAGACACCATCTGGCTGTCCCTAATTTTCACCAGCTGTAGGTGTAATCAGCAGGATGATTGCAAAGCCCCTCTTCTTCCTTCCATACAAAAACCCTGGAATGCAAACGCAGCCATGCATGGATGTGTAATGGGAGATGGAAAACATGGTTTTCAGAGGGGTACAAGACCTGCATGATGTTATTTTTGTACAAGTGTAAAAGCATCTGGGTCAGACTGTACCTGGTGGTGTTCAGCTGCTGCAGCTTCTCTGGGGCTTTTCTCAGTGCAGCTGTTTTGGGGCACAGGCAAAGGGAGGTTTGCTCTTTGCGCCTGCTCTTGCTCACACAGAGATCTCCCTTTCTGCAAATTGTTGCCTGTTCACATGTGTTTAGATTTTAATCTCTTAAATCAGTGAAAGTTTAACAAAGTGTGCAGCCAGTCAGGACTTGCCATGTCACCCCAGATGGAAGCCAGCAAGGTGATAGTTAATTTCTGTTTGTTTTGACTCAGTAAAGGGTCAGGATTAAGCCCTGCCTGTGGTACTCTCCCCACCCCATGTTAGGTGTGATATTGCAGCACCTGTAGCTCCCTTTGCCTCAGCTGCTCAATCATTCAGTGATCCACAACAGCCAGAACTGCTGCATTTCTCTCACTGGCTTTTATCTGGATTTTAGTACCTGGATTTTAGCTGGTGTGTCTGTTATTTCCAAAACTAACCATTGATGTTTTCCAAAACTAACCAGTCCTGCTCCCGCTGTCCCAGAAAATCAGGCAGAGCATTCCCAAAGGTTTGAGGTCCTGCTGGATGGGGACTGAGGGCTTGTCTTGGCCTGGTGAAACTCTGTGTGACCAAGCTGTGCTGGAATTCCTCAAAGCCATGTCTGCTGTAAGCCTCTGGAGCAGAGGCTCATGGAACGTTGTGTTTGAATGATTTAAGTAGTGCAAAGTACAAAGAGCTAATGAAGCACCTTAATCGTAGATTGTAGGGCTAAGGATTATGATAAACCTGCACAGAGGAGTAACAGTAGGGAAGGAGGATTATTTAAAGCAGATAGCATTTATCATCTGTTATTATGCCAGTGTAATTCTTTATTTATTTTAGTTAAAGCAATCAGTACTCATATTTTTTCACACCTTCCAAAAATCATTGCATTGGTAAAAAAAATAAATCAATTGATGCGTCTCTCCCATGGGACTGAAATTAATATTGACCAGGAAGGAATTGCAGATACTTCAGTCTTCAGAATCTGTGCTGGGATGACTCCTTGGTTAAGCCCAGCCTGGTCATAGGCTAGAGATGGAAGCTTGTATGGCAAGCAACAGTTACCATATTGATTAATTAAATATGGAAAAAACACAGTGTTTTGAGAATAAAATCAAAGGCAAGGTAAGGGTAGGTGTTTGAGTTTGGTAAAAATAATGTTAATTTAAAAAAACACACAAAGACAAAAAGGTGTTTAATAGAAAGTGATCAGTTATACTCATATCAAGACTATTAATCTTGCTACTAGTTCAAAGCAAAAACAACTGTCAAAAGAACCAAACCAAACAACAAAAAATGTCCTCCATTGTGCCTAACAGAAATAGCTCAAAAGCTCTTCAGTGGAATTTCAATTTCTGATTAATTAGACTGCAGTGTTAATTAGTGCCAGTGGTCCTGAGACAAATCTGGTAATTAGTGAGTTGCATATCCAGTGGGGAAGCCCAGCAGAACACCTGTTTCAGAGTGGCAAAATGGAAGCAAATGGAAGATTTGCAGAGTTGTTGCACCCCTGTTAATTTTCCTCGTTCTGTGGCTTGTACTGCAACCATCTGTATGCAAGTTTGAGTTTGTGAGCAATATCTCTGAAATTATAAAAAAACATGATCTTTTGTTAGGCTGGTGGTGCTGGGGCAGGTATTGCCTAGCTGATGTGAGGAGGGTAACTCTGGATCTGGATCAGGTTATTCCCAATTGTTTAGACTGCAGTAAATAACAGTCAATCAAGCTTGGGTAAATGGATTAACAGCACCTCAGGCTCTCCTCAGACAAATGTGTGTAAACCTCACACCCCAAACTGAATCTGATCCACAGAAGGTTTAAATCAAAAAATAAGCACGTGAATTCTCTTAAAAAACGTGTTGGATCACATGAGGCTCCTCCTGGTTTTCACCACTGTGACTGAGTGGGTGTTGGCAGCTCCTGCTCACCTCTGATGAGAAGAGAACTAACCACAACCCTGTCAAAGGCAGGTCCTCTCATTCCTGAGACTCTTGTCTTAAGAACTCCCTGTGTGGTTTTACATGTTCGTATCAATACTGATAAATGAGTTGTTTCTTAATTAAACCCCTTTGTGCTTTGGCAATTTTTTTATTCTCCTGAGAAGGGATTTATCTTTGACTCTGCTAAGTTACAGAAACAGACATTACAGATCTTAGGCTTAGGAGGAGTTCAGTGTGAAGCCATAACTGGTGTCTGCTGCATTAGGGGAAGGTGTTTGAACACAGCTCGAAGCACTAATTAATTGCTCCAGGAGCAGAGAAATACCATCTTCATTCCTACCAAAGGTTTTATGTTAAGCACAGAAACTTTTGTACCCTGATCAGATGCACTGTCTGCTTGGAAATAATGGTCTTTTTTTTTTTTTGAACAACAGGCACATCCAAGATTAAGATTTCAGTTGGCCTTAATTAAGGATGTCTTTGGCTGAATAAAAAATGCAGGGCTGGAGATATCCAGTTGTCCTTTGGGGCAGGGTTCGTCCACTTTAAATGCCACAGGTTCCTCTGGGTAATGATCTCCTGCAATATGAAGCATTGTCAGCTGCAGGGAAGGCTGTAGGAAAGGTGAGATTCAGAGCAATTTACTCCATCTGAATTTGACACAGTGTTGGCACAACTCAGCTCTTATTAAGGTCAAGAGGCAGAAAGTTTGTGTCAGTGCGGTGCTGAAAACCAGAGCTTCAGAAGTACCAGAGCAGAAGGAAATGTTGCTAAGGAAATGGGCTTATTTAATACTCTGTTTCTCTATCAGCCTGTTCCCCATCAACTTGGATATGGGCATTCTTAATTTGATACAAATAGAGAGGCAAAATGCATCCTTTGGCCATGAGCCAAGCAGACTCAGCAGAATCTTGAAAGAAAAATAAAGCACCAATCAAGTTAGCAAATAAAAGTGGAGATTTGTGTCCTTCCTCTGAGAACAGTTGATGGTTTTTAAAAAGTCTTGTGATCAGAAACCTTAAAATTTCCTCTCAGCCAGGAAAAGTGTTCCATGGCAATAGTTTGGTCTCTGTAATTTCCTCCCCCTCCCCCAGAAAACTCAATCTAGTTTTACAATATATTTTACAAGCAAATAAAAATACCATGTAGGACACAAGTTAAAATACTGTAGCAAGCAACCAGGGTATAGGCCAGGATCTCATCCTGTCAGTGCCTTAATCTTTTTGGGGATGGACATTTATTTAAGTAATAATGGGAGGAAATATGGGCAGTGTGTTAGGTGGGGCTGATATTTCTTGCTGGACCCATGGATCTCATTATAGAAGAGGAAAATGCAGTTTGAGGCCTTCAGGCCCATCCTTTTCCCTGAAATACAAGCCAGTTCAGTATTAATGGGGCCATCATGTGGAGGTGAGAGTGGACTCTGAATGTCTGGCAGTGCTTTATTTTACCTGGTAAACAGAGGTAGAAATGCTGAAGGAAGTCCTGGACACCAACTTAGCCACACTCTGGTCAGGTTGGTGCTGTCAGGGCCTTTTCATGGCCTTGTTACATTCTTGGGGCTGGATGGATTTGTGTAGCTGAGGCTGGAGGCCTCCAGCATAGAGTCAGTTCATCTCTGCCCACATGGCCAATGCTCTCAATGCTCTGTGTTCCTGCAGAGACAAAGTGCTCAGCAGTAGCTGACAGCACACCCTGCACCAGGCTCTGCTCTCAGCCAGCCTGGCCCGCGTACCTGGCTGTGCTTGTTGGCTAAATGCACCTCCACAGAGCAGCTGTAATCACTAAATCTATAATTGTATGGAGATCACACCGGAGTGCAGAGACCTTGTGGACTTGCAGTCTATCATGGTGACCTCTCCAGGTCGATAAATGCTGTGAACAGGAAGCCAATTCCATGCTTTCTAACCCAGCTCAGCTCTGAGAAAGGGCAAGGTGAGGTGTAAACATTACCCTGATGATGGGCATGATCAAAGGGCCCACATGCAAGGGCTTGGGTTAAAATGTCTGAGTCATTTAGCCTTGTTAACACGGCTGCCCTGCAGCTCTCTAGGTCGATGACAAAACAGATTTTTTGAAGGTTTCTAGATTTGCTGGAGGCCTTCAGCCTTTTGGGTGTTACCTAAGCTCAGAAGGAAGATCAAGTAAATCATTATGGAAATGGTGCCAAGGCTTTTGTTGGTGCTCCCTGCTCAGCCTCAAAATGTAAAAAAAAAAAAGTCTCTTAATTTCTGGGGAGACTACAGAAAAAAAATCCCAGCACTTGAAATCCTCTTTTTCTCTAAAGAAACTTGTAACAGATTCTTTAACATAGATATGGGACTGAGCATTCTCCTTTCATGTTCTTTCCAAGGAGGGTTTCCACAGCAATGAAATATGCCACAGTCAGTGATAGATCAGCTGAAAAAAATTGGCCAGTTAAGGAGAGGCTCAGCATATGTGCCCCTTTGCACCATCTTAAATCACTCTTACACTCTGAATTGTCTATTCCTGATAAATCTGTCCAATGTGGCTGGGTTTGAAGTGTGTGGAATTAATGCATCCTTATGGGATGTGTTCCAGCTGAATCCAGCCTTGTGTAATTCATGGCATTGGAAGTGGCCCAAAGTGACACTTCTTCCTTTGTTAGTTTTGCTTTTTTTTTATTTTACAGAAGGGCAATTGCTATGCAAAGTACCTGTGAGAGCTATCAACATTGGAAATATCTGCCACTGTAAATAAATTTGGAGTGTTTGTGGCTTATCTCAAATCATACTGTAAACTGATCAGAGTAGAGGCTCTGAATTAAAATGGATGAAAAATGAAGCCAAAGCCTTTGTTTTCATTTACAGGGGTGATGTGTGGGTAGTTCCAAGAAGATAACTAATCAAAAGACACCCTTACTTGGTGTTAAAATGAATACCTCAAACTGCCTTGTCCTTGGTGCCTCTTCCTAGAATCATGGGTAACTTCCTGAGCCAATTCAGATGTGAAAGGAAAATAAGACAAGCTGGAAATTAAACTTCCACAGGCACTTTGTGAGTTGAGAACTGCATCTGTGTAAGCAGTCAGTGAATGGACTCAGAAACAGGGCTGAGATCAGTCTCTCAGAGAAAAAAGAAAATGTTGGTAACATAAATGAAAACATTTTCTAGTTATCTATGTGCTCTATATGATGTGTATTATATATTGGTATGAGAGCTGTGTATGGGGCAGGGAGGTGATGGCTTTGGGGTCCTGCAGCCTGGGCTCAGCCCTCATTTGGAGACCTCTCCCCAAGCCCTGACAGGTTGCTGTAGCTTTCAATTCTCCGTCATGCAGAGTTCTGAGAGCTCAAATACCTGCCTGGTGATAAATACTCCTAATAACAGATCACTTGAATGCCTGTGGTTTCTGGCTAGGTCATTTGGAAGCAAAACTCTGGGCTGGTGGGGCACCCTGGTGATGAAACAAAACCTATTAGTGCTTTAATTAAGTGTAGAGAGCTGGATTTGCTTGACTGGGGGACTCTGGAAGGGATCCAGCTCTGTCAGCCCTGGACTCCACTAATTGCCCTAAAGCAGGGAGTAATTTGGAGAGGATCTGTGGAAGTTTCTCCACCTGAAAAAAAAAAATGTCTCCAGTGGGAAAAAAGATCTTGATTCAAGAGCAGAGAGCATTTACAGCTGTACTTCTGACTGCCCTGGAAGAAGAGGGGTTCCTTCCCTGGGACACTGCACACAGCTGAGCCATCCAGCCCAGGCTGGGCTGCAGATTGACCTTTTTATTTTGTTTGGCTTGATTTATATTTTGTGGTTTTGGTTTGGTTGGTTTTTTGAGACTTTTTTTCCTAGAAAAAGTGATTATTCCAGTTCAGCATTTGTGCTCACAAGCTTCTTTCACATTCCAGTCTGATGGTCCTTTTTCAGACAGAGGCATGCCTTGCTTTTGCTTTGGGAAATCTGCTTGTCACTTCATTAGACCACTTACAGCTGAATGACAGGGAATTTAATTTTCTCCCTTTCTTTGCTGCTGTTGAAGAATTCTCCCCATCTCTCATGTCACCCTGTCATGCTGGGATGATGTTTGTGGAACAGAGATGCTGTGGCACAGCCTCTCAGCTCACAGCTAATCAGCCATCTCTTATTCTGCCTTGGTGTCACCCAGGCTTGCTTTGTGTGTTACAAAATCCTTGATTCATCTGTTGCTTAAACAGATCCACGATTTGACACCTGGCTTTCAAATCCTCCTGGCAGGACCAAGAACTTGGGCACAATGTGGGAAATTTGCTCTGTATCCATTAGTTCCAGGGGAACAACCAGCACCAAGATCTGAAGTTTCAGGTTCATTTCCAGCTAGATTGAGCAAATAACCCCTGGTGCCTCCTGGCCAAGCTTTTCCTTCCCCATCCTCATTTACCCCTGCACTGGAACAGAAAAGTTTTATTTCTATTTTTTCTCCTCTACTCCCTTTTCTCTCCCACTCCTGTGATCCATTCCTTCCTTTATCTATGAAATCAATGAACACAGAGACTTTCTCTTATCTCTTGGCAGTTCCAGAAACTGCCCTTGAAATGGTAGAATCTGAGAAGGGAGTGTAGCAGAGCATCTGGAAAACTTATCTTCCACAACTTTGTATCACTGCTGTATTGCAATTTTCTGCCTCTGTACTCTAGCTGACCTATACATATAATAGAAAACTTTCTCCTATATTTCTCATAGTCAAAAGTTGTCTTATCTTCAAGCAAGAAGAAAATAGGTTCATTACTCAGAGAAAGACAAGGAGATGTCATCCCATGGTAGGGTTTTTTGAGTGCTTTGTTTGGGTTTTATAAGTGGCCACTTACTGAACTAAAAATTGCAGGGGAAAAAAGCACAGCAGCTTTTCCCATTACTATTTTGTTTTCTAATTAATCCTGTCCATTCAAGCTTTATCTGCTTTGCTCATGCAGAGTTTGCTTTTATAGCTTAAAAAAGGGGTCGGGGGGAGGTGTGAATACCCTCCTCTGCTAATGCATTATGCTTGCTTTTTTTCCTCACTGTTGGAAGGCTTTTAGAAACACCAGGGCTCTTAAATTTTCATGTGACACTGGTTTCCCACTGCTCTGGGTCATTCAGCTTGGTAAACATTTTGCCTGAAGGATGGCATTGCCTTTGATGCACAAGGTGCTGAGCTGAAAGTTGCAGCCACTGTGATTGCCTTTGATAAAGACATAATTAAGACAGGCTAATTTGTGTGAGTGTGTGTGTGTTTTTAATAACTCCTGGATCAGCCTGGTGGAAGTGAATGGTTCCCAATGCTGAACATTGAAAATCAATCATGTTGGAGAGAGGGAATTTCCTGGGATGGGGATACATGGCTTGGTTGGGTGATTCCAAGTCTGTGGTGGTTCTGTTTGTGGATGTTTTTGTGGATACAATTATCATGTTGCTCTACTGCCTGTGTTCCCTGCACAGCCAAAGGTTTTTCGTCCTTGTTAATTTGTTAACTTGGTCTGGATTGCCAAATTTTGGCCATGTAACAATATCTAAATGTGTTTTATTTGGAAAATGGGGCGCTGTGTGAGTAACTGTGCATGGTCCTTCCTGCTGCAGCAGCCCCTTTCTCACCAGTACATTTCTCTTCTAGAAAAAGCAGCTCTGTCAGAATTCAACTTTGCAGTATGTGGCAGTTGGGTGAAACTAGATTTTGGAAGAAAAATGGAGTTGGAGTATCTGAAAAGCATCAGCTTTTAGAGCTGGGAAGTTGTGGAGCAGACCTGATACTAGCATCAATTATTTTCATTATTTTTCAGCTAAAATGGAGCAAAGTGTGCTTAAAAATGCCCATGAAATTAAGTTTTTAGAAGAATTATTATGGCTTGGAAGAGAAAATACACTCCAAGAGCATTTCTTCTGGAACAGAAATTCCAATTTTAGCTAATATTGGTGATACAGAAGAATAGTACCTATCTCTTTGATGCGCTATGCACTCATAAATGAGTGCCTATAACACCTCAGAGTTGAATAGGTCCATGTAAGTGCTATTATTGTTTATTGCTATTTAGCATTAGTGGATTTAGATCTCTCAGAAATCCAATTAAAGCAGAAATAGTGATATTCAGGCCTTCATGTTCCTATTTGTCTTTCAGTGGGTTTTATTTCATTACCTTTGAGACTACTTAGGGAATGATTTCTGACCCTCCCTGGGTAATTTTCTAATCTGTTAATGCTAAAATATCTTGGAGAGTCCAGATCTCAGGCTATTTTTCTTCACCTAAATGTTTCTTGGAGCCATTTTAAAAAGCCCTTGGAAAGTATAACAACAAAAGCCAGGCAGTGTAAGTATGCATGACTTTAAGTTATATAGACCCTAATTCTGTGACAGACAAATCCCTCTTGGTATGCAGCATCATTCCCCCTCTGCAGCTTCCCTGGCTAAAGCTGTCAGGGCAAAGTGCATTTCAAAGCTGAAATGTCTCAGTGTCAGAGCAGGGCTCTCTGTCATTGCTCCTCAAAGTTTAATGTGATATTTAGAGGTGAGATCGAAGAGATGCAGCGTCCCTGCAGCTGCCTCTCTTCTAAACAGCTCAGGGTCCAAGGGGCTGAATAAAAATTATCCCTGGCTCCAGCTGGAATGCAGTGGTTTGTTTCAGAAGTGCCCTGTTGATGCTTCCCAGTCTGTGCCAGGCAGATGAAAGCTGTGACACATTCCTGTGCATCCTGGAGCTGCATCCTCCAGCTGCACTGCAGGCATCCCCTCAGGAGCTGTGGAGGTTCAGCCCTGTGCTGCTAGGGCAAAGCTAGGCTCAGGAAATCACCTTGCACCATCTGAAAGCAGAGATCTCTCTGATCTGATTGTCCAGATCCGTGCCCAGCTTTGCAGTAATTTCATTTTCAGACTGTTCAAGCCTTCCTTCAGGTGTTCATCATCTTGTTGCTCCATTGCCACCTAAATGGTGTGGCTGTAGAGACAGCCCTTGAGCTGATTTGTAAAGGATGGAGGCAGAGATGAAGTTTGGGAGTGGCATTCATTAAATAATGCCCAGCTCTGACTGTGTCTCCTGCAAGGAGGCTGGAGCTGGCAGATGTGGTGGTGAGGGCTCTGCTGGAAGGTTTGTACCTGCCACAGCCAGAGGCACCCTGCAGAATGGACACAGATTCCCCTTGCTCTGGATGTAGCTGATGAAGCAGCAAGGTGGTGAGAGCTGCGTTTCTCCAGCCTGGCTGGAAGCCTTTCAGCAGAAATGTCTCATTCTGTGAGTTCAAGGTTCTTGACTAATCACTGCTCTTCACAGAATAGCTCGGGGAGGGTTTCCTAAGCATTTCCCTTTAGTGAACTCATTTTTCTCATCTCTGTTATGGCTGGAGCTATTGAGCTGGGATACTCCTTTAAGAATAACTTTGTCCTCTTGGCTGTGATAAGGAGAAATTGAGGTGTTGTTAATGTTTGTGTCCAGCTGGGTCCTGGTCCTCAAAAGGAAGTGAAAACACAGAGCAGCTAAACTGTAATTTCCCGGGGCAAGGCAGCAACACTTGCAAACCATAACTGTTCTGCTTTCAGGGACAAAGGGGCAGCTTCTGAGCTGGAATAGGAAGCAGAAATTTCCACTTGAAGAAAAAGATATGTACAGTTGTACTCATTTTTCTCCAAAACCTTATGTCACTTTCTGAAGTGATAGCCTTTTTTCTAAAAGATAACTTGTTTACCTTAAGCTCTGTGTACTTTTCTGTTCTTTGAAATTCTCTTGCTTCCTATTCACTGCTATTGTTTCAACCCCTGCCCTCTGTTATAAGTTCTAAGACAAAATTTTGGGTTGTCTTTGGTGGTGAACAAGGAAATCAAAATTGTCTATATTATGATCATATCCCTTCCTTCCCCTTTCCATAAGAAGCTGAATTTCCTCCCACATTGAAGTCTACAGGTTTGGTGGATGTGAATAAGAGGAAACCTATGGATAGTAAGAAGAGGGAGAAAGATGCTTGGTTAATTCAAATTGAAACCTTCCTCTATATCTTTCATGTTTTAAGCCTTTCTGAAATATATGTTTATATTAAATAGTTTGATAGGTAGAACATTGAAAATCCACTGTTAAAACCCCCTGGAGCTATCCTCCTCCTGTGCAGAAGGCAAGTTGTGCTGATCTTATACACAGGTTGAACTTTTCTCACTGCAAGCCACAGTCAGAGGTGATAAATGATGCTGCAAAGCCTGAACTTTTGTGTGAGTGTATTATCTGCCACCAGCTTCTGGGTTCAAAGCTTCTCCAGCACACACACTCCTTCCTGTACCTGCAGAATAGGTTTGGGTTTTTTTGTGGAGCTGCTTGTTCTTTCAGACAGTGTCTCCTCATGCCCTTTCCCTCTGGCTTAAGGAGCCACGTGTCAAACAGGGACAGTGAGCTGCACAGTGCACAAAGCAGTATTTCCTGAATATTGCAGGAAATGTCCTGTGTGTGAGTGGCTTTGCACTGTGCTCCTCACCCTTCTCCACCCTTGGGATTCTGGTGCAACAGCCTCCCAGGATGTGTGATTCCAAGAGGTTGAATATTATAAAAATGAAATAAATAGCATCAGAGTTAAACTGCACAATAGTTCAGACTGTAAAGTATTAGAGGGTGATTGTAACATGATAAACTAGTTTAGTGATAAATCATGAGGCAAAGTGCTGATTGTGAACAGGAGGCATTCCATCAAAGCTGATCATTGCCAGTATCTCAGAGGCCCATTTAATAAATGTGTACAGTGGTGGTGGCGGGGGGCTGGGGTCCTGGCAGGTGTGCTGCTCATTTTGTAGCTGCAGCACAGCCCAAGGAGCACCCCAGAACTGAGCAGCTGGGTCTGGTTTTGAGCAGGACAATGTGGTGACACATTTATTTCTCCCTGAAGAGCTCAGAGGAGTGTGGTGGTGGGATCCCCTTCTGAAGTTGATGTCCTAGTGTCACACTCTGGGTAAATTTCCTGGAATAGGTTCTTGCCAGATGCCTGTGCCTGGTGATACAATTCAAATCAGACCCTCCTGTCCACAGGGATGATGAACTCTCCCTTTAACTTGACCAGCTGGACACGTGCTAAGTAAATCTTGCCGGTATTAACAAGGTCTTTAAGGGTGTGAGTCCCAGCTAACTCTTACAATCTGTCATTGTACCTTTAAATCTTCATCAGAACTGCAGCACTGAGCCTTCCCAGGACTGTATTAATTGGATTTCATGCCACTGGGAAGGTGTGTGCTTTGTGTCTTGCATAGCAATTGCGGGCACAGCCACTGAAGATTTCAGTCCTCCTTTCTTAATTCCTCCAAAACTGCCATTGCTCTTGAAACTTTTAATAACCACCAGCTTACCTTTTGTGAATCAGTGATTTGGAGGAGTAAACAGAAGTGGAATTGCTTTTCAGCTAATGCAAGTCACCTCTGGTTTTGGCTGACTCTCTCAAACTCTGTTTCTTTCTTTAACCTTTGGATGATTTTCTTTGCCAAGGGACTGTCTGGCACCGTGGTGGCCTTAGGTCCATAAAACAAAGTAAGCATAACTTATGCATCTGAAAACTGTCATCTTCAATCTTGATTTCCAGAGTGCATTGCTGACCAAACTGCAATTTTAAAAGCTTTATTCTCCCTTTTACTGTCGAAGAGGTCTAGTCAGAAAATAGTGGAGAACAAAACCGTTTTTCAGCCCAGATGAAGTGCATAAAAATTATAAATTGATTTTTACAGTGCTTGTTGAACTTGCTTGCTCAATAATAAATTATTCCAGTTATAATGTAACCAATGCATTCCTTGTAACTACCTACTCTCTGAACAGTGACAGGCTACAACTTGTATTAATATAAACCATATTGAGCAACTAGCAGATCATAGGCAGTGTTTCAATGCAACATCAGCACTGAAATCATGATAAAATACTTCAGGGTGTCAGGCTAGGCTGTGACAGGGAGCTGGTAATTTGGTCTGGTCTTCAGGAGCTACAGTGGAGTTAATGGGGGGAAAAAAAGGGTTCACTGGCAATAACGGGCTGAGTGGCACTTTGTTTGTCTGTTCAAATCAAGTATCAGATGCCAATTAAAAGGGTCTCCTGCAGCCACTAATTAAGCAGCACTGAGGGATTGATTAGCCATTTACCAATGGCTGTCAGTACAAATGCATTTGTTCTGTTATCCCAGCGTGTACTCCAGGGAATCAGCCAGGTTCCATTAATGAGCCTGAGCAGGTTCACGTGAGAAGCACAGGACTCTGGCATTTAATTTGTTTTCATATATAAACCATTAATTTTATTGACTGGCCTGTGCTCTCCAGTCATGGATATGCTTTCTATTTGCCTTCAAAAATGGCTCTCCAAAAGGAGAGGAGCCGTCCCAGAAAATGGGTAAGGGTAAAATTCTTGTGTGCTCCAACAGTCTGGGCTTCCTGCTGCATTTCTGGGGCAGAAAGATGAAGATAGAAATGAGGAAAGTGGTGGTGAAAAGTATGGTTTTGAAAGGCCCACGTTGGAGATCAGTGTTGTACATCTGTAGCGTTGCTCCAGCCTGAATTTTGTAGCAGGATTTTGGGCAGTTGGCCCTGCCCTGGCCTTGGCAGCACCTCCACTGGAAGGTAGATGGAAATCCTGAGAATGCCAAAGACTTCTTGGATTTTCAGTGTCTCCATTTCCCTCACAAATGTTTAGGTAATGAGTACATTTTGAAACAGAAAAATACGTTCCCCACTGTTTATCTTAAAAGTCACCCTTTCATTTTTGTTTAGTTTAAAGAAAATACTTATTTCTGTCAGAATTTCCCACATTCTGGTAATGTTTGGCCAATATTCCTGCCTCATCCAGTTAAGACTTTCTGATGGGGCTCCAAATGCAGCCTCTGTAGGAGATATTCAGGTTCTGAGAGAGTCACCTGTGAACCCTTCCATGTCTGGGCTTAGAGCTGGTGAGCAAGGAAATCTCTTGGGAAACAGATGTGAGAGACCAACTCCAGCCCAGGGTGTTTAAAAGCAGATTTAGTCTTGCTGTGACAGGGTGAGTGGTTTTGCTTCTATACCTGCAGTGGCAGGTATAGAAAAAAAACCTGACTTCAGTAGGAGATTTGATGCATCTTGGAAAGGCAAGGAGTTCAATGTAGGTGGACTACACTGCCTTTATTTCAGAATTCAAAGTCTGTTTGATATTAAAATGCAAATAAGCAAGAAAACAAAAATCTCCTCAGAAACCACAATGCCTTATTCAAGATGCTGCCATTTGATGCCTATTCCAGACTTCAACCCAGTTTTTGTCATATATGAAAGTCTTTCCTAGTTCTGATTTAATATTTGGGGAAATTAGATTTGGAATGAAAAATAGTAGGAGGAAATATTTCTTAAATTTGCTAGTTGAAAGAAATACCCTTAATCTCCCTTCTTATTAGTACTAAAGGAGCTTTCAGAGAATAATGAAGCTATTGCACTAAGCTTCTTAATTCTTTCCTTTAGTCATTTCTTCTCCTGTTTTTCATTTGCTTTTTTAATTCTTCCAATATTAATTTTTTTTTGTTCTCTTTTCCTTGCCACTTTTCACCTTCTTTCCCTCACTCCAGCATTCTGCATTTACTAATCTTTCCCCCACTTTTCCCTATCTCTTTTTTAAAATCTGATTAATTTTTTTTCCTGTTGTCTCCCTTTATTTTGTTTCATGTTTTCCATCACTTTATTGTTGGCTTCGTGTGTTTAAAAAGCTGCTGTGAGAGAAGGAGGTCACCCAGATGGTTCATTAGAGCCAGAAAGTCAGGGGAGGCAGGCAAATTGAGACTCATCTGATATGATAATCCTGCTATTGTGGCTAAAAGAATCATAATAAGTATAATCCTTGTGTAATAAGAGTGATAATCCTTGTGATATTTGCAATGGAAATGGTTATGAGTATGAATAACTTTGATTCAAAAACAAAGTTGGGGCTAATCAATCATCAGGTGGATATTTTCATGGTGCAGCTTTGCCACCACCTCTGTGCCTTGTGGCCCCTTCCTCATTTATCAGTTTCAGTCATAGCTGTTGGACATCATCAAGTGGACTTGAAATGCAAATTGAGCTGAATATAATGGTCTACAAAGAAAAGATTTGGATTAAAAATAAGACACAGTTCTAATACTAGGATTTGGTGGCCCTAAATGCATGTAGTGCCTGAAATTAATCTTAAAATGACAGCAGTTTTGTTCACATTGTAGAATAGAGTCAGATGTTTTAACAAATGCTTTTTGATAATCATGATCCTCTGTAGTCACAGAAACTTTACCTGCAGTTGTGAAAATACAAAGAATAACAATAATTCCCCAAATCTGATGAACAGACAGCCTCAGTGTCTGATGCTGGAGTCCAGACTGCTGGTTTGGCTCCTGGAACCATTTTTATCTCGTGAACCATTTTTGTTTTGTGTCTCTCCCTCAGCCTTTGGGTGGTCACTGGCCTGACTAAATGGCCTGACTGTCCTGAGGGCCTTTGCAGGGGATATTGCTGAAATTCCAAGTGGCAGCTGCTGCTCACACAGGGGCCAAACTCACCTGGGCTGTAAAGACTGCTGGAAAATGCCATTTGAGGTTGCCAGGCATCCTGAGCTGACCATCTGCTTTACAGTGGGTGTTCCTGTGCCTCATCAAACCTAATTGCTCCTGTGATTGTTAGTAAAGAGAGGGGGCTACTTCTCATTGTAAACTTAGTGGTGATATTTTCTGAACTATAAATATCAGTTCCTCTTCAGATATCCACTGGCTCCCATTTATCAAAGTGACAGCCAGGCAGCCAGCAAGCAAACCCTCAAAATGGGGGATAAAATTAGCTACAATCAATACTCCATTCCAAGTAATACAATTAAGCCTACAAGTTTGTGTTTAATTTCATCTTGCAGAGGACTTTGTTTGAGAAAGATCTGATTTTTGAAATCGCCAGGGAAGATAAGAACAGATCCCTTTACAGTTCTCATTGGACATCTGCACTTACCAGGAAAACATGTTAGGGAAAGTATGGCTGATATGTCTGTTGAAGGGAGACAGATATCAGCTACCACAAATTTCAGAGCAAAATAGCAAAAGTTTTATAACACAAATTTTTTTCCTATTTTTTTCTTTCCATTTTTTTTTTTTTTGATGACTCAAAACTATGATGGATGCTGAGAAAAACCACTTTCAAATTCATGTGATCGCTGGTGCATATCAAATTTAGTGTGGCAGAATGCAGGTTGGTATTTATAACTGGAAATATCACTTAGAGGTGCATATAGCATACTAATTAATGTTAATACCAGTTGAGTGAAGAGCTTGAGCAAGTATCTAAATTTTGAATATTTGAAATAGGATAAGTATAATAGTAGGACTAAATGTTTGGGAGTTAGACTGGACATAAGTAAAAGAATTTCCAGAGTTTCCAGAGTTTGAGTTTGCCTCCATATATCTGATAGTTATATATTTTCATCTGCTTTAGTGTTAATTTTCCCTTAGGTCACTGAGTTGTTTGTGCAGCGTCACTGGTTCATTGCCAAAAAGTGCTGCTGACTCAAAAATTCACTGTGGGGCATTATATCCCACAGTGAATTGATGTTGGGGTTTGCATCATTAAGCTGCGTTTGAACAAGGTCTTGAATAAGAGAACTGGGTAGTGGTGGTACTTAGGCCTTTTTTAAGGTTGTAAAATGCCGTCCCTGTGTTCTCTCCCAGCTTTGTGCATGTGAGCTCTTCATCCTTGAGCATCCCTGTTCCTCCTCCAGGCTGCAGCGATCAGGCTCTGCTGCTGCCTTGTCACTGTCCCCACTGCTGTAATGCTGCCATGCAGGGTCAATGAAGCCATAAATCAAGTCTGCTCTGGAAACAGATACTTGTAGAAAGCTAAGCATCCCAAAAGTTCTGCACAGTGCACAGCCCAGGCTGATCATCTCTTTCCAAGCTGATCCAAGCAAGAAGTTTCCTTTTATAAACTGGGGGCTGCTGCCAGCAGAAAATTCTGTGCAGAGAGAAATTCTTTGTGGGATTTGTTCTGTTTCACTTTGATCTGTTCCTTTGCCTGGAAAACCCTTTCCTTTTGGCTCTTGGATTGAGGTCCTGCTGTGGGTGTTGGGTGAGGTGTCAGTGTCCAAGAGGGATTGGCAGCAATTGCAAAAGGGAGTGTGGAGAGTTTGAGCAGAAGGGTTTTGGCAGCTCCTGCACGCAGCAAATCCAGAGTGCATGATAACACTGACAAAGGAAGTGTCAGGAGTTGATGCCACATTAAAGAAAGCCTGAACTAATCTTTCAATTTGGGCTGTGAGAGACTCTTTTGCAGTGGTGGGTGTATGTGTGCATGCACACTCTGTGCTTCTGTGTGTATAAATAAAAACTGGCCTCTGACTCTTGTAATCCCTTCCTGCTGGAAAATAATGTCATGGTATTACATGGATTTTTGGTCCTTTCAGAAGAAGTTGTGTCTTAGCAGATTTCCAATCAATTGGTCCTGGGAAGATGCCTCTGACTGTGCATTTGTGTGCTGCCTTCAGGCACTGTGTGCAGAAAGGCAGCTACCCCAGGAGATTCAGCTCTGCCCAGGAGGAGAGCAGGATTTTATGAGCTCTCCTGCATGCTTTTGTTTAGAAGTGATCATGTTTGCATTATAGGTCACTTGGAAATGTTTTCTGAGCATGTTTTTTTCGTTCAGGCTATCATCTAACCCAGAGCCCAGCCATGCAGCTGCCTCTTGGGTAAATCCTCTGACAGCACAATTCTTGTCAAACTGTCTCACGTGTTCATCTAGGTTGGAATAATCAGAGCTGCTGATGTGTGCTGCCATCAGCAACTCCATTGGCCTGGGCACATCAATGCATTGAGTGGTTAATTAAAAAAATGAGCTGATCTCTGTTTGCCCTGAGCCAGGTTAAATTGTAAGGAAACTTGCAAACAGCAAGGCCTCTCGCTGGATGGCTCCTGACAGCCAAGGAGCACATGCTGGGGGTGACTTCAGAATTCCCTGTGTGGTTGGAAATGCAGTCATCTCAGGATGACAGAGATGACAGGACAGGAATTACAGCCCTGTTTGTGTCAAGCTTTGTAGAGATGTGCTCTGCTAAGGCTGCCAGGAGCCTTGAAATGGTATCTTCCTTCAGTGAATCCCTCACAGCAGAGGCTATTTCTGTTGAAGTGCACATCAGGTTTGGGAGGTGTATATTCCATGCTTTGGAGGCATTTTGTGGTGAGAACTGTTGTTAGTAATTGAGGCAGGGCTTTTGCTTTGTCAGGGATGGGTTTGCTGTGCAGAAGGACTTCAAATGTCTTTAACTCCGTGTTCAGCATTTGGCTTCAAGGGATTTACGCATAGCTCAGAGCTACAAACCCTTTCATCTCCTGTGTCAGGACTGGCTCCTTTGCACTGCAAAGGGAAATGAAGGGTGCAGATTGCTGTGACACCTGCCATGGCCTGTGCTTCAGCAATGGACAGCAGAGAACAAGGCTCTTCTGGTCTCTGTAATGTGTGCAGGCATCTGAAGGTTGATGTTGCTGCTGTGAGTGCCTCAGAGCTGATACCTGTGAGGATCCATCTGACTGTGCAGCTCAGTACAAACCTCACAAAGATGGATTAATGACTAAGTGTTCCTTGGCTGTGGCTGTTCCCTGAGAGCTTGTTTCTCCAGAATGGGGCTTTCCAAATGCCACCAGAAGGATGATGATGATGATAACTCTATGTAAAACACTGTTAAGTGGCAAAGTATTCAACAAATTAGCTCATGGTCTTGGAAATCCATATCATTTAAGATGTGTGTTCCAAACAGTAGCAGCACGAATCTGAAAGTGTTCCCTGATTCAGCAGCAGAATGGAAATACCCATCAGAGAACAGGATGCTTCCTCCTGTTAAGCCCACGCCTTTCTCTTTTTTGGATGTAATTCATGTTCCTTCACAGCTGGTGAAGGCAATGAGCTCCTCTGTGTCTATGAATTCCTGAGGCAGGAGGAGAAATACTGACATAAAGAATCAGCAGAAGTGTGACTGTGACAGAAAGTTACCAATTAAGATGAGCAGCCAGCTTAGCTTTGGTGTTGGACAGGTAGGATTTGATTTGCTCGTTCTTGGGGACAATATGAGTGAACACAGGCTTTGGGCCTTAGAGGCATTGTCTGGACTTAGACAATGATTGGATTTAGGACTGGGAAGAGCTGTTGGATAGGAGTTATAGTTTGGGTAAAGGACAGAAAGTGCCAAACCCAGGAACTCCTATTGGTGCCCCAGGTCTGTCTGGGCACATTTTGACCTGGGACAATGAGGTTTTACCATCATCAGCCTGGGGCTTGGACTGCCAGGACAATGAGGACTACAAGGTGAGTAGAAATCAATGCTGCCTTGTTCTAGGACTGCTTTGAGGCAGGGGTTTGGGACATCACATTGGATGGAAATTCTGTATTCTGGGTGAGAGGCATCTAGCCTGGCAATCTACATTTCCTTTAAGCTGAAGAGCTCCACTGAGTTTTGAAGGAGCATTTAGGATAAGCTGGGTTAGTTGATGCCTGCTGGTGTTTTCATGTACTAAATATGGGCCAGAAAATAATCTGGGTCTGGGTCTTCATTAAAGAAGAATGTGGGTCTTCATTAAAACTAATCACTCATATAGAAACCAGTGAAACTTTTTTTTCCCAAGGGCTGCAGTAATTCATCTCTCCTGACCAAAAGGAGTGGTCAGTCCCAGAGCAGCCTCTGTGTCAGTGAGCTTTATTTAACCAGACTGACTTGCTTTTCACCCTAAGCTGTGTTTGTGGGCATGGCTTCCAGGCTGGGCACTGCTCCTGGCTGCAATCCTGCTTCACCACATCAAGCTTTATGGCCCACTCATAAAAGTAGATTTAACAGTAGCAGCAGCCTGAATGCTGCAGCATTATTGCAAAGCAATCCAGGCTTCAGCCTCCCTGCTTCCACAGCCTTCTTCTTGGCTAGAAACAGCTTGACAATGTCCCAGGGGCAAACACAGCTTTAGAACAAAACAAATATTCTGTAGGGAGCAGCAAAAAGGCATCCCAGGGGGAACAGAGAACTGGCACAACACAGCTTCCTCCACATCTTTCTGCTTGGCACCAGCCTCCCCCATGAAGTTTTTCCTGCTTCTCCCAGGGTTAGGGTTCTGAAAACCACAAAGCCCAGAGCTCCAAGCACACTGCTGCTACAAAAGGCATGCAAAGGGGAACACAGGGCTGCCATGTTGTTGCAAAACAAACAAAAACACACCAAAACATTCTATAGGGAGTCAAGACTATTCTTACCTCTTGTTTACAAATTTTTGTTCTACTGCCACACAGGTCCACATATATCTTATGCCCTATCACTCTAGGCAAGATATAATATACTTTATTTTCCAGCAAAAAAATCCTTCCACTCCCAAATTCTCATTATAGGATAAAAACATCTTCATCTCTTTTCTTTGAGAGAATGATTTGGGAAGTCACTACTTTATTCCTACTGCAAGCAGCAATAAAAGTGCTGTTGAGACTTTGATAAGCTGTGTCTACACAATTTCACTGCAGAGTTTTGTTTCTTGATTTCCCTGTGCCGTTCGTTCTGCCGTGCCCTGGTTGTGCTCAGAGGATCTGTTTGTTCTCAGCAAGATTGCCCCAGGCATTATTTCCCAAATGGTTCCAGCACAGCCTCTGAAATTCTGGCAGAGGAGAAGCTAGAATCCTGTATCTCTGAGAGAGGTTTGGTAGCAAAGGGCAGGTATGTGCCCAGCCAGGGTTGCTCTGGAATCTCCTTTTCTCTGGAATCTCCTTTTTTCCATGGCAGGGTTCACGTCTGGGGCTGACAGCAGCACAATCTCCAAAAGCTGCCCCACTCTTGGAACTTTTGCACTTTGAATGCAGAAATCTGGCAGCTGGAGCCAGACTTGAGGGCCTAGCAGTTGGTCCCTTGAATTGTTTTGGGTATAAAAAAAGCCTAAACAAGATTCATCAGCTGTTGGGTTTTTCTCCTTTTAAGCTCTCCAAAAGCTGAGCAGGCTTTTGTAGGGCATTTGGGGAGTGCTTTTCTGGCCATCACCACTCAGTTTGTTCTGCAGTATGTGACATATGCTGTTTCCTTAAACAGTTCAGTATCATTCAGGATTGTGTGTATGTGAATAAATTTAATTTTGGATGCTCCTTTGGCAATGACTGAAGTCTGTGTGAGCCCTGATGAGGTATTAGCAATGTTTTTGTAAGAGAGTGAGTATCCTTAACATAGTGATGGACTCTCCCAATATGCCATTTTATTCCTGGTGCATTTTGCTGATGCTGTTTGCTAGTGAGTGATCCTGAACACTAGTAACTTGTTTTGTAGTACCTTAGTATTAAAAATGCATCATGCAGTTTGCCTTTTCACAGTGCCTGCTGTCTGTGGATGCCTTTTGAACCAAGCACATTATCCAGACAGCAAACAGCATGGCAGGCTGTGAAAACAAACCTGTTCTGAGTTCAAAGGGAAGTTACCTCCATTTTCCCCAGGGCATGTGAGTCAGCACAAAACCTGGCTGAGTTTTCTTTGTGTCCATCTAAATATTGCTATAAAACATGGATACATCTCTGTTATCTCCCTACCAGTGCATCTAAATAACCTGTTGGAGAAAGAAAATATTTGTTTGTTTGTTTATTTAATTTTTATTTCTTTATTTATTTGTGATTAGTGGGCAGCCCATGAAGCCCAGTTTGACTAAGATCAAACTGCACCCCTGTCTCAGTTTCATCCCTCTGGCTCCAGCCTGGCTTTACAGGCCAAGGGTTCTTCCAAGCCAGCAAGGAGTTTTCCCCACCACACAAACGCCTTCCACAGCCATCCTGCATTTGGGAAATCAGGGATGAGCAAGTGAAAGCTTGCAGAGTGGGGGAAGCACCACCCTGCCTTGTGTAGCCCTGTTCTTCTAAGCCTTCTGATGTTTTTTGTAATGGAGTTTCTCATGCACTTTTCATGTAAATAATTATTGTTTTGCATTCCTTTCTGGAGGAGGAGAGAATTGATGGACTGTTAGTTTGACCAGTGTAGCTGGAAATTTCATCCTTCCAGCCATGGTCACTTTTGAAAGTCTATAAATATTAGAGTTAGGAAATAAATTACTGTCACTGTCATATTTTCTGAAAAATCCCTTTGCCAGGTTTCTTCTCCTGGGAAGCTGAGAAGCCTCAGAGAAAAATGAAAACAATAATGATCTGATTTGCTTTTCCTGTGTTTTCCTGCTTTGGAATGTGATTTGGACAATGTTTACCAACTGGTCATTGTTTCATTGGTTTCATGTGGATTGTTTTGACTTAATGACCAATCACTGTCCAGCTGTGTTGAGGCTCTGGAAAGGATCATGAGTTTTTCATTTTTATCTTTTAGCCTTCTGTCTGCATCCTTTCTCTATTCTTTAGTATAGTTTTAGCATAGTATTCTTTGATAGAATACAATATCATAAAATAATAAATAGCGTTCTAAGAACATGGAGTCAAGTTCAATCATTCCTCCCAACAATGTGGGACTCAGAAAATACCACAAACTACTCTCTTTTTTACCTTTGGATAAAAACCACACAGCACCAAAAAAAAAAAAAAAAAAAGAAAAGAAAAAAAAAGAAAAAGAAAGAAAGAAAATGCTAAGCAAAAAAATCATGTTAAAAAAATGTAAATAGCACTGCCTTGGGCTGGTGGCTGCAGGGACACCCCAAGGGTGAGTGTCCTCCCCCCTGAGCCTCCTGCAGCTCTGAGCACACCTCCCTTGCGGGAACACTGGGATTCCTCAGGCAGCTCTGCTCCAGGCTAATAGATCTTCTTTTCCTCTCAAAGCTGGAAATTTACAGTAAAAATGAATTTAGTGAAGCTCTTTTGCAGGCAGCCTGGGCTCCCCCAGAGTGTGGAGGCTCAGGATTGGAGCTGCCTGAAGCAGATGAGGCAGCAGGAGCCCCCAGAGCAGGAAAAGCCACTTAAAGCTCTTCTGCTCAAATCTCTCACTGCTGAACCTGCTGTGGGGGTAGATGTTAATTTAATGAGTACTCATTAAATTATCTTACAGTAGCTCAGATAGGTCCCAGCAGGTTCCTTGAACATGACACAGGATTTTGTTTTGTATTGTTTGGGCTTAATTAGTTTTTCTGAGGGATGGTTATAGTCTTAGCAGAGAAGGGTATGAAAATACCATTGTACAAAACTTTGTGGAGAGAAATCATGCTCAACTCCACCTATGATCATGCTATTTTTAGAGTAATACTTAAATATAGTTCAGCTTTCAATGTTTTCTCCCCAACATTCTAACTGAATTTTTTTCGATGTGTTAGAAACAATAGCTTCAAACAAAGAAAAATAATGTAAAGAACAAACAGTACATATGACTTAAATGAATTTAATGGAAATCAAGAAGTTTTTACAGGTGTTTGCAAAATGGGGACAAACCAAACACATTGGTCTTGGGGTCCATCATAGTTTTCAGATTTCCCACAGATACAGAAGATGAGTTGCTCACAGCACTATGGTCAGTGTGAGATGGAGAAATGAATTCCCCCAGGTGCACAGCTATAGGTAAGGTGTGGCACCTGCAGCAGCAGCAATTAAAAAAAATAGGAAAAAACCCCAGTGCCTCTAACTGTAGTAAAGGAGAAAAAGTGAGAGATTTGAAACAAGGAAGCTACCGTGAGTGGTCACAGGTGATGTTTTCCAAGGCTGCTCCTAGGGACAGGTGATTGGAGAACAATCTCGTGTTAGAGATAATTAGGGACTAATTAGCAGCAGGGATGGCTGTTTCCAGGGATGCAGTCTTGGCCAAGCTGGGTGCTGGGCAGCAGGACCCTCACATGTCCAGGGCTCACTCTGAGGGGTCACTCCTGGGACACTGCAGCTCCTGTCCCTGGGATCCAGGTGTAACCCATGGATTGTGCAGAAATGGCCAAGCCTTCTAGAAAATGGACAAGCCCTGCCTGAATGTCCTTTTCATTGCTAATGTGGCTTCACCTCTTCCCTTCCTGAATGTGTGACATCCTCCAAACCCTCCTCTGTTACAGGAATGGAGCAAAAACACCCTGGGGCTCCCCAGTGCTGCTCTCTGCTCCTGCTGTTCTCCATGTCACTGAGTGAGACAGCTCAGATCAGGCACACAGAGAATGAGCAGCATGTTCAACAGCTAATTTTATGTTAAAAAAAAAAGATGATTTTATTCCCCCTCCCCTTATTTGGGCTAACAGCTTATCAGTGTGAGTCAGGCCTGGAGAATGAACACTGTGTTCCATGGGTTTACATATAAATTAGCTCCCATTTTCTCACAGGCAGCTTGGGCATTTTCTGCTAGTTTAGCAGAAATTTCCAGTGATTGGGGTTTTGAAGGTCCACACAGCCTCTGCAACAAGAATACTTGCTGATGTTAGAATTGAGTTTTTATGGGAGATGAGGTGTGGTCTGTGAGGTTATTAACAGCTGAACTGCTGTGCAGCTGGCAGGCAGGTCAAACCAAAGGCAATGTTAGTTAAACTAGCTCAATACTCCACGGTACATTTATTTTTGGGAAATATGGAAAGAGTTTCATCTCCCTCTGATAAATAAATAGCATCCCAGGCTTGAAAACTGTATTTTAAAAGAAACTTTTAGGTTTGTATTTCCATGCTTCTGAAACAAGCACCCAAAGTAGGCTTCAGGAGCGAAGTGTGGGGGGGAACACCTTGAATCATTTGCCTGTAGTGTTGAATTTTGGATGAACTGAGGTTTCCACTGGCCACAGCAAGTGAAGATATTTACTCGAAAGCTTTTCAGTAAGGAAGGACTGGGATGAACTCATTGTGTGGACAGGGACATTCCATATTGCGAATAATTCCTCAAGTGCCTAATCCTGTTTTAGAAAGTACAATAATGACAGAGGCAAAACTGCCTCCAGGGCCATTGCCCAGCACTCTGAACTCCCTGTGGGTATCAGCAGCTTCTTTTACTGACACTGATGCCAGAGGTGTCCAAGAATCACAGAACAGATGCAGCTGGGCATGGGCAGCTGTGTGAGAGAGGGCAAACCATGCCTGGGGGGATGCTTGGTGCATCCCAGGCTGAGAGGAGAAATTGCTGCATTTGCTTTCCAAGGTCATCTCAGAAAGGGGCAAGGAGACCTCCAAAATGGGTTTTATTGCAGGTCTTATATTTTTCAAATATAAACTCTGTGTCTGTTTGTGTGCTTACATTTTAAGAGTATGTATAGTACTAACCATGCTAAACCTGTGGTTTCTGGTCAATTTAATGATGGTGTAAAATGTGGTTTATGGCTTACTTTCTCTGTGTTAATGCCTGGGGTGGCTTTTCTTTCTTCTTTTTTTTTTTCTTCTTTTTTTTTTCCTTTTCTTTTTTTTTTTTCCTTCTTTCCTCTTCTTCTTTTCCTCTTCTTTTTTCCTCTTCTTTTTTCCTCTTCTTTTTTCCTCTTCTTTTTTCCTTCTTGTTTCTTCTTTTTTCTTCTTTCCCTCTTTTTTTCCTTCTTTTTTTTCTTCCTTTTTTTTTTTTTTTTTAATAATCTCTAAGAAAACCAGACAATGACTGCTCCTGATTTTGTGGTTGAGAAGTTCCTGATGCCTGTTTTTGTTTATTTGAAGGGTTCTTTTAGTGGAACCCTCAGTGCCTTTCCCAGGTGCAGGGAAGGGGCTGTTTAGTTTCTTTGTAGCTGTATCCACATAAACACTTGTTTTGTTATCTGCTTCCAACAGTTCCAGAATGAAACTGGGATCTGCTAAAATTCAAGAAAATCTGATGTAAGCAGATGAATTATTGTAGTAATTTAGCACAGTGTTGTTAAAAGAAATGAATAAAACATTAGTAATGAACTCTTAACTTGTGGACACAGAACAGTTCTCCAAAATACAGATTGTTTTCATACTTCAGTACTTTCTCTATTATGAAGCAATTAACTCTCATCTGTTGTCTTTAAAGAACAGAAGCTTTTGTTTCAAACATGGCATCTTCCTTTCTTCCCAAATATCTTTTTGCAGTTTCTTAGTCTTTGCTGTTTCAGATGAAAGATTCTTGTTCTTCTTTGTGTCACAGGAACAAGAGCTGAATTCTGATGTTTTCAATTTCCTAGAGCACAAGTATTGTTTAAGATTGAATTCCTAATATCTCTTTCCCCCCACTGGAATTAGTATTTATTTCCTTGCTAAGAAGCAATTGCACAAATATGGGAATGTCTGCATCTTCATGAGGTGACATACATTTTAGCAAATTATTTTATTTACTTCAAATGGTGATTTCCTCTAATCATCCTAGCAAGCCTAGATTAGCAGTGTGATATGCATTGCAGAGTTTTGACATCTGCTGTAGATCATAGCTGAAAATGTTTGACTTTGCCATCTTATTTCGACATCTTTCCTTCCACTGCCTGCTTTTTGAACCGGCCAACAGAAATCAAAATCAAAGTGCAAAAGGGGCTGTAATCCAACCCATGCTTGAAGAAACAAAAAACTGATTGGTGCTTTGATGGAAATGAAATACAATTTAGGTTTCTCTATACAACAGCAACAACAAAAATTCAGTGACAGAAGGGTCATGAATTTTATTCTAAGATAGATTTGTGCTCAATTGGAAAACCACCTCGAGTGTTGGAGGACATAAAAGCCTGATGTTCCACTTCCTAATTTAAAACTTGTTTGTTTGTGCTCAATCAGTTTGATATGATGAATATTATTAGCCAGGGCAAAAAATAATGATTTTATGAATAATTTTAATGGTGACAGCAATTTTTAATTGGTGTTGTAACCTAAGCAGCATGTAAGCAGACCTTTGAGTTGTTTCTGGTGACCCTTGTATCAGGACAGTGTTCCAGAATTCTTTGGGCTTTTTTGTTTTCAGGCCCTCTTTTCACCAGGGCACAAGGTAAATTGTGGAATTTAGGCACAATAATTAAAATTCATTGCTGCTGATTCATTGCATTCCATGCTTTTTTCTACTGTAGCCGGTTGGTTTGCCCTGCTAAGGCTGAAAACTCCGCCTTTCTTGTCCAGTTCTTTACATTTCTCAGCCACATGTACCTTTGGTTTCAAAAAGAGACAACTTCTTCAGGGAAATTTCACAGCTATCTTGACAAGGCAGAACAGTAATCTGTGAAAGGCTGTTGCAAAGGATTTGTCAAACACACATGTAGGTGTGTGGTTTAACCACCAAGCCACATTGCTGTGAATTTGCTCTTTTGTCATGGATTATTTTTTGGTCATGGCTTTTTTTTCTTTTGAGCTGTACACTTAAATAACTGTGAAATGTGAAAGAGCTTAGGCTGAAATGATTCAAAAGTGGGATTTGAACTCATCTCTGCCACCTCCCAGGTCAGTGATTTCTAGTCTAGAGTATGGAATTATTTGCTCTATTTTTTGGGTTATTTGGTTGAGGGTTTGGGGGTTCTTTCCTGTCTCAATAAGAAATGAAAGCAAGTGTACATCTCAAAATTTACAGAATGAAAATTTCATTTCTGCCTGTATCTTGTATATAATGTTCATTCTTGGAGATGAATCAGTGCATAATATCCATTTTGACAGACTAAGTATTTGGTTTAGGTGCTGTTTACATTATTCTATATCTCACTTTTATTCCTGCAATCAAGCCCCCACCCCTCATTTATTGGCACAAAGCTCTATGGGAAGTACAGAAGTCCTCCTGTAAACTCTCCTTCCTTCCTTTTTTTCCCCCCTTCTGCTTTTTTTAATGCCAAAAAGCTTCAAAAAGACACTTGAAATCCACAGGGGAAAGAGAAATTAGACTCCAGCTGACATGACTGAATTTTAAACTGCTAAATATTTTATAGTTAGATTAGATAACGTGAGGTTCCACTAAGCACAGCACCAGGCTGTTTGGGGGTTTTGCTTTTAACTCAATCTGTGCTTCACCATCTTGATCAAAACTGCTGCAGGACTTTCCTGCAAAATTGAGAGAATTTTGACCTTTTCCAGCATTTCATGAGTGATCTCAGTTTCATGCCTTGCTGATTAGGGTTCATCTTATTCTTCAGGAGCAGCAGAAAAAACCCCAAAGTGATTCCTTGGACTGGCTCTTTGTGGTTCCAGCTGATAAAGGTGGAGGTGCTGTCTGTCAATTCTGCAGATGGCAAATCCTGCAGTTCTCCTCTCCCAAATGATCTGGCAATTCTTTATCACAATGCTTTCTCTGACTCCTCTCACAGTCCTGCTTGGAACTTGGGCCCAGAATGGGAGTTCTGCTGGGTATTTGTAATTTTTTTTCTTTTTGGAGAAAGATGGGATAATCCCGGACTAGCATGCTGAGTTGGCTGATCCAATGCAAGTAATTAAATTTTTCATATTTCTGAAAAGATGTATTTAATTGACTGAAGGCAGTGTAGCTGAAAACACACTCCACTTACTTACTTTGATCTTTTAAATATGGTCACAAATGTCTGAGAGGCTCAAGGGCAGTCAGTGCTGAGACACATCCTGGAGCACTCTGCTGTGAATTCTTGTGGACAGAAAGAGGTGAGGGTGAGCACCAGACATCTGCTGGTTAATAAGTCTTTTTCTTATCCGTGCTGAGGCTGTGAGAGGTTGTTGAGTGAAAGAGGATGAGAGGTTCCCCCCCATGGCACTGGGACCAGAGCAGCTGAATGCCACAGAGAGGGACATTTGCAGGCCAATTTTAAAGGGAGGTAAAATGTTGAGAGCTTAAACAAGGATGAGGGTGTACTGCTGAATTTTCATGGGGAGAGAATATGATTAAGGATGTTTGAACTGCTGTTGTTTCCAGAGTACTTCTTCAAGTTAAAAGGGAAATTTTATAAAAGCTCAAACATCATATGCTGAGTATCACACATACAACTTTTTCCAAGTCTGTAAGAATAAAAACAGCAGAAAAATTTATTTATTCCCATGCTTGGTATTAGACAAATAAGAGGTGCGGTTCCCAGAGCAATTTCATTAAATTGCTGAAGTGCTGGATGGAGAGGGAGAGGCAGATTTACAATTATGCTGTATTTGATATCAGATGTTATTGCAGTGTCCAACCAAGGCCACCCACCAACTCCAGCAGTTGATATAGATGGAAATGTGCCTCGTGCCACTGCCAGCTTTTGTCACAAATTGATGATTATGGGGAGCAGGCTATTTGAATATCCAGCCTGAGAGGCCTTAAAAAGCCCTTTAGTAAGAGTGCTGCCAAGCTGCTTGCCTTAGGATGTTTCAGCACTGGAGGCACCTCCAGCTACTGGAGCTTTTTGAAAATCTTGGCTGTGAAGTCTGAAGCTGTGAATATCTAATATGTGATGGCAGCAGGCCCAGCTGGAGTACAAACACACACATCCAGCAACACATGAGAATATGAACAGTGCTAACAAGATAGAGATACTGTGCCCTGCTGCTGCTCTCATCCCACTTCCATAAAATAGTGCATTGAAAAGGAGAATTTACTCTCTGTCCATTTCTTCTAGCCTTAAGGCTTAATTCTGAACTTTATGGGACTTTCTGGTTCCCTCTGTTTTTCATCTCCCCTTTCAACTTAACGTTGCCTTTCAGTTTTATTATCTTGAAAGCTCAGAGAGACTCTGAATTTTATCTGCAGGGAAGCTCATTTGTTTTTAAATGATTTTCAGTCTGAAAGTTGGGAGATTACAGGCAGCTGTAAAAAAAAAATAATAAAATCACCAACGAATAAAGATGAGTTTCTTGGTTACCTGAAAACCGAAATAGGTTCAAAAGGAGAGTTTAAAAGATGAGATTTTTTTGGGTGGTTGACCAATGACTTTGCCTGTTAAACAAGGAGAAGCACTTGGATTTCTCCACCTCTCATTGTCTGACAAGCACTGAGCTGTGGCAGGACATGAACCCTGTTGGGTATCAGGCAAATGTAGGAGATCATTACCCTGGGGCAGTGCTGTAAATCAGCTTTGCAGCTGAAAACCTCCCAGCACTGAGGGGGAATGTGTGTCCCACTGCTCTGGTGTGGCAGGGACAGCCTGGAGGGTGACAGGATCACCAAAACAGGACCTGGCTCTGCTGAGCCCTCACTAATGGGGACAAAGGACAAAACCCCCCTGTGCTCTGGTGTATAGTAGGAGTCCTAGTAAAATAGATGTATTGTATAAGTGGCCTTGCCCCAGTCCTAGTTGTTCCAAATGGGCTGCAGCTGTGATGCCCTTAATTGGGTGGCAGCTGTGGCTAATGAAGATAACTGGGATTAAAGGGGGTGGGTTGGCTGGTCAGGGAGAGCCTTGGAGGAGCCCAGATGAAGAAGCAGGAACAGCAGAAGACTGCTGTGAAGAGCTGCTTGTGAGAAAACCACTCAGAAGGTAAGGGAGTCTAGAAATATGATAACAACAATATGAAATACAACAATTGGTGACCCCGACGTGATAGAAGATAGGACAGCTGAGAGCTGTGGCAGCCTGAGAGCTAGGACTCTAGAAATATAACAACAACACTGGTGGAAGTGTTAATTCTGAATAATTCTGTGCTAATTCTGTGTTAATTCTAAATAATTGCATTCCTATCCCCAGTAATTCCAGGTCATCAAAGTTTGGGAATATGGTGATACAGACCCTCATTTATCCCTGGCTTTCCTCTGGCATAAACTTCATTTAGTGAAAAAGGAGCGAGCAAGTCAGGAAAATAATATGGCTGTCAGGAGATTTTTATGTTTTGAGAGACAGGTGATATTAAAATACTTTCTAATGGATGGTTAAGCTTAATGTGATTAATAGATCATTTTCGTGTTCTGCAGTTAGGGTGATATATAGGAAAAAGCAGAATAGAAACCCTAGGGAAGTAATATTTTCATCCCAGGTTTTTTTTTCTTCTGCTTTTTTTAGTTTCTTCTTTTTCCACCTATATTTTTTTTCCCTTCTGTTACTTTACTGACATCATTTTGCTTTTAAGGAAAGATAATTGTGAAAAGAAAGAAATTTAAAATTAAGGCATTTCAAAGTTAGTCTTCTAATATTTTCTAAGGAAACTCAGATTGCCTATGTTTTCCATTTCAAGTTCTGTGCTGTGCTGTCCCTGATAAGAGACTTCAGTGGTTTGAATGAACACCAAAGTATTAGCCTAAAGCAAGAAAACTGGCAAAAAACAACTCAAGGCTGTCTTTTAATGGACAATGTTTGTTCCTTTCTGTGGTGATTCCCCCATGACTGTGATCAGGAATTCTAAGGACTGAGGTACCTGTGAGTAATCTGCTACAGAGGCACAGTGGGAGGAAAAAACACTGCATTTGATCTGAGGGATCAAACATTTTGGGGAATCATCTGATCTCAAGGATGTGTGCTCCTTTTTTCCTCCCCACATTATTTTTCTTAAAGATGCATCCCTAATCAGGCTGTGCCACTGCTCTGTAAACAGCAGGCCTGTTAGTGATGCTGAAAGATCAAGAGATTGGCAAGGAAAGACAAGGGAGCTTTTCTTCTCACTTTTGCTTTAAATATTTATTCTGGATGTGTGCTGGACCACTTCTGATTTGGAGAAAGGGTCCTCAAACATGAAGTGATACAAAAGCAGAGATTTTTATGCAGACTGCAGTTGGTGTTTTTTATATTCCTGTATCACATCCTACCTGCTGGGGACAGAGGAGCTGCTCCTTGGGGACCAGTCCTTGTCCAGTCTTGTGTCCCCTGTGGCCGTGGCTGCTTCTGGCCCCTCCAGGTGCCCAGGGCTGGGAGGGCTCTTGGAGCAGCACTTTTCCATCCTACAGGCTGAGCAGCATCTTCAGAACTGCCACAGTTTGGGTGGGGTACTCATTCCTCTGCATAGCCTCCCTACCCCTGGCAAAAAGTGCTGCAATTGTGGCCCATGGAGTCAAGCAGCATTCCTACCTCTCTGTCCCTCAAAAAACCTGAATTTTGTGTCTGCTGAAGCAGCTTCCAAAGCTGTGAAAGCATTTCTGCTGTAGCTCTCTTAAAAATCCAGCACAATCAAGACAGGATTTTTTTTAAGTCTTTCAAAGGTAATTTCTGACTTATCAATGTGTCAGGGTGCTCTGAACTGGTTTCACTGTGTATGTAGCACTGTTAATTCCTTCTAGGCTTGACATGTATTTAAAGAGGAAAAAGTGTATTTAGAAAGGAACAAGTGTAAGTTCCCCATTCAGCTTCACAAATAAAAGCCTCACAAATTGCACCTGGGATGATTTATCGCTGGCTAAAAATGCAGTGGGCTTTCAACCCTTAACTGTGTGTTTCCTGCGTAAATCCACCAGTCTGATACTGATCTCAGGCGCTGTAAAGGAGTCACACACAGTTCTTGTTGTTTGTTGGGAGCATCCAAAGTTGACTTTCTGACTGCACAGCAGAAATACTGTGTTTGCTACTTACATGAGCATAATTTTGTGACCAAATTACTTAAGTCAGCAACTAATTTCACTGCTGCCTCAGACCTGCTTTAAATGAACAGGTATATTCATCAATCACCTCCCTTCTTCTTTGAGTACCAGCCTAATCAATACTTGAAAGAGCTGTTTAAACACTTTCCTATTAAAAAGGGAAAAAAAAAGTGCAGGTAGACAAAACAGCAGAATAAATATTAGAGAGAATTTTAGGGACAGGCATTGAAGTTTGATGCTATTCTGCATTAGGACTTTATAAATCACTAGGCAGGAAGGATTATGCAATGGTACCACTCCACCCTAAATTACCAGGGCATGGTGACTGCAGAGAGACATCTGACAGCTTTGGAGCTTGGACAGTTTTTAAAACCTCAGTGTAAAGGGATCACATTTTGCTGAGCAGGGTGAGCATGGAAAGCACATCCCTGTCATAAAAAGCAAAGGAAACTCTGTGGATGTGCTCAGATGCAAAGTGTCTTGCTCAAGACTCTTCTGTGCTGGGAAAAGTGGCAGAAATGGGTGGGAGGAGGTCTCTGGAAGAGCTGTGGGTGCTGGCTCTGTCAGCCCCACACCTCTCATGAACATGATTGCTGTGGGTGCAAAGGCAGCACTTGGACTTCTGGCACAGAGCTGGGTTTGTATTTCTGAGCTGCTCTGCCAAAGGTTCCCTGCACAACCTGCTGGCTGCAAAAAGTGAGGGGTTTTAAAATGCAGGAGTTACTGTGCAGTGATGCCTGAGCTGTGCCCAAAGATGTATTTATGATTTAGCTCTTTATTTCTGATCTGAGCAATGATTGCTGGCACAGCAGGCTGTGCATCAGGGCTCCAGAAACATCAGGGGGTTCCCATTGTGTCCTCACAGGGGGAGACGGAACACAAACCTCGTGCTGAGAGCTCAGGGTGGCCTCAGTGTGCAGGAATTCCACAGCAATGGCCACTGGCAAAAGGAGACATTATGTGATTGATAGCTGGTGGTGCAGAAATCTTTGCTACCTAATTAAAGCCCATCAGCCCCACAGGGCTCTGCATGCCACTGGAAGTTACCATTGTCCTTTTCATCCTGTGTTTTGCAGTGTTGAGGAGTTTTTTGGTTTATTGACTTTTCTGCTCTCAGCTGTTGTTCTTGTGCTGCATAAGAATGAAGTGGCTAAAACGTGTTTGCAAACCAGAAATGCTAATTGTCAGAAATATAATTATAATTTCTTCTGGAAAATTAATTAGAAGCCTGAAGTAATTCTTTTATATCATGATTCATTTAAAAGAAATGTTTAGTTAGATATAAGCTTTGTTTGCATGTTCAGTGTAGTAAGAATGAGTCTGAAATTCTTGCATGAACAATATCCTCCTCTCTCCATCTTTGTGTTTAAAACTCCTTACCAACACGTTTAACAAAATGAAGGTTTAATAACTTCCTTTTCTCTCTCTAAATGTACCAGTTAAGTCATAGTAGTCTATTTTCCACCTGTAAAACTGCATTTACATGCTTAATCACAAAATCTCTTAAACCCATTATTACCTGCAGCAGGGGCTTTTATAATCAGATTTTTTTTTTTTTTGTCTTTCAAAGTAAAAAGATGCTTCATTATTCAGAAAGTGGAGGTGTCTCTTCTGGATATTGTGTAGAAGAGGACATGCTGCTGCATGTTAAAGAAACATGAGCTGTGCAGATCAGCTTCCCTGTGGAGGAGCCAGCAGAGAGTCAGAGTATTAAATGCAGCTCTTTATTTACATACCTCAGTGAGTGCTGGAGCAGGGGCCACCACAGAGCAAGTACTCTGACAATTCTGCCTTCCAGAAATGCCATCCTGAAAGCTAATGACTCCTTCCTGGGAGTCTTCTGTAGCCTTACAGGTTTAGAGGGCAACAAAAAGTCCCAGGAAAGGCAGCCCTGCTAACCAGCACTGATTTCCTCCAGGGCTGACTGCTGAACTAAACTTCAAACTAAAGCTAGCTGTAAAATTGGAGCTTTCCTCAGTGTTAGGGAAAGAATGATTTGCCCTGAGTGATGTGAGGCTAAGTTAAAGTCCCAACCCTTTTTTTCCTTCATTTGAAAATGTCTGGGGTGCTTTTCTTCTTGTGTTCGTGTACACTTTTAATACCTGCAAGAACCAGTGCCTCTAAGGCAGGTTTCATTCTCCTCAGTGCAGCAGGGCACAGCTCTGCCATCTAAAACCCTGGGTTGGCAAAACAAAACCAAAGCTGAAAGATTCCCACCTACTGCTCCTCTAAATCCCTGTTGATCTGTAGAGGATGGGAGAAGAGAATTGCTCCCTTCAAAGGCAGGAGCATTCAGATGAGGAAATTTTCAAGCTGCACGTTTGTTTCAAATGGATCCTATTTAGCTTGACAGTAAAAGAGCCACGGGGCTGAATTTTATTAGACATTTGTGCAACAGGCATTAAATGTTTCATGTTAGGAATGTATTAAATTCCATAAGAAAAAAAAAGCCACATTCAGAAGAGATACAGAAAAGGAGTAGCATTCCTCTGAGATTTTTGTGCACTGAAAAGCTGAACGTTAAAAAATTAAGTGATGAAGGCAATATGGAGGATTTTATCACATTTCCTGCCTTAGCTCTGCTGGATGGTATTTTTGGCCTGTTTTTTTATTTGGGGTTTTTGGGGGCTTGTTGTGGGTTTCGGTGCATCTGAAAAGCACCTCCTGAGGTATCAACAATCCCATCATCACTTCAGATCTTGCCATGAACTTGCAGGGCCAAGCCTTTTTGAAAAGCCAGACCCAAGCTAATGCTCTCTGAAATTGAAATCAATTTGGAGCATCAGCCCTGAAGAACCAAATCCTCCCCTCTTCCCTTGTGCAGCCTCTTTGGTTTGGGTATTGTCAAGGATTTGTGCTCAGTGAAGGTGAGAATTCTGCCTGTTTGCAGAGAAAGCAGCTCTTGGGCACAATGAAATGATGGAAATGGACCTGATTGAGACAAGAGGGGGGGAAAATTGTGCAGTGTTGCAACTCCTTGACTTGAACTTGAATTAAAGGAATCTTTTCACTGCAGGTGGCTGTGATGTTTGTGCATCCTTGACTCTGAGAGCAAAAATATTCACCAGAATGGAGGTGTGGGGTTTCTTGCTATAGCCTTCACTGTAGTGACACCACCATGTGGTGGGGTTCTCTCCTGCCTGCCACTAATTGATAAATGTTTTCAGGGTAGGATTATTTGGAGGGTTTGCTCCACATCCTCTTGCAATAGCAAGTAAATGTTCCTGAGCAGTGAAACAATGAGAGTGTGTTCTGACCTGGGGAGTCATAGGCAGGCACATACACAGATTGCTAATTGCACTGCCCATAACCATCTCCATTTCCTAGACAACTTAAACTCTGCATTCCTCTGCTCCCATCTGGCCCTGTGCACTCCTGCTTCTGCCTTCAGCCACACACCATTGACTGTATTACAGATGCCAGGGTGGAAAACACCATCCTTGGCAGCATGTGGGGGAGGAATGGTGAATGATTGGCATTAATCATGCTGCAATCAGGTTTCCTTGGTGAGATTTTGTTAAATCTTTGGGTGACCAAGCTAACAGACTGCCCAGTGGTTCTCATCACTAAACTCTGTGCTGGTTTGTTCACTCTTGTCAATATTCTCAATAGGAGATTCCTTTTAGCAATTAGAGGAGTAGTCAGGGGGCAAGGATACAAATGTGTGTGCTGTATGTGGGGGCATTTAACCTTTGTGGGCTTAGCTCTGATTTCATGGCACCCTTTAGTGACAAATAGAGTGAGACTGGAGCAGGTCTGGGAGGGCGCTGCAGCCCCCTGGGGTGATGTTCACATCTGGCACACATCTGGGAGCATGGCCAAGGGCCCCAGGTGTTGGAGGAGGTTCACCTGATTCCCTGGTAAAGCCAGAGGCAGTATTACTGCTGAGCCTGACTGCACAAAGGCCCAGGGTTTCAAAAAGTCCTAAAGGAAGTGGTGGCTTCCCTATTTCCAGCAGTCTTTGGCCTCAGCCAGGTTCCTGAAATAGAAATTTTGGACAAATACAAGTTCTGAGGGCAGCATGGGAGCAGTTCAGTAAAACAGAGGATCTTTCCTGTGTGGAGCAGCTCTTTTAATCTGGTCCAAGCTCCCTGTGTTAGTAACAGCAAAAGAGAAGCAAATGCCTTCCAGGTCTGTAGACAAGAATTTGCTTTGAATACCTTTCATGAAGCACCAGCAGTGACATGTCTGAAGGGTGATGTGACATCTTAGCAGATGCTGAATCACCCAGGATACTTTCTGCAAGTGAGGAGCCAATGTGACTCATGTTTAGCTCCAGAGGTTTCTCAAAGCAAAGCTCTTTTGACAGCAGCAGTGTGGCTTTTGTGCTATCCTTTGGTTTATCAGAGGAATTATATCTTAGGTTTGTTATTAATATTTCATTTCACTATCTGGGAAGCCCTGACAGGTTATGACTATTTACTCATATCAATGACTCAAAATGCTGCATCTGAGCTGGATTATTTCAGAGGCTCTGTCAAAGATGTGGAACTACGCCTGGACCATAACCAGGTACAGAGGGGTCTAAGTATATTATTCCAAACTCTATATCTTTATCCAGAGTAAAGATTTGCCTTAAAGATGGCCTTACAATGTCTGAATAGTGTTCTTTTGCCTGATGTTCCCTCACAATCATTTTCTATTTCTTCTTGTTCCGTGTGCAGTAGCAAGTGCTGACTTCCATTTGTACTTTGGGAGCAGCAGGGTCATTTATTACCATGGCATTGTCCTGAAAAGCTGAAAAAATAAACTAAGGATGAAGTGAGCATTGCCTAGGCATGACTGACAGGACGTGGAGCAGGGAGAAGGATAGCTCACATCTGTGCTGAAGCTGCTAATTGGCTGGTGATATCCAGGATTTTGAATTAGATCTTCTCTTCCTTTTCTTTGCTGTGAGAAGGCTCTTCTGAGGTTTTTTTTTGCTGGCATTTTAGGGATGATATGCACAGCCTATAAATAGTGTGAGCCATGGAAATGATTCTACCATCCTTCCTAATCTAATGGGTAGCTAAGCATCAACTTTTCAAGCACCCCACAGGACTTTTTTTTTTTCCTTAGGATCCTGATTGACAGGATTAACAATGGCTTCACCTCTCAATCGTGTTTCTCCAATTCACTGTTCAAGAAAAACCTGTTTGTTGTGCCTGAACTTTTAAATGTCCAGGTTCTGGCTGTGCATTTCAAGGTCAATCTAAACCTTGAATTCTTCATTTATCTGAATGGTTAGAATGTTTCAACAGGTTGTTTTCATTTACCTGTACCATTCTGATGCAGAACAAAACTGAAAAAACAGGGGTAGCAAGTAAATATGCTTTTCTTGTTCCTGGAGAACCATCAGCTGTGCAAAGCTGGCCTCAGGAGGGAATAGGCACTTCAGGCTTCTTGAAAAATTGAAAATTAAAATTGAAAATAAAGGAACATGCTGGTCACTCTGTGATTTATCTGTCCAGCTACACTTGTCCTTCATTTGCAGTTCTTTATTTTATGTGGTACTTCAGAATAAACCTCTATTGTTTATCCATCCCCTTAGTCAAGGAAGAAATGAGAAGTAAATCTGAATTTCCTCCCCCCTCTATCACCAACTTCACTTTGTCTTGGCACTGAGTAGATCTTGAAGGGAAGAGCTGAGTGACTGGGTCACAGTGAGGCAGTAACAAAGCAGATGGCATCTCCATATGTGACAGACCAGGAGGTTTTGAAGCTGTGCATCTGCTTTTAAGAATCAAGTTTAAAGTGAATTGGCAGTGCTGTCAGATGGGCAGCACTGAGCTGCTCCAGCAGGTGACAAAGCTGCCACAAGGCAGAAGGCTGCTCTGAATTTCCCAGTCTGGAGTTTGGGTGCCCTCAGATGAAATCTGAATGTGAGCAGGAAATGCAGAGTGGTGGCGTCTGGCCAGGCCATTGTCTGAGACGTGCCCTGGAATTAAAGTCAGGAATTTGTCTGGCTCTTGCAGAAGGATTTGGAATGTGCCTCCTCTGGAGCTCAATGGCCATTTTCACTTCTCCAGGTACAATGGTAATGTTTTGTCAGCAGAACTCAGCTTGATACTGGATCCTTGTCCACCTCTGACTCAGGGATTTCTGCATTCCTTACAAATCAAATCATTGGGACTGTCACAGTTTTATGGACTGTGTTACTAATAAGACTTTGTAGTGTGTCCTAGTTTAGGAACAAGAGTGCAGCTCTGCAGTTCTCTGTGCCCTAAATACCCAGCAAAGGCTGCCCTGCTGCACAGCTGGGCCAGGGCTGCTCCTTGCTCACCAGAAAACCTGAGGAGTGTAAAATAATCACCAGTTTCTGCTCTCTGTAAGGATGGATCTGCTTCATTTGGTGCAATGTCTCTCACTATCATTGCTTGCTCAGGCAGTTGCACAAGATCCATCTTTTGTTCCCCCTGCCCTGGGATGGAAAATCCTTGATCAGGAGTTTTTATTTCTGCTGAAGACCTACATGGCTTTATCCAAAATCCTTCTGTGCATTACAAGGTGAGAGCCTGTATGCTTATTTGGGCTATTTTCAGTATTCCTGTACCCACTCCAGAATAAGGATCATTATCCTGAGTTTTGTTTTTATTTTTGCCTACATAATTCCATGCAAAATAGTATAATAAATCCTGGAATACAGCTTGAAATAATTAGTGGAGAAGGATTTCAAAATTCAGGAACATGTTGTTTAATTTACTGGAGGAATTTGTTAGGAAAGTCTAATTGTTTGCTCTGTAGCATCACCATCTTTATCTTTTATTGCATAAATATTTAACAGGGGTCCCTTTGTGAAGAAAATGCAAGAGAAAAATATTATCATACAGCATAAAGAGCTAATAATTTATTTGCCACAGAATTGTTAATACTCTGTGTTTATACACCACTTTAATGCATTTTGTAAATCTTTCAAAAACGAGAAATTAAAATGCTTTGAGTTCAGGCATTCCTTCCACTGCTGTCTAGCATCAAAGTCTTGGCTCAGCAGGAACAAAACCAAATTTGAAGAGAAAAACCATACTATGTATATTCTTCCTTTACTACAAGTGCCTGTCACACACGAAATGCTGTGAGGAGCAAGCAAAGCACATGCAAATTGCAGAAGGAACCATGCAAAATGGATTTTTCCCAAATGAAATATGACACGCCACGATAACTTCCTAAGCACTGGAGCAAAAGGCTGCAGCAAGGCCCAGAAATGCAGGATTTGCTTGGCAAACCTTGGCATTGCAGTGGCACCCAGGGGAGATGAGCTGTGCCGAGCTCCGCTCAGGTGTGGATCAGGATTTTCCTCCCTTCAGAGCTCCCCTGTGCCAGGGAGCTTCTCTTCTGTTCTGCGTAGAAACTGGCTTAAAATTCAGATTCTCACATCCTGTGAACAGAATTCAGCTGTTTGGGAGTTTTCCAGATGTTGGATTTCATCTCCCATCATGGCACCAAGGGGATAAAAGTTTGCTTTATTTGTTGAAATGAATTCAATATATTCCTATCTTAACTATAGGCTTAATTAGAAGGAAAGATCAATATTAAGGATAACAAAAGCATGCAGATAATTAGAATAATAAAACTCCAAATATAATGAAAACAATTAAACTGGGTGATATAAGGATTTGGAATAATCTTTAGTAGATCTGGGATTTTGATTATAGTGAAATTTTCTCTGACCTAAGAGTTGGATAAGAGCAAAAAGCCATTTAAAACTAAAGATGGCAGAGCTGAGAATTTCCCTTCTTGTTCTTCTGGATTGTAAAAGTCTGTTTATCTGAAAAAAAAAAAAATGTCTTCAGGATCAGTGGTGATCATCTGCTTTCCCTTTATGCAATGCAGGCAGTAGTGTCACCCAGTTTGAAGAGCTGGAATTTTTCATGAGAGATCCACCTGATAAGTAACACAAATTAAATTTCAAAAGGCAGCAGAGATCTTTGGAGCTATGAGAACATTGAAATATCTTTTTGTTAGCCGAAATTTTCTTCTGTCTATTGAAATAGAGGCATGGGGCTCATCTCCCACCTCCCTCGCCTTCTGTTTGTGCTGCTTTGTGATGATAAATTCTAGGTCCTGTCCTGTCTGTGCTTCTTCAGCCCTTCTCCATTGGCCCACTTGAGCTTGATTCCTCCCCATCATTTTAGATTTCTGGTACCTCCAGTTCTGTGAATGTTTCCTCTGGGTTGTGCTCATCATCTCACAATGTTATGCAATTTCACCTCAGCATGACACTTGTTTTTTTTTTTTAGCTGATTGAGTTTTGTTTTGTTTTTTGTTTGGCTGGTTTGGTTTTTGTTTCTTTGTGGTTTTGTTTATGTTTGTTTCTTTGTTTTTTTTAATTCCAACCACCTAGGTGAAAATAACACCAGTGTGGACATGCTGAGATGGGCTGGTAGAAAAGAAACTATTATCATTCCTAAAGAGGAAAAGCAAAATACTCATTCTCTGCAACAGCTTTCTCAGCCAGGGCTCCTGCTGAGTTTATGTTGTTTTTGTTGTTGTTTCCTCTCCACTTTCATTAAAGCTGCTACCATCTCTTATTTCTGAATAAAATAAACTTGGATATTTTAGATTAGGCAGTGGTAAAGCATCCCTGGAACTGCTGCATGTGGCTGGGTATTGGGACCTGCAAAAATGAGAGGGTGACATCTCAGATGGAGCCATGGCACTGTCACCTTCATTCTGAAGTTGAGAAAGGGAAAACTCTACAGACAGGAAAGTAAACCAGGGAAGGCTTCTAGTGCAGTGCCATGGAAAAGGTGAAATGTGAGCAAGAAAAGCAGAGGATACTCAATAGCACAGCTATAAAAAAAAGTAAATTATGCCTAAATTCTACTTGGGGATGAAATGTTAAGCAGGGGAAGTGGAAGCAAAACAAGATTGTATGACTTAGTGAGAGTTCTTGATCTGTGGACAGGAGCAAAATATCTATGACTGCTGGTCTTACAAAATCTTAAAAAAGATATTATTTGATATTTTTGTCTCTCTCTTTTGGTAAAAAGAAAGCTTCCCTGACAAAAAGAAGCACTGCTTTTCAGTGAGAATTACTCGAGGATTTGTGGCTGTGGAACAATGGATCGATATTTGTTTGCTAAAAGCTCCAGTTAAAGTGGGACAAGAGGAGATTAGCCCGATGAGCTGCTGCTTGTCCATGGCTATAGATTTCTCCTTGGAAGCTGGAGAGGTTTATCTTGCCCCCCTGTTCAGAGCTGAGCAGTGATCTGGGACAGGAATTACCAATAAAAGCTGTGGGTTTTATTGGCACAGGTGCAATGGCAAAGAAGGAGTTCTCCAAGGAGCAGTGTGGGCACCTCAGAACCTCAAACTGCTCATCCTTCAGCCTCCCTTTGCGTCAAAAGGAGCCTGAGCAGGCACAGGTTATGGGCTTAGAGTGAGGTTAATCAGACTTTGGTTTATAATTGCTGTGCAGAGATGCCACAGAAACAGTGAAAAAGGGTCAATCTTAAAAGGGTGCAATAATTATTTTTGTGGCTCCTCCCCTGTACCCCAAAACAGAGCTGGGTTTTCTCTCAGCTGTTTTTGCCCTGATGCCAAATACCAGCTCAGCTCTGTGGGTTTGACAAATTGACACTTGCTACAAATTGCTCAAAGATCCACTAAAATCAGGGAGGCTTTGGCTGAACACAGAGGTTTAACCTCGTGGCTCAGACTGTGGAGATAAGGCAGGATGTGATTTCCTCTGAGATTCAGGAATGTTCAGGTTGGAGTGAACCACACAGTGTTTTTAATCTGAGTTTTTCAATGCCATGCAGTTAGGTCATTTTTATACCACTTGGATTTTTTCCAGTGTTTGTTTGTATTTCAGCAGGGAACGCCAGGACATAATGTAGTTTTTTTCAGTGATGTGGATGTATTAACCAGAAGTGTCTAATTATCTTTATTGATTAACCTTATCTTATAAAGAAGTAGTCACTCAGTAGAGCAGTCCATATCCTGTACACTGCAGAAAGAGAAAATGATTAATTTACTCCCTGGGTTGTACTGCTCTGTATGCTGTGAGAGTAAGTGATGGATAAAGGACAGGCTGCACTGTCTTGGGTCAGAACAGTAGGTCAGAGTCATTATTTACCTTTTGAATATAGAGTGAGAATTTCCTCTTTTTGCAAATCATGATCCCAATTCACTTGTGTACAGGGAGAGGCAGAAGTGGGACACACACCTGTGTTCTGCATAGATCTGTGTATTTATAGAGCTGCACTTACAGCAGCTCTGAGGGAGATGGGCAGGAAAGGAGGACCTGGGATTTCTGAGATGAATTAGAAAAGCTTTCTGTTAAAAGTCCGTAGAGCTTTACTGTTCATTTCTTTCAAATCTTCAAACTGTCTTGCTCTGAATGCCCACTGCCAGAGTTCATTTTTGCTTACTTTTTATGTCAGCAGTGTCATGGTTTGAGCTTGGCACAGAGCCAGTGCTCTCCATGAAAATGCTTCACCTTGGTGTCTGCTGTGAGATGTGACCAGGAATAAGCAAAACAGGCTCTAACTTAAACATAAAGGACACTTTATTACTTAAACTACAGGAAAATAGGGAAAGACTATAAGGAAAAAGAAGAAAAGAATTGAAAACCTTACAAAAAAAACTATTTTCCTCTTCCCCACTACCTGACTTTCTCAATCTAATACATTCTCTCAAAACACCCGGTACGACACTTTAGTATACTCAAACATCAGTTTATGAAGAGGAAAGGAGTCTTTCTCGTTCTATAGGCTTCTTTTGGAAATACACTGAAACTTCGTGTGCTTCTCTGTTACTTCGGCACCGCCCGGAAAAAAAAGTCTTTCTGCCGCTTGTAACATCGTCTTTCTATGCTCAGTGCTCTCACCACTGAGACATGGACCAGAGCTGCTTTTAGGGTTGTCTTTCAAGGATGCCTTGTCTCACTCTAAAAAGGCACAGTCTCTGCTTTTGGGACATCTGTCTCTCCTATATTTTTCTAACCTCCTGGGGCCGGGGGGTTCTCACGAAGAACTTTCTTGGTTTTGAGGCACTGCCTCCCCCTAAATGCAGTCTGTGTCACAGGAACAACTGAGTCTATAGCTACGAGAAAAGTCCAGCCAAAAGGCCACTCTAAATCATCTCTCTCCATCTAATCATCTCCACATCTCATCTCTTATCTCTTTTCTTATTCAGCTTCGAGGAGGATTAGCATTTTTGCAAGGCTCCAATCATGCAAGAAAGGGTTAAAAGTTTTCAGTCTCTGTCGGTCTGGAGCGACTCTCACGCACGCTGCCTACACGCTGCTGCTCTGGCCGGGCACTCTCTCTCCTTCTCTTCCTGGCTGGGGGGGGGGGGGGGGGCTGGCTGCCCGAGGGCTGACTCTCTGGGATCTTCCACCCTTTCATCCTCGAAGCCCCTCCGAAGCCCCCTCAACCCCATCTCTGTCCAGGCCCCGGGCCTACCGCATGGCCGGCCCCTCCCCCGCCCAGCAGCAACAGGCTGGGCGGGGGAGAGAGATTTGAACTCTTCGCCGCGGTGTCTAAAAGAAGGAGTGCCAAGGGCAGTGCCTTGCTTTTAACCCCTGTGTATTCTCGGAGGTGTGTCTAAACCCCACTAGCTACACCGGGTGCCAGTCTAAACCCAAAACCTTCATTGGTTTGACCACAGCTTCTCAGAATTCCCACTCCTTCCTGGTCAAACCACGACAAGCAGTAACACCTTGCTTTCCTCCTTGTGATCCACCACTTTTTAGTCAGATAATGTTTGGAGCTCTTGCTTTGGTCTGTAAGTCTTTAGTGCAGTAAGATGCTGGTGAAGGAACCCAAAAGCAGATTAATGACACAGCCTGACCTTTATCCAGGTTTATGTATGGTGTGTGTATGGCTCTGGATGGTGTGTGGGTACATTACAGTTTCTATTCCCATCTGGAAATGCCTTAGAAACATCAGGCAGAAATTTCATCCTGCATTGTAATTATTAGTATATTGCTATATTTATTGCAATGGAAACAAAGTTATATAAACAATAACTCAAAAAATGAAATTAAATAAAAATGTTAACCCGAGAATTCTCTGTCAGTGCCTTGTGGGTCAAGAGAGCTGAACGTTTCACAGCTTTCTTTGCTGTGTTTTTCAGCCTCCCTGTTGGTTTGCCTTCTTATCCAGCGTGTCTCAGGTTTAGTTTAATTCTCTGCAAAACCGAGATTCTCTTCTAGGCATTCCCTATTCTCAGGTTTCATTTTGCCTTTTGTGATCCTGTTTTTGTCCTGGAGGCAGTCTTACTCCTGTTGATGTCTGGAATGGAGTTATCTTCTTCCTTTGTTATTTTGCCTCCTTTACACATGAGGAGAGCTTCCTCTCCTGCAGCCCATTGAGCCAGGACCCTGCACTGTGATAATCAGATTTTCTCCCTCTCCTATTCCCAAATCACTGCTCCCTTCCACTTCAGCACGATGCACTGCAACCACTGCTGCTAAAATGCTGCATTTCTCTTCCTGCTGAACGAGCTTCCCCCTCTCTCCTGTGTCTGTAACCACTCCCCTGCCTCCAGAGGAGCTCTGGTGTCCCTTGCTGCCCAGAAAAACGGGCTCCCCTTGATCTTTGGGGCTCTGAGTGTTCCCACAGCATCCTCAGGGATACTGAGTGCAGTCATGCCCATCCTTCTGAAAGGGTTGGGTGAAATCATCTTCTGATGAGTCAGATGCTTCTTGCTATTTGTAATACAAATGTAACTGAGTCAATTTTGCCTTTGAGTACTTTCACTTTTATGACATCCCACTTAATATGCTGACATTTTGACCCATGCCATACTTAAAAATAAAAATCAAAAAACAACCTAGTGATTTTACGTGGGTTTTTAGGGTTTCTGAGGATACTGCTCACTAGTGATTTTCCATATTCTGGGAGCTGATGACTTTAGACATGTTCAGAGATTTTCCTGTCCTTACAGCAAACCTGATGCCTGCTTAGCAACTTCTGTCTGTTGTCCAGAGTACCTATTTTTGTCTCTAAAGGACATGAACTCAGTGCTCAAAAATAAATCTCCTCATTGATGTAGCCCTAACTTTTATGATTTCTAGCAGAGTCCTACTCCTATATTTCAAATTTAATTTTTACCTTATGTTTATTTCAATTACACCAGTGTAAGATCATGAGATTGAATGATAAAGTAATAAAAGGACATTTGCATTTATCACCGATTCTGTATCCTGCACAGAACTATTTTTCTGGCAGTCAGATCTTGTTTGCCCTGCTGACATGAGCAGGAAATTTTCCTTCTATGGGGAGAAAAGCAAACCTGAGCAGCACTGCTGATAGAATATTCTGTTGGTTTGAAGTTTTCTGCTTATGAAAGGCAGCTGGGGTTTGTTCTTGAGACATTAAAAGGGAGAGGATTTTTAGGTTTCATCTTCTGTTTTCCAATTTAACCCACAACATTTATTTTAGATGATTGTATCACACGGTATAAAGTAAACTTGTGCTAGATTAAAAGCCATTTTATGGAGTTTACACTTTGCTGGTTTTACAGACTAGCATAAAACATAAAGGTATCTTGGGATTTTTTGTTCCTCCACAAGAAATGGAGGATGTTTTGCTAGTTGCTTGAAAATGGAGTACCAGAATTCCATTTGGTTTGGTGTGTTAGTAGAAAATAACCATTTTGATCGTGTTAATGCTGCTCTGTGAGGCAAATTCTGCCTCGTGAGGACAACCTTAAATTTTTCTACTATTGAAATAATTATGTTCAATTACAATTTGTAATCCAGGGTTTAATTTAATCCACGGATAAAACATGTGCTTTGTCTTCATCTTCACTATCCAGCTGTTAAATGGAACAGAAGGGGAGCATTTATCACTGAGAAAATTTGTTTTTTAGAAGTTTGTGTTATAGCTTTGCTTCCATCAAGCTCTGTAAAACAAGGGCATCCATTAGTGTCAGGATAATCAACACACACACAAGTTTGCTGCTTTTCTTTCCACATTTTTCCAAAGGCACTCAGGATGGGGAGGTGCCTGAGGGAGGTTTCCAACTTCATCCTCAGGCTGATCTGGAGCAGCTGATCCTGTTTCCTCAGGATTCCTCAGTTGGCTTTAGGAAATGTGCAGTGGGGAAATGTCAGGCTGAAAACTCTGTTGTGGAGAGGTATGGTTAAAAAAGCACTTAACTGATCTTTGAGGGAAATGTGAGACCTGAAATGGGAGTGATGTGAGTTGTTTCAGAGTAGCCCATGAGTGGCATTTACAAAGCAGAAATCTCTAAGTTGTTTCTAAAATAAATAAATGTGGTTTCAGAGCTATCAGGGCATGTTTGGAAAAAGGCAATACCTTGTGGTGTCTTTATTTTGTCCCTACTAAGGCTGGAGTGTGGGGTTAGGCTGGGACACACAGGCAGCAGGCTCAGTTCCTCCCTCAGATGTGACCTGCACTCCTTTGTGAATTTTGCTGTTCAGCTTGATAAACTTCTGCAGTTTTTCTATTACACAGGACAAAGCATCACTATTGATTTTTACAGCCTGATGAATTTTATTTCTGTTCTCTTGCAAAATCAGCACAAAGGGGAAAAATCACAAATCATTGCACATAACTATGGAAACTTTTCCAGCTTAATGAAAGCTTTGTACTTGGGTCTGAAATTTTAAAAAGCACGTGTGCTACTATTTTTTTTCCCCCTCTGGCAACATCATTGTTTGAAAACAAACTGGTTGCTAGTTTGGCCATTTGCTGAGTGGAAAATCAAACTGTCATGAGCTGTTGCTGGTGCTTTGATCTGATGAGGGAGAGGTGAACACACAGCTCTGGCTGAGTGGGCTGGAGGAGAATTATTGAGCACAAGCACTCTGGGTCTCCTCCTCCAGTGAACCTGCAGACATCGAGTCAGAGCACTGAATTCTCCTCCTGAAACCAAGCCAGCAGGAGCTTTGTGCTTCAGAAATCTCAAAGCCTCATCAATTAGGAGAGGCTCTTGCTGACAATCACACATTGATATTTTGTTGCCTGGGAAAGCTTGGGCAAGGCTGACTCGGGCATTTCACTGGGTAAGGGGAAACCTTTTCTCTGCTTCATACTGTGATGACATGTAAATATATCAGGTGTTCAAGAGCAATATAGCCGCAGGAAAGAGTTTTTCCTCCTTTCTCCTAGCCTACAGACCTATTTTTGAGGTGGTTTTAAAGACAAGAGGAAAAACCTTTCCAAACTATAAATTAATGGCTCAAATATTTCTAAATGAAATTGGAACAGCCTCTGTGGTGTTTTATTATCTTTTGCCATACAGAGCTGTCTTTGAAAGGGGAAAAAAGCTTAGTAAAAAGTAATTTCAGAGCCTTGACTGCTTTTTGATTACAATTCGGGATTACTGTTTTAATCACTGCTTATCAAGTAATACCACAAACCTCAGAGCATGACCATCTTTCTCAGGGGAAGCCAGATTTAAAAGCCAATTTCCAGCAATCCTTCCTCTTTCTTCCAAACTCCTCTAACAAATATGGAGGGATAATAATCTGTGATATTACAAGAGACCCTAAGCAATGCATAAAATTCTGTGTTCTCAGATTGCTTCTGAGTTGTCCTTATTGTTGGAGAAAGAGAAATACTGGTATAAGTCTGAGCCTGCTGTTCATCCAAGGCAGCCTCCAGTGGGGTGCAGGGTCTCACAAACTCACCCTTTCCCAGGCAGATGACAAATTTAACACACTCAAATATGTCCAGATGGAGCATGAGCATGTTTTCAGGGCAGGTCTGAAATGTGTGCCTCGTATTTGTGTGCAAAGCACTGCTGCAAAATGGCTTCATGCACCAACCAAAGCTCTTGCAAAGACTGGGTGAGCAGCCATAAGAGATACTGGAGCTAAAAGATGGATTTTAACTCAAAGTTACTGATATTGCATGGATTTCCCATGGCTGGAGATGGGTGAAGCAGGGTGAAAGAAGAGGGAGTCCTTTTTTTTTTTCTGCAGTGCATTGAGGTGTTTGCAAGGTGAAAGACCCTGTAAAATTCAAAGACCTCTCTGTAAAATTCAAGCAGGTGCTCAGTGAGGACCTGAAGTGGCCAAAATCAGCTCTGGAGCTGATTTCTTGTGTTTTCCCTGTGATTGTCTCACAGTGGAGCACCATGAGCCCCTCTGCAGGATCCCTGGTATGTCTTAGTTCCTCCACATAAATATTGCTGCTCTTTCTAAAAGACAAATCCTCCCTCCTCCCTCCAGAAAGCTTGCATCTAATTAAGGTAATCAAATTCATCCTGGCCACAATTAACTTTTCTCTGAGTTATCCAGATGCTGCTCAGTGATGCTGGGGATAGAAGAGGACCAGTGGGTCTTTACATTTCTTCTCTGCAGAGAGCAGGTTGTGTGACCTGATGGGAGATGATGCGTTTTTTATCAGCATTGCTGTGAGTCATCTTTGCTACAAGGCTTGGAATGTGCTGCTACCTGCTAAGGGCTCCTGAGCTGGTTCTATGCAAGAGATAATTTATGAGATTATCTCTGTGCAAGACATAATCTGGTACAGGAGCTTGTAGACATGTTTGGAGTGTTGGAGGAAAGCAGTGCTCACTCCCAGGCTGGTGTTCCTGTGAAAAGAACACTTATAAACAAATCCGTGCTTTTGTTTGTTTGTGTTTAGGTTTCTGTGTGTTATATCCACAAAGAGAGTTTTGAGTAGTGCTAATGGAAGGCATAAATTGGTGTACGTCCATCTTAACAGTAACAGAGAGCTCCCACTACCACTGTGCACTTCCAGGTTTTACCTACAAGTGACCAGCAGTGTTCCATGAGTCAGAGTAGAAACAATTACAAAATCTCCACAAAATATTCTTTCAAAAGGAAGTGAACTCCTTTACCTGTGGCTCATCAGTCACAGTAAAACTGGCAGGGAATTACAGTCTGGAAGTCCTGAGCTTGTCTGTGTGGTAGCCAACTGAGCTGTCTCTGGTAGAGGAGCCCAGTATTCTATCCCTGCTTGTTTCTGCTTGTAAAATTAACATCATCTTCATCTGCTCTTCCTGCCAGCCTAAATCAATGTGCCAGCCAGCTCTAAAAATATAGAAAACAAAACCCTCCACCCTGTTAAGAAAATACATCAATGCCAGCAGCTCCTACACATGAATGAGCCTCAGCAAGCAAACCACAGTGCATGGGTGGCAGAGGAGGAGAAAAACAAGGAATTGATAAAGAAATATATTTCACTTTCAGGCTTCTAAGACATTGGCTGAAAAACAACAAAGAGAGAAAATAAACCCAGTCATTTTTTAAAATCATGAAAAAGGCACTGACAGGGGCCTGAGAAATTAAGTAGTTTAAGGGTGGAGGGGGTGTCTGAAAAGCAGACAGAAGGCTTAGGCCTGGCAGTTATTTCCAGTTATTGTTCTGGGGTTCTAGTTGTGTTCCTCAAATATGGATTGACCTTAATATCTCTAAAAGCACAATTCCTGAACCTCTTACTGCTTGTAGTGTTCAACTGAGATTTTGGATAGGCATGTTAAACTCCTTTGTTTTTAAGATAGTTGCAGGAAATGGCATTTGGTCATTTAAAATGCCAAAGCAAAATTGCCTTGAAATTCAAATGGTTTGCTGGTAGTTATGAGTCAGGGCAGAGGATTTTCCTCTGGAGAGACAGCAGAGTCAATGTGCTCACAAGTGAACACAGTCAGGAGACTCTTGGTACTGGCCTGGAGCCTCCCAAAAATGAAGCAGGACTTCAGGACAGAGATGATGCAGGTGGGAGATTACCTCAAAATGCTGGGGCAAAAGACATATTTTAGCATGTTCTTTATGGGGGCAGAACACATTCACTTTGTCAGAAAAAAAAGTGCAGGCAAAAGGTTTACATTGTTGACACCAGTTCTGCCAGAAACAACCTTAAAAATGCTTCATTCGTTCTGCAGAGTATGTTGTGCTCAACATGAACACAGTATTTTGTGAAACAGGAGCACTGGCTGGCTGCTTGACTTGAAAGAGAGTTGTTAACAAGTCTAGGCTTTCATCAGAAAGGTGTAAAAAGAAATCCTGATACTTTTGTAGCATCATTTCTGTGAGTCTGAACGTGCTGTACGACAGGGCCTGCCGTGAGAACCCACTTGGATCTTTGTGCTGCAAATCCTGCTGCACAAACACAGCTCCCTATTGCAGCTGGGTGTTTTCCTACCCTCCCACAGAGGTCAGATATTCCTGTTTTCCTGCAGTACAGGTGATGTACTGAGGCAGGAATACAAGGCCAAATATATAAACTCCTTAACTCATCCCGAGACCTGCAGCCATTTGCTGGTGAATTTTGGAAGCTGCAGGTGCCCTTCTGCATCTTTAAAGGTCTCAAAACTGCTTTGAATCTCTTCCTAGGGGATCTCTCCAGACCACAGCATTGGTTCATGGCCTGTGGGAGTCTCAGACATGAGACTGGAGATGCCAACCCTGTTAGAGACATTGAGGGATGAGGCAATGGGATGTGGATGTGGCAAGGGAAGGAGGAAAAGTTCATCAGGGGACTCAGGTACATCTCACTCCAATCTCTTGGTGAAGAATGGTGTCCATGAGGAGCTAAGTTTTGAGAGCTTCCTCGCCCTGCACAGGCAGAGGTTTTCTGGCCTTCCCTCCCCTCTATTCTTGCAGTGTGAGAACATGAGGACAATGGAGGGTTGCCATGTCTGTCTGGTGTATTGCTCACCAAGAACATGTTTGATTTATTTTGCTGTGTAGGATTTTTTCCCTGTGCATCCATAGAAAACATGGAATAAATGACATAGACTGACTGAAATCGTGTCTCCCAAGCCTCCTCTGAAAGCTTAATTAAACCCACAGGGTCTTGTTTGGGGGTAGAAAAACAGCAGGATGTGGTACTGAAGACCAGTAAATAAATTGTTGATGCTCCTTGCTACTTCAATTGTGCTTCTAGGGATGTGAAAAAAGTAAAAATCTATTATTTCTGCCTGACTATTCCATCATTAGCACCTTCTTTTTGTTTTATCCATGACTTCCTGTTGAAGAAAACTGCACTGGGGAAAAGAGAGTTTTTAAAGGTTGGACTTAGGCTCATAAATATACAGGCAGCTTCTCTGCTGAGCCTGAAATTCGTTGCTATTTTTCATCCAACAGATCTCGTCTCACAGGCTGAACTGGAGACTTTGGATGTGATTTGGAATGCCAACATGACATTGTGTGACACTGGGACACAGTGGCTTTGGTGGGGGACAGAACCCAGTGACCTCTGTAGTAAAGCTTAGCACGCACAGCCCGTTAACCACCCTTAATCCTTATCCCTGTGCTTGGTAACTTATCTGTTCCAGGAATTGTGGTTTATATTTTCAGTGATCTATTGAAGTCAGACCCTGGGTGAACAACTGGGGTGCAGTGACCTGGTCAAGGTCACATGGAAATCTTTGCTGGAGCAGGGACCTGGAATGTTTTTTTCATTGGATTGGTAATAATGGATGCGGCTGAAAGAGAAGTTTGTGCCCTTGTCAGATCCAGGCAGCAAGCAGAATACAGAAACATGGCATAAATGACAATAAATGTGTGTAGTGAGCTGTTGGATTATGCTCTTTTCTGATTTAGAGATGGGGTAACTGAGAGGTGTTTTTTAAAAATTTTTATTCCATTTTCAGTCTCATGTGAAGGGTGAAACGACACAGGTGCCAAAATTGATGCTATTACTATCAGAACATACTTATTTCCTAATTACAATACATTATAAGTGTTTCTTGACCTATCAGCTTTAGCCACACCATGCTGTAAATGCCTTAAAACCAATCATCTAAAACTGGTTCTCGTGGGTCCTTCTGCAATGCATTTTTCACAATTCTATTTCTCCAAAATATCTACTCTTATTTGCAAAGCCGTCCTTTGAAACTTGTTTCTAGTTCTGTTTCTCTTTTAACAGTGTCTGTCCAGTTCCATGGCATTTCTAAGGCAGCAGCTCTTATTCTATGTTCAGCAGATCTTATTCTATAACATTTTGAAGTCACCATTTATCTCAAAATTTACCTACAGATGCATACTATGTGTGTCTTCTGTCAAACCTTAAAAAATCTCAGGCAGATTGAGCAAAGAGCAAACTCCTTCCTGCAGGGCCTTGTTGATGCAGTGGCTCAATCCTGCCTTGACATATGTAGACATTAATGGAGAGATACTGTGGATTGGCCTTTTTGGACACTGGTTATAAAACAGGATTTAGATTCAGTCTAAATGATTGCTGTGTTTTCCTCTTCTGTTTAATGAAATTGGAGAAGAGGAAACTTCACAACTTCTGGTTCACACGTAAAAATTTCTCTCCATGTTTCTCTTCAGGGCCTTTCCTTTCAGTGGTGTAAGTACAAGGGGAGGACATGCAGTTCTTGCTGTTGTTACATGGAAATGAATAATGTTTTTTGGGCAAAGACCAAGCTCGGTTTCCAGAAGGCTGCTCTTCCCTGCCCATTCATCTATGTGATGTAAAACAAACCCAAAATATACAGCAGGAAAAAAAAAAGAACTGTTTAGTATTCAGAGCTTGAAATACATTTAACAACATTGCCCTCACCTAGGAACTAAATTATTTCTTCAAGAACTGTACAGAGAACACTTGGCTTTCAATTTACAGCATGGTCTGCTGGAACACACTGCAGTGTCAAGTGTGCTGTGGCAGGATTGCTGAACTTGTACCAGTAAAGGATCTGAACAGCACCTTGCAGCTCTGCCATGTCACAGGGTTGCAGATTCAGATCAGGAGGCAGATTTCTGATGCTTTTTCCAGAGTTGTTATTGTTTCTGGAGGATGAATGTTCTGAGAGAGAAGATGAAGATCTCAGAGCCCTGTGGTTTAAGCAGATGTTCTTCAGGCTTTGTGCCTGAGCTTTATTGGCTGAACTAGTCAGTGCATGCCTTGGTTCCTGCTTTTTAAACTGGGATAACCCAGCCCTCTCTTAGACCTTTTCCCCAGCCCTAACAGGTTGCACATTCTCAGTTCCACAAACAGGAATTTACAGGGTTTTGATGAGTTTGAGTGAGGCTGAGACTCACAAGGGCTGGTCTGAAATAGCCATAATGGCACTATATACAAATATGAGGACAAAACTTTGTTTCACCAGGATTGTGGAGAGTCCCCTGAAGTTCCCTGCCTTCCTTTGGACAGAGTAGAAAATTTTATTATCTTATTTCTAATTTCATCTATTGAATCTTTGGCCTTTTGCTGATGTTGCCAATGTTCATAGTTCACAAATAAGATAGAGTTTGGGAAGTGAGAAGGATTTTCCAGATCTTCATGGGAATGTGTGCTGCTGCTTTTATGCTGGAGAACTGACCTGGATAATGCTGGGTTCTGTTTCTTTAATGCCACAGGCTTCACTCATTCCTGGACATATGAGATATTTATTAATTCCAGCTTATTTGAGAAAATTGTGCCTGAAGGCTAATTTCATTAAGACCTTTAGAAGCAGCAAATACCTCTAATAAATTAGTCTCTTAAAAGGAGAAAAAAAAGAAAAACAAGGGAATCATGCCAAATCTAATTAAATGTAGGGGGGGGGACTTTGTTGTGGGTTTTTTTGTTTGGTTGGTTTGCTTTCATTTTTTGGCCTCTCCTTAGATTCTGAGGCCATTTTGTTAATGGCACAATGGCTGGCATGTGCCCGTGCTGCCTCCTCTGTGATGGAGGGAGATGTGCAGCATGAGCATGTGGGAAGAGACCGTGCACAATCCACTGGGGACACAGAGGTTTCCACAGCAATTTGTGGAAATCCATAACAAATGCATTGTTAGGTTGGTTTATTCCTTCTCTTTCCTGCTGTGTAAAGTATTTGATATTCAAATTAAAATGGTGCTTGTTTAGGACAATTCAGTTATAGAATAAGCCTGGTAATTGGTGCCCGTGGGACTGTTTACACTCTGCTTGGTGTAATCTACTTATGGAAAATTAATGAAAGGCAATTTCCTCCTCCGTTGTAGCTGTTTTAATATGTACACTGTGTCGTTTCCTCTTCCAGCTGAAGCTTCAGATGCTTGTTTAGGGGACAGAAGCTCAGACAAACCCAGGTGCTCCCCAGAGAGCCCCTTGGGCTTGCATGCGGTTTGGCACCAGAGCCCACAGAGCAGCGACTCTGCACGCTCTGAACTCCAAACTCCTCCTGTCCCCACTTTGCTATCAATTCATAACTTTGGTTTATAACACCTGTGAGAGTTCCCAGTGGCAGCTGAGCTGAGCTGGGGGTTTGTCCAGCTGAGCTGTGTGGCTGTCCCTCTGAGCACAGCACAAACCCGCACCCAAATGTTCACATCCAGTGCTTGCTCCTGCCCCAGCTCTGGGAGCTGCTCTGCGAGGGGACACTGACTTTTGTCAGGAAACACATGGTCTGAGTCTCCATTGATCCAGCTGTAGGTTACTTTTCAACTTCCTCAAGCAGCTGTATAAGCCCTTGTTGTAATATTGAGGGGAAAAGAAAGGAATTATTGCACAGCTCCTCATTCTGTGATGTACTCAGTGTGCTGCAGGAGTGTGATGGGATGTCAGTAGCACTTCTTGTACACCTGTAGAGACATCACTGTCCCTGCAGGTTGTGAAGGGAGGAAACCTCTCAAAGGCCTGAATGAAGCCTGCGCTAAGGCTCTGCTGTCACTGTGCTCTGATTTCCTATTTCCCATTTTGTCAGACGAGGGGAGGAAAGCCAGTTCTTTACTCAGGAGTGTTTTCTAGCTGTTTCACAGAGAGATGATTCTAAATGCAAGGCTGGGTGTGACAAATGAAGGATTTCAGTGAGTAACTGTTCAATTTTGCAAACAGTACTGAAGCAGTTTTGGGCTGTGGGATACCTGAGTCAATTTGGCCAAAGCAAAGAGCTCCAGAGCAAATAGCAGTAGCAGAATTGGGAATACTGAGAGTAGAGGAGCATTGTTTTGTTATTCACAGGGCTACAGATAAATTTACTGAGGAAATAGCAAATGCAGAAAGCTAGAATTCAAAGAGGAGAATGAAATCAAGATGATCCTGGAGAAATTACTGATCAGCTGCCTCTTACCTCAGCAATAAAGCATCAGGGGCAGCATAGGAAATATTCTCAGTTTGACCTAGACCTATTACCTAGACACCAGCTCTTCACTTTCTCATCCCAAATTCCCTTCCTTCCTTCAGGCAGTGGACAGACTCTATTTTCTTTATCACTTCCAAGAAATGCCTTTTTTCTTTCTGTGTTCAGTCAGGTTTCCTATCTGGACTGTCATGCCTTCAAATAAAAAATATTGTAGCCTTCTCTCAGTGTCATTAAAACTGGCATAATTCTGCCTGACCCAGACACAATTACAAATGCTGAAATCATCTTTCTGATTCTCACTTTGCCTGTTTTCCTGGGAGCTCCCTCAAGCCGGGGCCCTCCTTTCATATTCTCCTGCTAAGAGATTATTTGGCCAAGATTAGGCTGACCAAAAGAGGTGGATGGGGAGAGGGGGAGATTGTCCCCCTGTGTCATCTCCCAGATGTATTTGCATCTGAATAAATGGCAGAGGACAAAAGGGATAGATGTTGATATGGAACATGTGGAAAAATTCACTATTGTACATGCGTCTTTATCTGGTTTACTAATGTGAAATAGATGTTTGGGGAATGTGCTGTGTGCCAGAGAGGGCCCTGGTAAGAGCTGCTGTGCTTTTTGCAAGTGCAGAGCCCAGAGCACAGGCAGCAGATGCTTTGCTGAGCTCAGCACCATGCCTGTTCTACAACCAGCAAAACTCACCTGCACTGTGCTGTGTCTCACATTTAAAAGCTTGATGTATTGCACACAAGGTCCAGCTCATAACAGGCTGTGTTGCACAGCTCATTTGGTGTCGTTCTGAGAAGCATCACTCAGCTGCTGGCACTGAGAGCCCTGAAAACAATGCTTCACTTTGCATCTCAGCCCTTGGGAGGGTGGGGGAGATTTACTGCCTGCACATAATGCGGATGAGTGAAGTTGTATCCTAGGCAGGGAGCTTGAGGGATGAGCAGCTCTGGGGTCACCTGGGTGTTCCCTCTGGCATGATCAAATTGAGATGAATCGCAGTCACTCTGCCTCCCCACTCAGTCGTGGTCCTGTGCAAGAGCTGAACCTCTCCATGATGCAGCATCTTCCCAACACTGGGGCATCTATAAGATCTCCTTGGAGGTGGGCTGGAGGGGACACAAAGAAACTTGTTAAGGTTTTTGTGCAGTTCATCAATATTTGAAGGGAGTTGAAAGGAAAAGACATCTCCAGAAAAATAACTTCTCCTCACCAGTCAGTTAATGTCATTTAAAGGTTCTGTCTGTTCTCTCCAGGTGATTGGCACCTCCTGCTCTGGATTGAAGGAAACTCTCTGCTCATATTTACATAACTTTTATCCTTTTGTCACTTTTGAAGTCCCTGCGGACTTTAATTTTTGCTTTAGGCACGGTGAACTTTATTATAATTTCATTTGAAGAAAATAATGAAAGGGACTTCTTGAGAAGTGTCCTGTTTCCTCAGGACTCCTGGGTTCAATGACCAAGACCTCCAGTTGTCTTTCAACAATCCACACTTGGTTTTTGCTATGCATGATATTCTCTTTGTGGATACTAGATGTAAATGGTAAATACTCATCCCCTGCAGGAGCTGTGTTGCACTTTTTGCCATGTGGGTGCCCAGCTGTGGAAGGCAGAGTGCAGTCTGTGCTCCCTGCACCACATGGGCAGGGTCTTGTAATTGGGAATTGTTTAAACAGGGTGTGAGAGCTGTCATGGGATGTGCTGGGAGATGGGCAGGGACTTCCCATCTGTTGGGTGTCCTGGTTTGAATGGAAGGGCAGGAGCACAGAATGGTTTTGTTATAATGGAACTTCAGGAACTGCAGTGACAGGACAAGGGGGAATGGCTCCAAACTGAAGATTAGGTGTTAGGAAGAAATTCTCTCCTGTGAGGGTGCTGAGGCCCTGGCACAGAGAAGCTGTGGCTGTCCCTGGATCTCTGAAGTGTCCAGGTTGGACAGGACTCGGATTAACCTGGGATAGTGGAAGGTGTCCCTGCCCATGGCTGGGGTTTGAACAAGATGGGCTTTAAGGTCCCTTCCAACCCAAACCCTTTTGTGGTTCTGTAACTTGGTTATCTCTGATTCTGGGAGCTACTCAGATGAGCAGTTATGGTAAAACAGTATTTTGCACAAAGAGTTTGCCTGAAATGGAGTAAGAATATGAGGAAAGTAAGAATATTTGGCTCCATAGCACAGTTCTTCTAAGCAAGTAAAATTTAAGGAAGCAAAAAAGTCTCACAATGAGTACATCCCTGTTCCCTGATTATTTGCTGCAGATTATTAAGAATAAAATACAGCAAAAAACAGAGAGTACCTGAAAATCACTCCACTGTCTGTAAAACTTATGACAGACACTTTTCACATTTAATTCATTCAGGAAATCGATGTGTCTTACAGAATCATTTGACTGTGGTTGGCAGGGAAATGATAAATATACATGAAAACACAATTGGATTAATAATTTTTGACAGGTAATATAATGCAGCTGTTGCTGAATGATATTAACAAGAGAAGGCATGTTAAGTCCCAAAGTCAGAGTAAGGCTAGGTGGTTATAATGTCTGAATAAATTTCCTGCTTTGACTGAAGACTCTGCATGGCAGATGGAGATTGACAATATAAAGTTCCATTAAAAAGTCCTTTGCTTTGCTAATTCTTGACTCTTTTACTGGTCAGTAGTCTGCTCATTGATCTTGGCTGCCTGAAATAGAATTTCCCCATTCTGTCTACCTGAGCCAATAGATTTCATTTGCAATATACTGAGTTGTGAAAAAATGGGAAACTTCACCCTCCTGAGATCAGCATCCCAAAAAAGACTGTGGTCATCTAGGCATGGCAGCATGTCTCTTTTAGCTTCCTTCTTTCCCAAGACTGAGATTTTTAGATTTCTTTCTTCAAAGTGTAAAAAATTATTGTAAATTAATATGAAAGACAAAATTTTCTTTGTGAAAGATGCCAGATTGGGATATTTGCAGTTTTTCTCTTCCAGGTTCTTTATTCCCCTTCTTTTATTTATTTTTTTCCTAACCCCCTAGACCATTTGTCTCTCAGCTTTCTCTCATGTGGCATTTTTTGTCCCCAAATAAAGCAAAGCAATCAGAACTCACTTTAAACTACCTATGAATACCACCTGGAAAAGGATATCACATGTGCTGTTTCTTCCAAAATACAGAAAGGTGGAAATAATCACATTTTGACGCTGTTCATAGAATGATGAGATTAAAAAAAAATACAGTGGGAGTTTTTGGGTTTTTTTTACAACACGAAGCATCCCCATGAAGAACCTGCTGTCTGAAACTGCCATCTGATGTGGGGCTGTCTTAGTTTTGGTTGTCTGCTAAAGGCTGAGAATTTCTGCTTGCAACGAAATAACTGGGATGCAGAAAAGGACCTGGTTCAATACTTTTTATACCAGTAAGAAACAGTTAACATGGGGAGAGGCTGGAATTAATTGAACTGTTCAGCCATAGCTCAACCACTGCTCTGTCATGAAACCATCAGAGCTGCCATTTTATTACTCAGCCAGGGCCTGGATGAATATTTTAATGAGACAGAGGAGATAAAGAGGCAAGGAATATAATAGGTAGCACTGGAATTATACAACTCTTATTATAGCTTGTTTCAAAGATTATTTTAATTTAATTGATCAATTAGATAAAATTATATCCCAGTGTGCTGCTGGCACAGGCTTGTGTGGGTGCTACCAGAATTTGTAATGTCCATCATATCAGTCACAGATATCTTTAAAGTGATTTACATGATGGAAAAGAATGTTTTTAATTAGAGAACTACTTGTTATCTTTACAGGATTATTTAAAAGAGCACTGGGAACGGCAGCTTGATAATGTCCCTGTAAGAAATAATCTGCCAAGTGTATAATCCATAGATCTTGAGATAGACACATTTTGACTGACTTTACAGCTTCACACAGCCACCTTTGCAGTGATTAGAAATAAAATCACATCAGGAGACTAACCTTCATACCCAGGTTTAATTGCTATCAGTTAGAAAGTGGTTTTTTTCCTAACGTGTGATTTGTTTTCCCGTTCTTCTTGTCACATTCATCTTTATTCTTTCAACACTTAGCAACAATTTCAGCATAATTTGGTCATGCTAGGCTTTTAATAACATAGCATTTAAAAATAAAGAGACTTTCTGTTCACAGTTCTCTCTAATCTGGACAGATTCTTCTCTTGTTTTGATAACTTTATAGCCTCTTCCTTTCACCACCTTCCACTGCTGAGTGATCTTGATATCTGGACTGCTAAAATATGGAACATTTTCTGATCCTGCTCTTGTACAGAAATGGCATTTTTCAGTATCATTTCAAAGCCTTTCTGAACAGAGCTTCAGCATCCTGTGTATTAGGAAAGCATCATTACCAGGCAAACATCATCATGATCATCATCAGGTAAAGTGCTTATATCCAATTAAATGAAATGTTTTCAGAAAGTATCTGGTTTTGTATAGCAATTCTTTGTCTTTTATTCACAGGAAACAGTCTAAACTCTCTTTTTACCCAGCTTTTAATGTCACCTTCCTTAGCTTTTGTGTCTAATAGATGCCAGTGTTTTGCAAATGTACGTTTGACAAGAATGAAAAACGCTTTGTTCAACTTCTCCCCAAGAAAGGAGAAAAAAATAAAATTGTCTAACAAATCCTAATTCTGGCAGTTCTGCTGCAGCAGAGAAGACACTTGCCTTAAGTAGCACAAAATGTGATAAACACAGATAAAGATGGGTCTGTGTGCTCTGGGTGACTGATGTCAGTCAAACCCTGAGAGAGCAGCTGGAAGAGGAGGTTCTGTGCTGAGCACTGAAATATTGCTGCAGGGCTGAGTCTTCCCTGGCCTTCAACTCTCCATGCTGCACATTCCCAGGAGCAGAGGAGATTTGATATTTTCTGGTAGCTCTTAGGAAGCATTCAGGTGTGTAACAGGGCAGAAATCCTGCTCAGGAGCTCCCTCAGTGCCTCTGTGTGTCCAGCTTGAGCTGCAATGAGCCGAGTTCCTCTCCAGGCACGCAGGACAAAGGATGTGCTGTGGTTTGAGTGCCCCTGCCAAGCCCTTCAGGGGCTGTGTGAATGTGTAGAAATGATGCAAAGCAGGGGAGGGTTCTGCCCTGGGTTCTGCCATTTGCCTGGTTTTTAGATGTGGAAAAAGCAGAGCAAGGCAAGCGCTGCTGCTTCCAGTACTCGGTGTGCTGTGTGTGTGATCTGTAACATTCAACCATGGACATCCTCTGGGTTTGTGGCACTCAGGGAACCTGTGCAAATGTTGGGACTCTCCCTGCATCACAGGGCAGCCCAAACTCCATCCAGGACATCAGGGTTCCAAGCTGAACCTGTCTTTTCTCATTTTGAGCATTTTTTTCCTTTACCTTGCACAGAGTAAAGCAAAGACAGACATGGGCTAATCAAGCTGTGGCCTGGCTTGTCCTTCCAGCAGATTGCAAGATGAGATGTAAGCATACTGCTGGGGTTTTTAGGGCAAAAATATACATTTACTCCCAGTCTATTCAGCTTTCATTAATTTTTTCAGGGAGAACAAGATGGGTTGAGGAGAAGAACCTGAGGCTGAAATTGTTTCTAACAAATGTTCTACATTTGCTGTGTGATGTTGGAAAATAGGGCAGGCATTTGCAAATAGGAAACTGAGATGGGGGAAAACCTGGAGGAGATGTGTGTTCTCCAAGTCCAGAGCAGCTCCAGGAATCTGTGTAAGTTTTCATGAATCATGTGCTTTAAACAGATCTTGCTGGTTTAATGTTAAAAAAGAGCCAGGCTGTGGTGGAGCCCTGCAGGAACTCCTGTCATGCTCTTTTTTGGGTGTTATGCTCAGCTCTGTGTCCTGCTGGAGTCACTCAGCTCCGTGTCCTGCTTTTCCTGAGCAGGAATACAGCCTGAAGGTGACTCCATGAGAGCAGCCTGGACTGCTGGGGGCTGCAGGATCACACAAGGGATGGGCAGGCAGGAGCTGTGTCTGCAGCACCACTCCTTCCCCAGGCCCCTCTCTTTGTGCTCATCCTGCACTGAGCAAAGGCTCAGTCCAGGGCATGGTTAATGATGAGGTGAGTGTCACTTTTGGTTAAATTTGATGCTTTTTTAAAGACTTCAGGCAAAGCATGAGGTATGCTGGGACCCTAAAAACAAGAAAACACAAAAAACCCCTTCATGTCTATCTTTAAAATGATATGAGTAGTGTATCTGATTTATGAAAAATGTATAAATGTGACTTGGGAACAGCTTGTGCTTTCACACTAAATAAAAGGAGAAGACAGAAGAGGGAACTTGAATGTCTGTGAGCATACTCATGTATACAAATGACTGTCATAAATCTTTTTGCATGATTGCTTTGCTTTGTGGCATCTCTTTGGGGAGTTCTGCAGGGAAAAAGAAGCCCTGCAGTTTGGGAAACTGGAAAAAAATTGCAGGAGAAAATGGACTTGCTGATATAATTATGCGATTCATTCTAGAACATATTTGGTCTGCTAATGAGAATGGAAGGGGAAAGCCTCAGCAGTGCTGTTGGTTTAAGGGAATTGAATTAAAAGACCAAACATCCTGGGTGAGACTGCTGCAGCCTCGGGAGGAAGGGCTGGCTCTGGAGGGAGCTGGAGACAGAGCCCTGCAAACCCTGCTGGTGGCTCATGGCTGAGCAAAGAAAATGCTTTATTCTTCAGGATGGGCTGGGGAGAAAGCAGATTTCTCAAATGGCATAAATCTGCCTTGGTGTTGGTGCTGGTTCACATTGCCTGCATCCTCAGTTGGGTCTAGAGTCCCTCCTCATTGTGGGACTCCATCAGCCAGAGCTCAGGGCAGGATACAGAGCTGCCCAGAAAGGCAAGAGGACCCTGGGAGAGCTCATTTCCCCAGGGATTGGTGCTGCCATGGCCACAGGGGATCCTGGACCTCAGCTGAGACTCCTCTCTGACTGCAGCAGCTCTGAGTTCCCCAAAGCATTGCTCCCCTTTCTCCGCAGGCTGGAGGGTGAGTGATTCTTGGTGATCCTTCTGGTGTGTGAAGCAGGAGAAAGTGAATGAGATCATTCAGAAAGACAGCCGAGAGAAGAAATGAGCAGAAAGACAATGGAGAATAAGCAGCAAAACTGTTCATGCCCTTCTAATGTGGTCAATAGTGTTGGGTTTTTGCAGGAAAGCTCCATCTCTCCTGCAGGGGAAGGTGTTCCTCAGCAGAGCCAGACTAAGGAAGGGTGACTGGCAGCTCTGTGCTTTGTTCCTGCCTCTGACTGTGTGGTCCTGGTGTTGCCCTGAGCTGTACATCCCACTGTTGCTTGCAGATAATCTTGTATACCTGAGAGCCTATTGATAGTTTGCAGAGAAATGCCTGTTAGTTGACCGGGCTTTTGCATGGTTGTGAAATAGTTAATTAATGTAGAAAGAGTATCAATAGTTACAAACAATATTAATGGTTTAAAAAAACACCTGTTAAATCTATGGCAAAGTGTCCCTCAAAAGTATGTTTGCATATCAAGGAAGGGTTCACTCTGATGGTGCTGAGGACTTTTTGCAAACCATGCTGGATGGAGTTTTCTCTTATGTGAGAGGGTGTGTGCATGTGAGACAGAACTGGTGATGGGCCCTGGTGCCTGTCCTGATATGAAATGGGTGTGAGCAGGGCCAGCAGGTGCAGCCAGGCTGCTCTGGGCTGCTCCTCTGCCTCCAGAGCTCTGAGCTGAGCTGGCCATGGGCACACCCAGCTCCAGAGCCCTCAGCTGCCCCTGGGGCTGAGGAGCTGCTCAGGCTGCCAAGGTGTAACTCCAGAGGAACTCTTTCCTTTGCATTCAGTGAAAAGAGCAGTAACCACATGGAAATGCCATCACCTTTTCATTCTGTCATGCAAAAGGGAAGGAAAGCAAAGATTACAGCAGAGCTGCTGTTGGTATGGGGGAAGCAAAGTCCTCAGCTGCTACGTGCTGTTGTAGTTTTATTTTTTTTAAGGAGCTACTTACTCTAAAAGCAAAAATAATTGTGTTTGATAGCTATTTGTACCTTGCAGTTGAAAGTCTCTTGAATTTTGAAAGCCAGTAGAGAGTCCCTTTGCCTTCCTTCACAGGGTTTTTGAGGTAACCATGAGATCATGTTGAAAAGGAAAGCACAGGGCCTGCTCTGTGGGTTTCTCATGCTGTGCTCAGCTCCTCCATGCCCAGCGTTAGTTTGCTCTGGCAGCTCCCAGCAGAGCCAGGCCTGGCTGACTCCTGTCACCAGGGGCAAGCAGAGCCAGCCTTGCTTCATCTACCAAGGCATTTGTCTGAGAATTTAAATTTTCCTCCAAGTCCCAACTGCAGCTGTTGGAAATCTGTGTCCTCTCTGGCAAAGGGAGCACAGCCTGTGAAGGACTTGGGTCAGGCCAGGCTGCCTGTGAGCATCCACCTCCTGTGGGAAGCAATGTTTTGGCCCAGAGGCCTTTGCTAAAGGGAGGGAACCACATCCCAGTGACAGAAGAGAGGGTGGGATGTATCTTGCTGTAAATGCCATTCTGTACTCTTTTGAAATAATCTTTGATAACTCAGAGAAAGGTGCAGCTGTGCCTTTCATCGAACAGCAATGAGTGTGGAGGAAACTGCTTACCCCTACTGATGCAGGCTTTTCTTTTCCATTAATAGCCATCCCTCTCCCTGGCTGGGCTGCCCAGGGCTCACTCAATTCCTGTGCTCAGCAGCCAGCATGGAAACTGTGCCACCAGCAGTTCTTGCTGCTGTCATCCAATTTTCCATGGGGTGTAGAACATTAGCAACTGGATGCAGCAGGATTTGGTGGGTTATTTCCCTGTGCTGGAATCTGTTCTAATCTGCCCTCTCCTCAGGCCTCCCTGCATTGTTATTGGAAGCCAGGTCTGCTGCAATTTTCCAGGCAGAGGTTAATGGGATAGATTAGCGTTTTATTACTATGATTATCTTATTGTTCTTTTTGTGACACTGACCTGGAGTTTGAAGTGCTGCATTAAACAATAAGGGAAGATGATTCCCTCTCATAAAAATAATCTTTAGATAATTTCCAGGCTGGTCCTGCAGCGTGCTTGTTCCCATTCTCCTTCCCAGGCTGTTCCCGGGAGCATGGTGCTTGTACCTCTCTCCAGCAAAGTGCCCTGTGTGTGCCTCCTCAGAGCTAGATGCAGCATAATTAGGCAGGGAATTTAAAAGGTTTCATCAGGAATTTATTATAAAGCTCCCAAGTCATTAAGGAATGCAAACAACAAAGAAATGGAGTGACCTTTGTGCTCTTGAGGCCTGAGATGCTCCTGAAATCCCATTTATTTCAGCTTGGGGCCTGACAGAGCAGCTGTCAGTTGTTACACTGCTTGTGGAGCACATTGGTCTCTGCCCTACAAGGTTCACCCCTGGGAGCTTGCACAGCCTCTGGAGGACAGCTCAGCACTGTTCCCCTTGGGATGTACCCCTGTGTGCTTTTAAATTTATTTGTTGCAAGGCAGGTTTGGAATTCCTTTCTCCAGTTCTGGGAAAGTTGACACCATTGAGCACAGAACCCATTATTTTAAAGGAAAAAAATAAATCTACCCTCAATCAAATATGAGTTTCTCAGCAGTTTGAAGCACTGAGTCTTAATTATGGACTTTAGAGCCTGACTGTGTCAGGGCTGACTACATTTTGGTGTCTTAGCATAAATATCATAAACTAAATTTTATCTGGTGAGTTATAAGACATTAAGATCTCATTAAGGGTGAACTCTTTACCCTGCAGAAGCCTGTAATGGAATTCGTGTTGTTTCCCTGTCTGTGAATCATCCTGTGATGATGCTGCTGGCTCTGCTGTAGGCTGGATAGAGACTGCTCCAAACAGCAACTGGATGTTTGAAATTCATCTCCAGATACTGCTGTCCTCTGTGCTTCCCAGAGGGGAGTCAAAGGAGACAACCAGAGAAAAAGGATTTTTTTAAAAACTATTATTTGAAAAAACAACAATATTTAATTAGTGTGCAGACTGAGTGTGGCAGAGCATTCCATCTCAAGCAATGTTTTCAGACCCTTTTAAAGATACAGTCTGGAGACCTAGCAAGTGTAAAGCCATTGGACCATTTCCTATTGAATTTGCTTCCATATGGGGACAAAAAGTGCAGAATCCGTTCAGGAAAAACAGCAGAGTATTGCATAGGTTCAGATGGCCCTGTTATGTCATGGTAAAGAGAACATGACCACACATTTCTCTGTGGAAGACAAGAGATGACAAAATAGGAATGTGGTGTGGTTCCTGGCTTTGCCTTGCTAAGCCCAGTGTCCTTGTCTGTTAGTTTGGAAGGTTGGTGCTTTCTTTACAGCTTCCTGCTTCCAGGATTGCTGAGGGCTGGGGGAAAAAAGGACTAAACTCTGCAGCAAACCATGCTGCAGCTGTAGATCATGGATGCAAGAGTCATTATTTTCTATTTTTTTTAAATTAGATAAAGTAATGGTTGTTTTCCTCTAATGAAAGACATTTGTCTTTTCACTGAACCTCCAGCCTCCCAATCAAGGGGTTTTTCGCCCTGTTTTTAATTCTTTTTTCTTCCCCCTCTTTTCCCCCTTGTGCAATCAACAACAACAGGCCAGGTCTACAGCAGTTTGATGTTTATAAAGTGGTCCAATCATAGCTTCACTTCTGGGCAGGAGTAAATAAATTCATCAAGCAGTTGATGCTTTTGTGCTGCTGTTATGATAAATGTTGCCATCAATTATACCAGAATGCTCAGACTGCAAGGAGCAGAACTAGCTGCACATGCTGCCTGAGAGGAATGACAACAAGACAATTCATGTTCCCTCTCTTTGTGCTTTGTATTCACAAGCACAGCTCTCCAATTATACTAATTTGTTTGTTTGGATTAGCCGATGGATTAAGAAATGTTTTTAGTTAACACTGGAGCATAACACACATTAATATTTTGGCAAACACGACATAATTCTCTGTGTTGGGCTGGAATCAGTGGAGTCTCTGGTGCTGGAGTTACCTTTGGAGGGAGGTGTGGGAGCAGATTCCCTTCTGGCTGGGACCTGCTCACTGCAGCTTCAAGGGAAATCCGGGTTGGGATCTGGTACCTGGCAGCATTTGGGAATCACCTGATTTGGATTCCTCTAGAAGGAATGGGACCAGTCCCCTTGCTGAGGGTGTTTGTTCATGGATGGCTTTGAGGAGGTTAGAGAGGGAAGTTTTTAGGAGAGGTTATGCTGTTTCAGCTCTGAACTGGTAATAACAGGGCAGTAAATGGCTTTTGTTTGGTTTCAGTGTTGGTTCCTCTGTCATTCCTTGGGGTGTTTTTTGCAGAGCCCTTGCATGGTATTTTTGCAAGAGATTTGTTAGAGAAGTGGAAACCAAGCTAGCAGATAGCACATTGTAAAACCTAAACCATATTTAACATTATTGTAAATGTCCTTTCTTTGATCACAAACTGTGAAGTTGAAGCCTTGCATGAAATGAAGGAAATTAATTAATTCAACAGAGAGTTCCCCTTCCTCCTTTGAAATTAATAAACAGCCAGTGCCTTTCAGAATTGGACATTGTCACTAAAATACCAGGAAGAAAAGCACACCTTACAACTCAAAGTAGAAGTTAACATACAGCATCTGCTTCTTGTGGCCCAGAGTTCAGCATGTTTATTTGATAATTGGAATTTTAAAATTAATCAAGCAGATGCAGCCCCCATATGAATGGCTGGTGAAGTATCCATTACTTGTATTCTATATTCCTTGATTGCCTGCATGCAGCAAGTAAATCCAGAACAGAATTCTGTCTGGGGTATGCCATCTCAAGAGCTTTATTTGCCATGTCAGCTCTTGTTCTTATCTCATTGTTTTGCTGATCAGATGCTATGGTATGGTAGCTGGGCCCTGGTTTGTTTAGGAGGGAATGGAGACAAGGCATGTCAAATATCTCTTGAATGGACACTACTGGCATGAATTTCACATCTTTCTGCAGGCAGGATTTGGGTCAAGAAATGCGCAATTCTTAGCATAGGATCAAAATCAAAACTTCCCTTTCTGTCTGCCTCAGTGCCTCTGAGTGAGGAGACAACACAAATGCAATCTGGTCTGTGTAAACAGCAGTTGTTATTTGTGATATTCTTGGCAAAAACAAAACAAGTATCAAAAATACTGCAAGTTGATGTTACACTAGGAGATGTGAGGCCAGGGATCAACCCAGATGTGTAGACAGCCCTGAACAGGACCAGAAATAAATCCCTGTGTGCATGATTGTAAGCACAGGGAATTCAGGCAGCTCACTCCCTGTGGCTCAGCCCACTTCTCTGATCCAGCCAGGATCAGAGGTGGCTTCAAGGAAAGCTCTAGAAGGGAGTGCAGGTTCTCAAACTGGGATTGGGGTGCTCTGTGGGTCCCACATCACACATTCAGCAGTGTTTGTTACAGTGGGCACTGGGGCACGATCTGAAAAGCACAATATCAACATCCTTACTAAACACAGAGCATGGGCTGCACTCTGAAAGGAGGAAGGCCGGACCCTGTAATCTGTTCTGCAAAGAACAATTGTGCCAGAGTCTGTAAATGACATTTACAAATGATCAGAGGAATGCTGTGCTAATAGCATCCAAACAAAACATTTCTCTGGAAGATAAGAAATGGGTTTCAGTCCTCAGAGCCTTTCTTTGTCTGCAGCAAAAGGATTTTGTCTTTTTAGCATTTCTTCCAAGGATGCATCTGCCTCCTTATCAAGAATTCAGGCTTTCAACTAACAAAGTTCTGAGTTTCTAAAGAAAGTGCCCTTGTGTGTTTGCTAGTTGCAGGCTGGCTGTGGGCATCATTTACTCTGTGGTCCTGCTGGCTACTCCTTATCTGCTGTAACACAAGTAACAAATGCAATTATGCCAGGATAAAGCAAGAGTCTGATTTCCAGCCTCTGGAAGGAAGCAGTGCAAGGCCCCAGGCTCAAGGGCTGCCCTGTGCATGGGGTGGGCACCCTGCTTTCCTCAGGTGCAAGCAGGTGAAGGTCTTGACTGATTTTTCAGGTTAAAGAAGCCCCTCTTATACTTTGATGGGCTCCTGCACCAGTGCATAGTGCTGGGGTTTTGTGATCAGAGCCAACATGGAAAAGGATTTTCTGATTCCCTGCAATCCCTGATGTTACAATGATGGATTCTGGGACTCAGAAATGAAACAAGGACATTCCACTGCCTCCAGCTCTGGGCTCCTGTAAGTGGAGCTGCTTTGGTGGACAAACACTGTGTTTGCATGAGTTCATTTGCATCCTCTAACACCCCACTCTTTATTTTGTGCAGTAGCTGTAGAATGTTCTGAGGTAGCCTGTCTGCTGCTGATGTCATTGTAATTGGCCAGAATGGCGACACATGAAAAAGAAAGAAATCAATCAATCTGGGTTTGAAGAGAATTCATTTTTCTTGAGTGAATTGTCTGTGGAGACAGAAAGTGACAGCTCACGTAGGTGGTCCAGCAAGCTGCCTTGCCATGAGTTTCTGGCGGGATGCTGCTTCCCAGACAGACCACCCACCATCCCCTGTCCCTTCCTCCTCCCCCCAACTCCTCCAGAAAGTCTCAAAATAGTGCTGAGCACCAAAGCTATTTAACTGGAGAGGAAAACCTTGCTATAAATACAAGCAAAAATAACAGAGTCACAGTGTACCTCACGACTCAGGACTTGGTAAAGTTTTCTTGGCTGAGACACCAAGGAACATCACAGGGACTCTGTGTTTCCAGGGAAGCTATTTTGGGTTATTGTGGAAGAGGCAGTGTGATTTTCTACTTCCTTTTCCATCCTGCATGACTCCCTGTAAACAGGCACAGCTTAAACACAGATAATTAGGTGAAAAGGGAAAAAAGTGGTGTCTGTATGTACAAGTGATTGCTGTCACACCCAGGTACTTTTGTCAGAACAAGCTTTGTTCTGTAACTGCTGTGCACCTGTGGGTTGCACTTGAGGGGGGCATTTTAATATTTACCTGTTGACAGGGCTGGTTTATATTTACCCGTTGAGAGGTCTGGTTTATATTTACCTGTTGAGAGAGGTCTTTTATATATATTATATATATATGTAAAAATATATATAATCTATAATATATTTAATATATATAATATATTATTTATATATTATATATTTTATATATTATATACTATATATATAATTTTAAAATATATTATATATATATATTAAAAAATCCTGCTAGGTATATTATATATACCTAGCAGGATTTTCAGGATGCAAAGTTGGCTCCTTAGGTGAATCTCTGTGGGTGCCTCAGCTTTCAGCTGTTGTGGCAAGGCAGCACAACCTCAGGGCAGATGTGGCACCACACCAGCACCTTGTGTTTGCATCTCTGGTGAATGGGGATGGATTTACATCCTCACCTGTGCTGAAGGTATTTTTGGGGGTGTTTTTCATTCAGTGTGTCACACAGCTGTCAGGTATGGCAGTCCCTGGTGCATCAGATAAACAGATTTATTTTCCCCCAACTTTCTGCTGTGGCCATTGACGGCAGGGAGCTGAGCCAGGCTCTGCAGGGAGGGATCAGCCAAAGGGAGCAGAAACCTTGCAGGGAACCTGGGCTGCTCTGCCAGGGGAGGAGAAAGCTGTTTTGAATCCCAGACTGATTGTAAATGATGAGTTATCAGGGAGCATAAAGAAGGAGCCACTGTACCTTTCATAACACCAGCACTCTTTGTTAGACTACAGACAAAGGTAGGCTTCGACTTGAGACTACAGGAGAATAGAAGATGAGAGCCTATAAAGATGGAACATATTGATCTTCCCTTTATCTTTTCAAAGCATTCCTCTTTTGTCAGGGGGTCCTGTTTTTTGTACAGCACATCCCTACCTTCCAATACTTTGTGCATTTCAATGCTCATATTTTAGGGAAATACTGCATTCATGTTTTTCTGTAATTATTATTTTTTTACTGAATATTTGTGAGTGATATACATAAAACATATATTTTCAAACAAAAAAGTTACTCTGAATTGAGATAGTAAAACCAGGTAGGATCCTGGCCTGGCATGAAAGCACAGTTTCATGTTCCTCACTGAGGGTATATTGATTTATATGAACTAAACATCTTTTTCTCTAAGCCCCAGATCAGAGTGGGTTGTTTTGAAGCATGCTGTCTCCTATAAACTTGAAAAGGGAAGGCTTTGCTAAGGAGACTGGAGATATACAAATAATTGGTTTGTTTGCTCCTTTGTGGACTAAATCAAAACATTGGTGAAGAGAAATACCCAGACCAAAATGAATTATTTAAGCTCTTTCACTAAAATATATCGTGAAATCCATATATGTATGTAAAAGTGAAAGTTCTTCAGGGTGAGAATTGGTCCAGTTCATGTCAGGACATCATTTGGAAAAGTAAAACTTGAAAGTGTGGAAAGATGTGAAATTTTTGAGGCAAAGTCACTCTTTAAAAGTTTATTTGAAAAAAAATCCCTCTAAGAGTTGCAGTGAATTCATTTTGGGGTGCCTGAATTCTGTTTCTCTATGGATGCAATCCCAGGTTAGCCAAGCCCCTTGTCTTGAGCACGGAGTTCTGTTCAGCCACTCCCATATTCTGACAACACGTTAATGGTGAAATTCCAGGAAATAAGGGTTGAATAATGCCTTCTAATAAAATATAGTGGTGCAATACAATAAAACACACAGAACCATTATTCAAGGTGCAAACCTTTAGAAAAGCTTTTATGTTTTTGGGGTTTTTTTTCAGTGAGGAAACAATTGAATCTGTCCCAAATCAGCTTCTTAATCCACAGCTGCTATAAATCAAAGAAGAAGAGAATTAAGTTTCAATTGACTTTCCTGGCTTTGAGCATTAAACAAGAATAACTTGAAAGATGGAGGGAAGTCTGCAATTTAAAATTCAAATGCTTTGCCCTGCTGAGCTCACCAGAGTGCAGCTGAGGGCGCTGCACTCAGAGCCCCTTTGCAGCCAGGGTAGCCCAGCTGGGGGATGGCAGCAAAAATGGCGCAAAAAATGGAAAAAAAGGGACTTGCAAATATGTACGGTTTGAATGATTCCTTGTTCTGCATAAAATTCCCAAATCGAGAAGTTATCTGGATTGGAACCATTCAAAATGTCAGATGTGACAATGGGATGCATATATTATCATCTGATCACATATCATCTGATCAAATATTATCATCCTCTTCATCTGAAGACTAATGGAATTTTCCAGGCCATCATTTTGGAGGGTTTTCTCTTTCCTTTTTTTTCTTTTCTTACTTGAAGTTTTTTCTTTCAACTCAGTATGGAATGTTTGTGTTTCTTTTCTAATCATGTGAGTTCTTTCATGAAAGTAAAAGTAAGTAGAGTGCCACAAGCTTTCTAGCTGCAATTTTTCCCCCAGGTTTTAAAGGAACCTAATAAATTACCTGATTTCTTTCTTCTTTTCAACAAGGAAGAACTTTTAAAAACCTTTTTACTTCTAAAAGCAACAGAGAATTCATAGGTCTAAGGAGTTGTGTAATTTGATTTTGCTGTACTTTGATGGAAAATGGGAATTTACCCTGAAATCTGGTAAATCTGGGTTGAGTATTTTTTAAAGTCTGTGCAGCTATTTACAGTCAGTCCTACAGTTTGTTTGCTGGAATTTCAGTGCCACTTTGAAATATCACCTGTTATTGTCCTTGTTATTTTAATGGACCATTCCAGAGGGTAGCAGAGTTAACCACCAGCATTCGTTACGTGCCAGCTCCATTCTCAACTCTCTCCAACAGAAAAACACACAGAGAAAAATTCCCCTTCTGCCTTGCCTTCAGCATGATCCCTCCTTCAGCTTTGCTGTAAATCTGTGCAAAGTGATATTGATTCCTTTCAGTGTCCTTGCCTGAGAGGCTGGGGCACCTTTTCATTTTGGGCTGATGTTCTGGAAAGGTCACTGTGCTCTGGGGTCACCTCCGACTGAAGCCTTGCCTGGGGCTGGATCCTGAGCTCCTGGAAAATGCAGCACTCACAGCTGCAGGATCAGGCCATGCTGAGAAAAAATGCCAGAGGCATTTTAAAAAGACATGAATCTTGGGATTTATGTGTGCATATCAATATGAATATTGAATTCAGTAAAAATGAGAAAGAGAAGGAATTAGTATGAAAGAGCAAAAGAACTTCAAGAAGCAAACAAACAAACATTACTTTTTAATTGGGTTGTGTATTTTCTAATTCCCTTTCTAATCCAGTCTAAGCAGCTGGCTTGTGACAATAAATTCCCCAAAGACTGAAGAATTTTCCTCTAGCATACCAAATTGTGTCCATCATGGCACTGTTCAGTGTCTTGTTGGCTATCAGATCTCAGCTTTTCATTCCAAAAAACAAAGGGATCTTCTCTCTTCTCTGCACCCCAGAACCCCATTGGGCTAGGAATTTTTATAAAATCATAGAATGGTTTAGGTTGGAAAAGTCCAACGATGAAACTGAATTATCTATTACAGGATTGGCTGTGGTTTAGAGGAGTGGATAGAAATGCTCCTTCTCTGGCCATTTTAAGACACCACCAGGTTTGCTGCAAGGTCACAATCATGCAGTTGAGGAACAAGGTGATGGAAGATGTGGCTCAGAACTGTTGTGTGTGCCACAGAAATTGCACTTTGTTTGAGATTAATTTGAGCTACACTAATCTTAGTATTGGGCTTTTCTGCACACCTGCAGCATGCTTTGGAAAGCTAGGTGAGCATGAAACAGAATACATTGCTGATTCTGAGATAGATTTTCCTTAAATTCAAGGTTTTACCTGGCAAAGGTCAGGGTCAGAACTGCTTGTTCAGTTCTCGTGTTTGAGTTTGCACTGATGCTATGTACAATTAGTGGCAATTAAATGAATTAACATTTTCAAGGCAGAGAATTTTCTCAACACCGTCTGCTCCTGGTATCCAGCTCTTCCATTAGCATTAGTGCTATGTGGCAGCATTCACTCATCTAATTTTAGAGTAGGCTATTTAAAGAATAATCTGATGTATTCATTTATGTCCTACATAGAGTGGGTGTTATGAAGATGCTCTGTTCTTATCACTGCTGTTATCACTTGTCCTGTCTGTGTGTGACAGGTGGAAGCAGCTCCTTGTCCCAGTCAAGATCAGGGTCCTGTTGCAGATAAATGCTCCATTCAGGCATTGAGAACAAAAAATTTAGGAAAGTGTCATGAGGGAGAAAAGAGGACTGTAAGATACATACTGAAGGATTCACCAACAGAATTAATTTAGTGGTAATCAGGAGCTGGATCTGTGACCAGTTAAAGCTAGCAGTAAAATGTGTGCTGTGAGCATCCCTTCTGGCTCCATTACATGATTAAATTATAAATTTTCACTTTAAGCCTTTCTTACCCTCTGTTCCAAGCCTGACCTGTGCACTCAGGCATTTGAAAAAGATGTGCCCCTTCTGAAGGCTTCCTGCATCTCCTTTCCTCAAACCAAACCTGCAGAACATTTTCCAGGGCAGGCAATCCACCTCCCTTCCTTCCAGTCAGCCAGGGAACAATGGCACCATGTCTGGATTGGGCTCTGGAGCTTTGGGATGATGTGGTGATGGTGTGAGTCTCCTTTCATGGTGTAGTCAATGTTGGCACCACAGGAAATCCATTATTCTTCCTATGCCATTCTTGTTTTAGCTCATGTGCCAATTCCTCTGAGGCCCCTCTGTGCAATACCACAGAAATTCCCTGTGCACATACTGATCTCAAAAATCTTGAAATTTTGGAAGGAAACCAATTTCAGTCATTTTACCTACAAACATCTGAAAAATTTGAGGTCCTTATTAACTTCTACTCTTTTTTTTTTTTTTTTTTTTTTTTGTCCTTTCTTCCCTAGATTGTTTTGGCAAGTCCATTTGGATTCCTCTCTCTTAACCTGCCTGCCTCCAGCTTCCTCCTGCCCTAATCCCCTTCATGTTATGGTGTCCTCCTTCTTGTGCTCAAGAAATTGCAGCATTTCATGTGACAGACAATTACTGGTTCAAGAGAATTCTCCTAACCTTTTGTCAAGAGTTGAATAACCCCAGTCTGTCACTGAGCTATCCCTTGGTGTTTTCTGTGGCAGGGAATTGTACTAATTGTGCTGAACAAAGTGTGCTAACAGGCAGCAGTGCAGCTCCCTGCAAGACCCTGTTAAATAGCAGCTGAAATCTCAGGATTTCAGGCCAAAGCAGACCCTTGCTAAGCTCAGCCCAACCGTGTCCTCCTGGGGTCTGTGAGCCTCAGGGGTGGAGGGCAATACAACCACCAATAAATCCCTTGTTCACACCTGCTTGTTGCTCATCTTTGCTTTATGCAAATCAAAATCAGCTCAATGGACATGAAAATATTTAATGTCAGGAATTTTTTTGTGAGCTGATAACATTAGATGTGTGTTGGATAGAATAATAGAATATATATATATATATATAAATATAATATATATATATTCTATCCAACACACATCCATATTATGTTGTTTATATATATATAAACAGCATAAAGAAAACTCCAGGCCTGATCCATTTCACATTTCCTTTATATCAGTGGGATGTGATCTGTCCTTTGTGACTGGTATTAATGTCTGTACCACAATCAAGTGTAAAACATCTCCCTGTATTTAGTATCAGAAGCAGATCTGTGTCTGTAATTATATATTGTGATGTAGTGGCTGAAGGCAGGCACAGTATGGAATGCTTGGGAGCTTGGCCAGAGGCTTTGATGCTGCAGTTTCACTGGGGAGGGCTTTGCTGAGAAATTGTTCTCCCTCAAAAAAAGTAAATATATAAATAAATGAAGCTTTTCAATTTCATAGCCCAGAGCAAGATTAATTAATAGGGAAAAATGCTTAATCTGTCTGCTCACCACAGAATTAATGAATAATAGAGAATGTCTTCCCAGCATCTAGAGCTAAAAGGGTGATGAATATGTGGGCATGTCATTATCTACATGTTTCTGCCTACCTGCAGCTCCCCTCACCACTGCACTTTTGGTGCCTCCTAACACCTTGGTTTTCCTTGTTTTTCTTGGTTTGGGCTTCTTTTTGTTTTAAATTCCATATGGTATCTAAATCAATTGAGAGGGAGATTAATAAAAGCAAATTCTGTCACTTCCCTTATGGCAAGCTGTCCCCAGTTTTCAGATGGAGAAATTGAAAGCTGGAGAAGCTGTGTGGTCTGGAGCAGGAGAAGACAGAACAGTTCTGTCATTTACATAGGCCAATATAGTCTTAAATGTTCTTTTCCTACTGACTGGCTCATTTTCAAGTGTGTTAAAAAAACCCCAAAACCCCCTAAAAACTCTCTCCAAAACTATTGAACTGGAATCTGCCCTTTACTGGAAATATTAGGGAATCCAACCCATCTAAATGAATGTGGTTTTGTCATCCTACTTCCATCTGTCAAGGCTTCTCACAGGCATAGTTTAACGATGGAAGTTTATCATGCATCAGCCTTTAACTTTTTTTTTTTTAAGATGAAATATTTTAAAAATACATTGAAGACTTCAATGCTAGAAATGTTTTGGTTTCTATTTAAATATTCTGAACATCTCTGTTAAAGGCAGCTACAAACTGTACTAAATGTTCTTTATTACTCATACATACACTGTCCCTGTGAAAAACATCATACATCAGAGGCAGCAGTGATTCTTCAGATTTGCCCAGTGACAAGGCACCATAAAGCTATTCTTTACTAAAAATGTCAATGTCAACTTTATTTGCCAAAACATGTTTTCTTCTCTCAAGCTGCCAGTTGTTGTTTCAAAATAAATGGAATCTAAAAATCTCATTATTTTTATTGTTTAAAGCCAGCATTGGGTGCAGCTCTGGGGGTCAGGAGGTAACAATACTAATTTACCCTGGTGCTGCTGCACTTAGAATGTTTAATCTCTTAGGACTTTGACATGATGGCTGGCTGTGTTTCTTAATTTTGTTGTGAAGATGTTGCTGGAGGGCCAGGCAGCTCTTAATAATGTGCATCAAGACAGAGACGAGCCAGTAATGAATATTGCATGAGGTTCTTTTCCTACCAGAGGATCAGCCTGGACAAATACCTGCACAAGCCCACGAGCCAGTTCCTCCTGGCAGAACTGGGACTGCCAACAGTGATGGCCAAAGATTAATGTGCCCTATTGGATTCACTGCAATTCCAGTAGCAAAATATTTTAACTATTCTGAGCCAGGGATAATGTTCAGCTTTTTCATCAGCTTTTAGCTGCATGAACAGGGAGAAACATCCTTTCCCACCCTTTCCCACCCTTTCCCATCCTTTTCCAACCTTTCCCATCATTCCTTTTTGGTGCCACGTGTCTCTGAGAACAGGTTTGTCCCCAGAGGCAGCACTGCTGTATTAAAAACATGCTGGAATAAGAAACTTGATCTGGACAGGTTTCCTAAAATAATATCTGATCAAAGACTAATAAAAGACCTGACAGGAAATTGTGCCACCATAAGGTTGGATGTTTAAGAGCAGAGGTGGAAATGAGACAAATGGATTCCAAGGAGAAGGGATCACAATCCACAGATGTCACAGAGCTGAAAATTGATTTTCTCTTGGAATTAGGAGCATCATTCATGAACCCTTTTTTAAAACAGCCCCATCAAAAAAGCAGCCTCTGGTTTAAAGCCTGTGCAGTGCACGAGAGCAGCTGAAGAAGGAACATGAAGAACCAGAAGATAATGTTGGACAGTGTGAAAAGCAGAAGTCTCAGCATGCTAACAGCCTAGCCATTGTTTAGGGCTTTGTAAGTTTTCTGGCATCAGGAATAAGTAAAGATGGATTTCAAGGAGTATAATGAGGTAATTTCTATATCTGTAATAGCTGGATATTAAATTACATTTATATATCTCTTGCACATTTATTTTCTTTATTGCAACTCTCATAAACATAGAAGCCGTCCTTGAAAAGCTTCCCTGATTTATTTCCAGGGTGAGTCTCTATCTTATCACAGCAACTCTGAAATTTCTTGCAGTAAGTTATGGGATGATCAAAACCATCAGTCTGCAGCTCAGAATCCCAGTACAGCAGCTGGTCCCAGCCACCTTCCTTTCTTGGGTGCAGGTGGGCTGAGGCTCTGTCATTTGGGGGAGAAAGGTCCTCAAAGATGCTTTTTTCTCTTGTTTCATGGGTAAATCTAAGTCCCTGCAAGTAATTTTTGATCATGGTGAATGGTGATAATCCTCTCTTAGCAAACAAGCACCTATTCAGGAATTACAGTAGGAGATAATAGGAAATGGATGGAGGACTATGCAGTTGGATTTTAAAAAGGCAGCTCCACTCAATTCTTATTAAAATTGGTGAGAGCTGTAATGTTTATTAATTAGAGCTTTTTAAAACGTAAGTATGTGGGTTGAATATTTTACTCTTGGCATTATTTATCTTCTGGTTTTACAATGACAGGTTTATTGGGGGTTTTAATGCACGTTTGGATAATTGTTGAGTTTTATCTGCGTGCTTTTACTCCAGGGTGGTCATCAGCACAATCTCACAGGCTTGAAAGCAGCAGATCTGCTGGCAATTGTGCTGTCTATTATAAATTCACTCTGCAGGGTCAACCTGGAGCTTTAATGCAACAGGAAGAATATAAAAGAAGTGCATATTTGTGTCACAGGTGCTAGAACACAGCATGATTTGTACGTTTGAAGAACTGTCCCATGTGCAAGTGGAAATTGCTGCAGTTTTAGAGGAAGCATCCCAATTTCCATTTGTGAAACTTCTGTGTAATCTTAAGTGACTAATACAGCCAAAATTAAAAGAATATATACAGATGTAACATATATATAATTTCTGAAATGTTGAGATTTTAAGGCATCTCAGTATCTGAGGGGCTGCAGTGCCTCTTTGCAGCAGGGTGAGGGCCTCAGCTCTGTGTGTCTGGGTGTTCACAGATCTGAAACTCTGCTGGCTGCATTTGCTGCTGTTTTCTTATAAGTCAAAAAGTATAAAATGAAGTAGAAAAATGTTAGGCTGTGTTAAAACTCTAAGCAAAGTCCTAGCAAATGCAGCTGGAGTTTCACTGGGAAAATGGTGGGTGATATCTGTGAGTAACTACAGCTGGAATCTGCAGAGGGAGATCCTCACTGGCTTATATTTTGTCTGTGGTGTCTTTTTCTTTCTTTAAAGCTAGTGCTCAAATACTTGAAACATCAAAGTCTTCCCTTCTACACATTATTCATTCCTGCAAATGTCTCATATCATGCAGGAGGATGATCAGAAAGGTATGTCTCTTTAGAAATGGTAAATCAATCCTGTCCTTTTGGAAAAGTGGTTGGGAATGATTTTATGGTTATTAACTTGAATTCAATATTTTCTTTTTCAATCTAGGCTTTTTAAAATTCAAGAAACTTTCAAGAAACTTTTTAATCATCCTCTTCTTGCCTTTTCTCAAAAGTAAAATCTTACTTTTTTTGTTTCGTCAGCCAGTTCCTTCATCTCATTTAAAATGAAACTCAACATAAAACCCCTCATAGAAAATTGAAACTCACTGGTTGTCTGAGCATGTCCCCATCACACCTGGGACTGAAGGTGTGGTGCTTGCAAGGGCTCTGCTGTAGGGATGACATTTTTCTGAGCACTTTTTGGGAAAACTTAACTTGAGAACTGTCCAGATGATGGTGGGTATGTTGATCATACTCAGATGCTGTACAATTTACAGATTTCAGTAGCTGGCTAAAAAAAAAAAAGTGTGTATTGGTTGAGGTTTGTAGCTCCAAATGAACTGGGTGAGATTGACTTGGAGTCTGTTGCCTTGAGGAGCTGCATGATAGGTTCTGTACTTAATGGCTGTAAGACTGATGCTTTACTAAACTTCTTTTCAAAATATTTTAGTTCCCTGTTGTTTTAAGTGAAATTTTCTGTTTCATACCTCACTAGCTAAGTAGAGCAGGATTTTAAATGTAGAAGCAGCTGAAGTTCTCCTCTGTATCAACATCCTCATGCCAAGATGGAGCATCCTGCAGTAACCAAGAGTTAGCAGAAGCAAATATAAATATTGGAAGGCCAACGTTGCACAAGATCAAGCACAACTTCCAGAAGAGCCTCAGCCAACAGCAAGGTTTGGTTTTACATGCTGCTGTTACCATTACAGCCTCAGCTGTTTGACAGCCCATAGCAGCTCAGAAGTGCCCCAAGGCAATGAACCATCTTTGCTGCTTTCAGGGAGATGCTTGTGGCAGATGGATATTTCAGAGTGCTGCCTGGCTTTTCAGAGTCCTTACCTCTGGCTGTTTGACACCACCTTCATCTGCAGCCAGCTGTCCTTCCTCCAGGTGTTCCCTTGGGCTGAGCACAGGGATGGAGAGTGGGATCACCTGAGGGCTGCCATTTGAATGCACGGGGTCTTGGTGTGCTTTTACAGCACCTTCCTGATCCATTTTCAATGATAAATAGAAATAGGAACTCTATGGAGATGAATAGGAGTGAAAATCAGTGAGAGAGAGAGAAACTGGATTTGTGGTTTGGAATGGAATCCCAGCATTGCCTCTGGCTTGATCCATTGATTGGGAACAGCCACCAATGACTTCCCATGATCTCCCTTTGCAGGATGGATCAGCAATCAGAGCTGATTCCTATGGGTTCAGCTAAAGCATTTTCACTGAAATCCAGCTGTTATATATGTTGATTTTGATCAAATTTTCTTTCGGCAACATAAGTCTTTTCTGTGGGAATTAAAATTGGAACTTCCTTCTGGGCAGGAAACAGCGGCTTCAGCTCAAGTGCTGTTTGTGTAAAAATATTACAGTGCATTTTTGTTTGGTTCCAAGGAAAAAATTAAATATATCATTTGATCATGGAATTTGCTGCTCTTCAATCAGCTCTGGTACCTCTTTTGCAACTTTGCTTTGAGTTGTCTGAAGGAACAGTGAGCTACATGAGCTAGCTATTATTTGAGTGATATTGGGTGAGTTTTCAGCCATGTGAACACAGTCTGTGGTTTGTACAGAAGAATATGAGAATATTTTAAGCTGACCATTTAAGAAATTTACTTAGGTCAAAAAGTGGTTTCCTTCAGCTAAGCCAGTCATGGATGAAATCATGTCTGTGAAAGCCAGTTTAAAACTGCAGTGGTGCAAAAAATTCTCATCAAAACTTGGTAAATTCTCTGAGAATGTTGAAGATGTTTTACAAGCCTTGGGACAAACTATAAACTTGTGTCAGAATCTAATCTGAATTCTTGTGGCCAGCTTGTGAACTTGGAGTTTATAATGGAAATAGGGATGTAACAGATTCTTAACCATATCAAGACCAGCAGGTGTTGCTATAATATATTAAATGCTGTGGAGCCATCAAATCAGCTGCACTTGAGCATTAGTTCCATATTTTCTTAAACAAAATTGTTATATGCTAGGAAAATGTAATGCTGTGAGTGATTTGCAATAAGAATATGACTGAAATAATCAAAGCACTGGAAAATTTCAGATTCTGAGCTGTTTCTGCCGAGTGACCAAGAGAGTTTTCCTGCAGCTTGAGTGAAAGATCTCATCCTGCACCCAGGCATTATTTGTGTTTAAGAATACAGTAATGTAGGAAATAACAAAATCCCGTACATATTTCCATACTTTGAAGAGATGACACTGCAGAAACTTGTGGCATCTTCTTCCAGGGATAAAATGAGATGATAGTGAAACTCCAGTTTAGGTTTTCTCTGCTCAGCACAGGTCTCACTGGTGATCCTCAAAAGACCAGGGGAGAAGAGAATTCCTCTAGGACAGAAACACAGCTTCTCCAAGAAACTGCACCCTCAGGGGCCTTGCAGAAGGTGAGCAGCAGGAGGGTCAGAAGCGGGACCAGCAGACCAGTGGAGAATTTATATCTCAGGAAACCCTGAGCACGGCTTGCCGAGTTTCAATGAGCTCAGGGAGGTTGTAACCTTGGCTAGATTTTCAGTTGGCAGCTCCTGAAACCAAGAAGGAAGGATGAAAGGAGAAAAATTCCCAGCATCAGGATATATCCTATGGTATGCAACCCTCTAAGTGAGATGGGTATATCTTCTTGTATAAAAGGAGGATTGCTGTGAACATGAATGGAGAAGCTGTTTAAAGGACATATTTAATGCCCATAGGTATTGAGATTAAAGAGTTAATGGTTATGACCTGAGAGATTATCAATTTAGACTAGATATAAAGAATAAATATTTTCTGATGAGAGTGGTAAAATGCTGTCATAAGTCACCCAGAGAGGTGGTGGATGCCCCATCCCTGGGAACGTTTGAGGTCAGCTCAGACAGGGCTCTGAGCAACCTGAGGTCAGCTCATTTGAGATCAGCTTAGACAGGGCTCTGAGCGTCCTGATCGAGTTGAAGATGTCCCTGCTCATTGCAGGGGTCTTGGAGCAGATGGGCTTTTAAACGTTTCTGCCGACCTAAACTATCTTATGAGTCCATATTTCTATGGATGCTTGGCAAGAACTTCTTTTGCCTGTGCATGTGGTCCCAGCCATGTCATTTCCATGCAGGATCCCAAGCCAGAGCCGTACTCGGGCTGCCGGGAAAGCCAGGGAGCAGAGTGCGTTACCAGCTCTCCCTCTTGCCGGGGAGCGTGCGAACTTATTTCATGTCTTCTCCACCGCTGAGCCGGGTGGGGCATCACCTCCCCTCGGGGGCTGCAAGGACACCTTGCTCTCTCCCGCCGCCCTCGGGAGCTGCCCGCGGGCAGCACCGGCTCTCTCCAGGTGGGCAGCGATGATAAGATGGCCCCTGGCGCGTTCGGCGGGGCCCTGGGCAGGGCGCGGAGCGGGGCGGGCGCGGCTCCGCCGTGTGCATGTAGATGAGATCCCCCGGAGCACGTCACTGCGCACCGGCGCTCTGCGTTCGGGGCGGCGGACAGCGAGCGAGGGCGGGCGGGCGGGAGCCGCCGGAGGAGCAGCAGCGGCAGCAGGAGGAGGAGGCTCGGGGGGCAGCAGCGCTCGGCCCCGCTCCATGCCGCCCTGCCCGCCGCGGCGCGGGCCCCGCGGGGCGACGGCGGGCGCGGGGCGGGGAGAGGCGCGGCGGTGCTGAAGGACAGCTCCGCTCTCTGCTCTCCTCGGCTCCGCTCCTGTTCGCTCCGCTCCTCCCGGCTCTCCTCCTGTTCTCTCCGCTCCCCCTGGCTCCTCTCTCCTCAGCTGTGCTCCCCCAGGCTCCGCTCCCGTTCTCTCTGCTCCCCCTGGCTCCGCTGCCTTCAGCTCCGCTGCCCCCGGCTCCGCTCGGCGCCCCGGGCTCTGCCCTCTCCGGGTGGCCGCGGGGCCGCCGCTCTCCGTGCCTGGATGCGCCCCCCGCCACCGCGCCCGCGGCTCCCATGGCGGTGGCACGGAAAATCAAAACTTTGTTGACGGTGAACATCTTGGTCTTCGTGGGCATCATCCTGTTCTCCGTGTACTGCAGGATCCAGGACCGTTCGCAGGAGCTGGTGCAGATCGTCCGGAGCGCGGAGCGCCGGGCCAGGAGCCGCGGCGCCAAGGTGGGCAGCCTGGCCGACAGGGAGTCCATCCTGCAGCGCCTGGACCACCTGGAGGAAGTGGTCTACAACCAGCTCAATGGTACGAGGGGCGGGGAGGGGATGTCCTGTGCCCCGGGAGGGTGCTGCAGGATGGGCAAGAGCCCCCAAGCGTCCCCCGCTGGGGAGGGGAGCCCGGGCATCACTCACACCGACCCCAGCGCTGAAGTGCTGAAAACACAGGGCGAGAGGTGATGCAGGGTTTTCTGGAGGGGTTTGTCGAGCCTCCCACCACCACCCTGCCTCTCTGCCAACTCTTGCTCCAAAGTCAGCACTTCCTCAATAGATGCAAAGTTCAGGATGCTGCAGTTCAGGTGTTTCCGGATCAGAGGAAGTCCCTACAAACTGTACCAGGTTTTACGGTTTGTCTGGGTGTATTAACTCTGCATAGGAAGTTGTTTGTATAGGAAATACAGTGTTAGATTATAGCTGGAAGTCATATACTTGGTTTCAGAGCTACTTTAAAAGCATTCTGCTGAGTTCTTACATTGTGTGCTATTAATGGTCTGTTTAAACATAGCACCCATATGTTTCCTTAATGATTTTGCCATTTAAATTTGTTATTGTCATTGATGAGAAGGGGAAGCATCCACCAGTTCTTTTTATGACTTAGCATTCTAATTCACCAGCCTTGAAAAATATTGCTAGGTAAGCAAAGAACCCTTCCATGGTAGTTAAAACAGGCTAAGCCATCAAAGTTGTTATAGGACAGATAACATTTTATATAGAAACTAATTCTTCAAAATGACTGCATTTGTATTTGCATGAATTCCTAAAGTTCTAAGTGTGAGACATCAAAGACATAAGTGTGTGATTAAATACAGCAGTGTTTTGGACAAGAAAAGACTGAAGGAGTGAACTTTGCATGAGATTATAATATAAGAGTAACATTTAGTGTTTCACAGAAAATAAAATGTTCAGTGTAAATATGTTTAATATGTGCTTCTAGGCTGCTTGTGGAAATCCTACTTGTAACATTGATTTAAGAAAGGCTACTGTAGCCTCAAACTGCAGACAAATAGGAGGGTTAGCATAAAGTATATTTCCTATTACTACTTTGTGAATGAATGTATAAATCTAAGTAAGTCAGGCTGGTGTGGTAGTGTGCAGTTTGTGCCAGCAAGTGTCAGGGAACAGGCATCCCCTCACACTCTCCTCTGGATAACCAGGGCAGAGAGAGGGGGAATTGGAGTGGGGTGTTAGTCCCAAACCCACACATTCAGGAATTAGAGAGAAAGTGTCAACAGCTGTGTTTTCTGACCATATTTTGGAACAGTTTTGGAGAATGTGGGATTTAAGAGGAAAATCGTTCTCGTGTATTCCACCAAACCACAAAGTTCACAAACTAAATTAGATATATCCATTACAACCCAATTGTAATGGCTTTTTTGCCCAAATAGATTTGTTCTTGGCGTTCTTCATAGGGGAGACTTTGGGAAGGATTTCCCTGCTCTGTGTTCATCTCAGCACAGCATCCCCTGGAGAATCAGCAGAGTCCTCACCGTGCTAAGCAGGCACCATTGCATGCAATGACTGGAAGTTCTCTGTGAAGCATGCCTCTTTTTGGGAGTTGTTTTCTTCATCTTCTTTAATTCCATTTATTGGATATGGATCTTCATGGTGAAATGACTTGAACTTAGTGTTACATTGCTTCTTCAGGTCATATCAAACACTGCAGGCAGTTTTCTTTTCCTAGAAGTTCTTACAGAGGAAAATACAGAAAGTTTTTCAAGCTGAGCTGTTCAAATTTCCTATTTATTTTTCCTTAATTTTTCTCTGATGTGATTGTTGAGTTTCTTATTATTACACGGTGGTACATTAACATAGATTAATTCTGGAAAAAAAATACTTTTTCCCCCCATCATGTTTCAACAAAAAGTCCTAAGAAATTAGGAAATGCTCCTCTGAAATCATCAGAGCTGCATTGCTGTAAGTGAAATCAGGACCAAGCATCTGTATTTGTGTTTAGCTGGCTGCTGTTCTGTTTGCAATGCCATGACTCATGATTTGTGTCATTAATGGGCAGCCCTGAGATCCAGGGGAGCCTGTGTGACAGGGCTGTGCTGTGTCACACAAACACTGTGCTCTGCAGCTCTGCAGCTTCACCTCAGGCTTGAGTCAGGTTTCTCCTGCCCATGCTGCCTCATCACAAGGTCAGAGAGCCAAATGAGGCTGTCCTGGATGTCACTTTTTCATGAGGTGCGTCAAAGTCTCTTCTATGTGGAGAGGTAGGCAGGTTTTATTCAGGAGGAATATGAGTTCCTTGCATACCCAGAGCCTCTCAAAGCTCCAGGAGGCTGAGTCCAGCTCAATGCTATCATTGCAGCACATCAGCCCAGCCCAGGATTTGAGTTCTCTGCTCCTCATCCTTTCTCTTTGAGATCAGCAAATTTAGAGCTACCTATTAACTACATTTTTTTGGTAATATCTCAGTGTTCTTTTATTTTTCTCTTCTATTCAGATGAGACCTGAACTCGTAAAACTTATCTGAATTTTCTAGGGACTCTGTTGATGATCCAGAGCAACAAAAAGCCATTCTGAGAGAGACCAGCCTTGCAGCTGCACAGAATTTTGTTTCTGTCACACATATTTGTTTACATACAATCAAGGAAATGTTATTTAGAAGTGTGTACCTTCTGCAAGGAAAAGAAACACAGGCAGTAACATGATAAATGTATAAGGAGGCAACCCAAAACTGATCACTGGAGAACTCATTAACTTTCCAGTCTGAATGAAATCAGTGAGTGCAGTGCCTGTGGAGGTGTGTGCAGAACACAGAGGACCATGGATGGAAGTCAGGAGAAAGCTGGTCCTTGCCATTATCTTTGGCAGAACAGGAGTTTTTAGAATAGGATGAATGAGAATTGCCATGATTCCCCGCAGAGTCGTGCAGACATCCACCCAAACAATAGTTTTCATTTGGCTCGTGCTCTGGTTTTTTATCAACTTGGGAAAAATAGTATTTCTCAAAGCTTTCTTTTCCCTCAGCTGCTGCTGGGTTTGGTGGAAGCAAATGAACAGAGCATGTAAAGGGAAAGGAAAGCAATGAAACGTGTCAGTGGAATTTTCTTGGTGAGACTTTGTATTACCTCCTGATGCTTGACCTTGGGTACAATGTTTATTTTGAAAAACAGAGTTATTATAGATCTAGTTGAGCAATCTATAGATGTTCTTTTTTATTTTTTTTGCTATGGTATTGCTATTGATGGATATATTTTATTGTCATTCAGCACAGAGCTCATACCAGCTAGACTTGGTAGCAATTCATTAAATGTCATAATGACAACACCTTCGTATTTTTTTCCTTTGCCTTTACTTTTTTTGTAAAGGGGAAAAATTTAAAAAATATTGAATTGACTGAATTTTTTCCCTTAATCAGTTTTGCATCTAAGTCTGTTGCTAATGATTCACCATAAAGAATAAAGAATTTTTGATGCCCCAAGTAGAGCATAACCTTTCATGCCAAAAGCAATTGAAGGTCAGACTACAATTTCAGTCTAATTGCCTTTTTCCCTTTTCACTGTCTCTTTCCAGTAATACACAACAATCAATACAGCATGTAATTAGATTTCATTCAATCTGCAAAGATTTAGAGAGCTTTCATCTTCTCATTTGGTATTCTCACATCATGTCTTCCTACCCATGTCTTCTACACTAGACCCCTTTGACCTGTTCTATTTCAGATGTGGAGGGATGAGCTGGGAGTTTTCCCTTGAATTTGACAGGTTATCATTCGTTACACATCATAATTTGATTTTGGTCTCTTTGGGAAGATTAAATGCAATAGCAGTTTCCAGCGTGATAAATGGGGTTTACATTACATATGCATTTCATGGAGGAGGCTGGGGGAAAAAGTGGACAATTCACATAATTGCAGCACAGAGGCTTCAAATGATGGAAATAGCAGGTCCTGGGTGCAGAGTACTGATTCCTGCTGACTGGGACTCCTGATTTTTAGAGTGCACTGGAAGCCAAGTGATTGCATTTAAAATTCAGCCTGGCAATCTGCATAGGTAAAAGTTACAGTAGTGTTTTTAAAAGGGAAGTTTATTCTTCATAAGCTCTGGACTGGTTGAAAATGGATCCAAATTTCCATGTTTTAAAGTAAGGGTTGGGAACAGGCTGCAAGAGAGTCATGTGAATATCCGCATCACATATCCACATTGTCAAAAAAGAACTTTTTACAGCTGGAAGCTCTCAGCAGAAGAGCAGTTCCTTGACAGAGGAGAAAGGTAAAGCCACACATGCACAGGTCACATTTAGTGTGACTGCAGCCTTGCACCAATGAAACTGCACCTCCTCATACCCACACATTTTATAACTATTTATATTGTATGAATTTATGTTCTGCTGCTAAAAAATGCTAATTTTTTTTCCTTTTTTTTAGGTTAGCCTGCCATTTCTTGGTTTACTACCCAGTGTTTTCTATAGTGCTGGGTCATTTTCTCAAGCTTGGCTAAGTCACCATTGACCTACCCAATGCAGGCCTGACCTTCCGTATTGCGAAGTGATGGTCAAGTCCAACAGACCAATTTCCCCATCAAACTTGTTTTGGTTGTGTTAGTATTGATTTATGCAGCTGCGGGAACTCACAATCGGTGCTTTCAGGAAGGTCAAGGTTTTATTCCCCAAAACAACAGAAGGAAAACGGGCCAATATTTGGATAGCCCCTATATAGATATAAGGTAATATTTGAATAGAGTTACTCTATTTAGGCACTTTAGGAAGAGAAAAGTTTTAAAAGTTTAGTTAAAAAAGAAGGCAGCTCTCTTTTGTAAAACCGACAAAATTGCACTCAGGTCTGAAAAATATTGACAAATGCAAAAATATATGTCTCCATTCCAGCAGCACATCAGTGATTTTAAAGTCTTTCCCTCTACTCTGTGTTTCATGCAGTGGTAACTATTTTTTATGTAATATTTCTGCTCTTTGCCTTTGTAGCTGGGAAGAAAGCGTATTTTGACAGGAAAAAAAAATCATGTGGTAATTTTATCATTGACTCATTTGTGTGGAGCTTGAATCATTTGTACCATATGAGATTAAAAGCAATGTTTACAGAGGCACAAAGGAAACCTTTGCCTGGTGTTGGTTTTGTTGCCTTTCCAGCTGTATTCTGGTTCAGTATCTTTCCATTTCTTTGTACATTTAGCTGGAATTGGAAAAGCAAATATGGGTCTGTCATCTTCCTAGAGAGGAGCTGCAGTGTGGTGGCTGCACACCTACAGCCTCTGCACAGGTTCAGAGGATTAGAAAACCTGGCTTTAATTGAATAGTCTTGCTAGAGAGAGGTGAAGCTGGTTGTTGAGTTTAGGGGGGTTTATTGTTTGTTTGTTTGATCTTTTAGTAAATAAAGGCAGGTAGCAGTTGAACCAGGAGCATCATTTTGGAATGAGGTTCCAGACACTGAATGTGTGGCATTTCTCCAAGGAAATACTAAGATTTATGAAAGGAAGGAAAAGAAATTAGTCATGTTTAACAAATCTGCCTTTTTTAAATGCTTCTCTCTAACTTTACTAATGGGCACTCAGTTTCTCTTTCTCAGCATACTTGGCATGCTTTTTAATTATTGGTGCTGTTTGTGGGGGTTTCTCTTGGTAGTCATTACCATCATTTAGTTCAAACCAGCACACTGAAGGACAGAAAAAGGAAAAAGTAGAAAATAAAAAGAGTCTGTGATGTTCTGGGTAACAGGAAGGAAGAGAGCCAGTGACAGCAGAGCAGCTTCCAACCTTGTTGGAGTCCTATTGATCAAAACTTCCTCTGAAATAAGACACTTCCAGTTCCTGAGAGAGAAAGCCAGAGAAACCCTCCCAGTGACCCAAAGTCATCCTCTCCTGAGAGCACAGAGCTAAACCAGCCAAATGCTAATTGCATGTGTCTGCTTTTCCTAAAACTCATAGCTGTGGTGCCATGGAAATGGTTGTGAATATCTGAAAGCTTCACAGGTGGAGGCAAAACCCATTTCTAGGACAGCAGGGCAGGTTCAAACAGATTAAAAACTGTATTTCTGCCCTGGAGTTTCTATCCTTTCAGGTGTTCTGGAATATCCAGGTTCTCCAGACAGTTTTGAAGACAAGATACAGTACAACTGGCACTTACTGCTTATTCAGCAAGTCCTGCAGGAGATTAAAAGATTGTTAGGCCATCTCCCAAGCCAAGATTTCTTGACTTACTCAACAGAAGGCAGCAATGATGCAACTTGGTCTAAATCAGAGGGCCCTCTGATTTAGCTGGGGTTATTTTGAGTTTAAATTCACTGTAGTGCTGCTGGGGATAAAGGTGACAACCATGTTTCTGTTGGTTATTTCTCAGTTTGATCTGTTGGGCTTTCAAATCCTTATTTCTTGAAGGGACATCACACCCATGATCTGGTGTAGGTCCAGATGAAGTGAGCTGTGATATCCACATCTGTAAATATACAAGGACATCTGTAGATTTCCAGGGAAGTGGTATTTTGGAGCTGAGTTCTGCTCTCTTATCCCTCTGGTTTGATGTTCTCCTCCCACAGTGAGGAAGGGGACTTTGCTTTCTGCAGTTCTTCACACTAACTTTTATTCCACCTGGTTTAGCTCAGCTGGACTCCTTGCTGTGCATGGCAAGAGCCCAGCATCCCCTTTTGTGGGAAATCCAGTGCAATGGGTGCTCCAGAGGAGCTCTCACACCATTCCCTGCCCCTCCTACTGCACTTGTCAGGCCATTTCACTTCTGAACAATTCTGTGTGTTTAATTTGCTTGGATGACTTGTTCTGAGGGATCTTCTCACACTCAATGATGAGCCTGGGGCCATGAATTGTTTTGTATCCCTGTTGAGGGCAAAATGCAGCAGAAATGGGCTGGTCTTGAGAATCCCTGACAAGTGGTAAAAAGCCTAATTTTTTTTAGTTTGTTTTTTTTTTTTTTTTTTTTTTTCCATCAAATGTGTCCTTGATTACTGGCTCTGAAGGAGAGTGTGAGGGCAGCAGCAGGGCAGGGAGCTGAGGAGACAATAGAGTGATTCTGCTTTGTCATCATGCGCAGTGTGGACGCAGAGTTCTCTTGGGGGCTGAAGAGTTGTTGAAGTAAATGAGCAAAACGTTTTTGGAGAAGGTGAGAATATAGATTTTTGAATATCTTAAGCCTTGTATCACCTCCCATGGAGCCATTCTCTAGGAGCACTTTCATTTGCCACTGGTCTGATTTATAATTTTAATACATGAGCTGTAATTTGCATGTCATCTTGGGAGAGTGGGCAAGGATGAAGAAAACTAAACCAAGGAAAAGGTTTTTAAAAGAGTTTCTGTTTTAGTAGCTTTCTGCTACTTAAAAGTGGCTCTGTCAGGCAGAGATTATGGATACCAAAGTACTACAGAAGAGTGTTACCTGTTTCACAGCACAATGTTTGGAATCCCAGTGTCTGGAACCACATTTAAATAACCCAGAATTGGTGGGTGAGGATAGAAAGGAACTTGTGTGGGATTCTTTAGTGTGCATTTTCTCCAGTCTCAACCTCCTGGGCTGCAGGTTAGAGCAACAGGCCCAAGAGGCTGCTGCAACACCAGGCTCTCCTTTGGGTTGGGCAGCCCCTGGCACAAGCCTTGCTCTGCCCCAGCAGGCTCCTGACACCTCCTGCCCCTCTGCAAAGCCAAGACAGCCCTGTGGAAAGGAGCTGTGGGTCACAGGACCGACAGCACAGAGCAGGCTGCTCTCTCTGTGTTCCCAGTGTGTTGCTGGATTTTGTTCCTGTTGGAATTGCCACGTCTGTGGTTGAGTCAGCACTCGTGTTCAGCTGGGAATCCAAGCCAGGTGCAGAAGTGGCACTGCTTTCTAAGCAGAGTGCAGATGCTGCCAGCCCTGCTGTGGCAGTGTGGGGGTGACAGACACTGCTGCCTGCACAGGGGGACTGCCTCAAGCAGGGTTTTATCACTGCAGCAATGATTCAAATTCCCCTCAGCTCACCCGCGCACTTAGTCCTGTGGAAATCACTTGCCTGAATTAATCTTTGCTATTGATCCAGAGGCATCAGCACAGTCTGTAGTTATCAGTACAGTAACTCCAGTAGTAAATTTGGCCAAGTGAAGGCATTTTTGCCACAGGATGAGGAGTAGGTTTGGTAGTCATGATGATGTCTATGTAGTACAAAGGATGAAGCCTTGCTCCTTCAGAATGGTTGAGAACAGGGCCCTGCCTCCTTTAGATTTTGGAAGGATTCCCCTTTGTATTAGAGAACTTTGTATATTTTTTGCCTCTTGACTCCTAATCCTGGGGGCTCTTGTTGCTTCTGTGTTTGTGCTGTTTGGCTCCACTCTGCATTTTGCAAAAAGTTGTTCTCAGACCAGCTCAGATGAGCACGTCACGGTGGCTGTACTGCCCGTGGTACTGCAGGACCATTTGGACAGGAAAAGGGGGTTTGTTGCACAGGATTTTGTTTCTCTTGGAAGATATCCATGAAGACAGCTGGAAAGCCCTTTCCTGCAATTCTAGGGAAGTTTGCTGCTTCTTCTTTTTTTATTTTTTTCCCCTCTAGCATTTTTAGTCGGGTGGTAGGGTTAATTGGTTGTTTTTCATTTGGATTTTTTTATGCTGGTTTTGTATTTTATTTGGCAATGGGGCCTTACTGCCCTTTTAGAAATTGAGTTTATTTTTTCTACAGCTCTCATATGCCTCTAGGATGAACAGCTTTTGTAAATAAAAATGTATTTTTTGTTATATTAACTCATTTTCAAGCAAGCCTTGTGTTGTAGCAAAGATTGGTGGTATTCTTTCCTGTGCATGCTGAACTGAAGGCAGTGATAAGACTAAAAATATCCCCAATTGAAACAGCATTGTATAACCCAAAGGTTAGTTTTCCTCAGGATGAAAATTTGCAGTTGCTCTATGGGTTCCTTGTAAGACAGATTTCTGGTCATGCAGCCATGTGTAAAATGAGGCTACTGAGAGCTGCAAAGTTCTGTATCTGCAAAACTCAGCCCCACTGGTGGCTGCCAGGAGCAGAATTGAGCTGGTGGCCAATGCTGGCACCCATGGCTCTGCTGTGAGCTGGGAGTGAGTGCTGGCTGTGCCCTGTTCACCCCTCTAACAGCAAAAACAGATTTTCCAGCCCAGAGCTGTTAATGCTAAAAGCTGCTGATGGATTGCAGGTGGCTCCGTGTAACAGATGGGAGTGGGGCATGAGGGGAGAGAGCTGAGCTTGTTGGAGATATTGCACAGCCCAGTGCTGGGCTTCCCAGCTGCTGGAAGAGTTGATGCTTTTCCACTTTTTGCGTGGAAAAATGGGTGTTGGGTGGTTTGGGTGTGAGCCCTGTGCTAGCCTTGGGTTTGGAAACCACATTTTTTTTAGGTAGTTCTGTTACAAAATTTGTGTGTTGTCTGGAGAGTCCCCAGATCTGTGGATTTAGGCTACTGATTTTCCAAAACCATCACAGGAATATGGGCAGCCAAATTTTCCACTGGGGCCACCTTGCTTCCAGGTGGCCAGTCATTCCTACCACTCTTTAATGAACTTTTGCATCTGCCAGAAAGTTGCAACTTTCTCAGCAGTGGAAAAATGTCTTTTGTTTATTCACTGCTATTATCACAAGGAGCAGTGAAAATGCTTGCAGGTATTAATTATAAATGTCACCTATTTCTTCAATTTAACATTTGGCAAACTCACTCAGCACATCCTTGGTGGGGTGCTCCTTTAAAAGGCACAGACGTGACCATGCCAGCACCTGCACTGAACATTTCACCCTCAGCTATTCCTGCTCTGAATACACAAACCCAATAATCTTTGATTTTAGACCTGTGCCAGCATGATGCTCCTCCTGAAATAGATCCATCTGGCTCGATGCGTTTCCATTCAACAGAAAATTAATTCCAGAAAGGAAGTGCCTTTTCTAATGCCTGTATCCAGTGGGGTTGGATGCAAAACCTTCTGCTTCCTGAAAGAGGCAGCTTGGTATGGGTCCCATATTCACAGCCACATTCCCATTCCAGGCCCACATAACTCAAAGCCAGGCTGCAGAGAGCCCTCTCAGATGAGATCATGGAAGGAAGAATTTCTTCTGTGATTCGTTCTGAACCTGATCTGCCTAATAACTGGGTTCTTTGTCTCCCTCTTTCTGTCACTCATTAAAAAGTTCACAAAGTGAGAATTTCCAGTTCTTCTTTGCACAATGAGAAGAGTGAACAAAAGATGTGCGTAAATGGAGGAGAAATATTTATGAGGGAGCAAAGAGCTGGCCCTGACTTTGAAGCTGGGATGGAGCAGCCCAGTGTGCCAAGGGGCGAGTGATGCAGCCCTCAGAGAAGATGAGCATTGCAGAAGGATTTTTGCATATGCTACAGGACTACTTGTTTAGGCATCTCTCAGCCTTTAATCAGCCTGACAAGAAGCTGGAGCACAAATGGAGTTGAAGACACACAGTGGAGCCTGTGGAAGAATGAGGCCAGTGTGAAATTTTCCTTGTTAAAGTCGATGGAAGTGCTCATGGGATGAGTGAGATGGGGTCAGGTTTGTGCCCAGCTCATGGCAGAGCTGTTCTGGCCCTAAGGAGAGGTGGAGCTCCCCATGGCAGCACCAATGATATTGTGATATTGTTAATCCATGGTGTATTTAACACTCTGGGACAGCCATTCCACAGTTTGACAATGCATCTTAACTTGGAGTGTTGATATTATTGTGTACCAGTTTCAGGAGGGAAAAGCTCCTGTCTCCTGTGTGGATTCCTTATGGCACTGAGTAGCAAAGTCAGAACTAGGCCTAGAGGACAGGACAGCTGATGCAGGATCAGCACCAATTAGACATGACTAGACTGAGACACGCTGTGCTGTCATAAAGCAAAATGATCTTTCAGGATGGAAATTCATTTTAGAAGCAGAAATCAGTGTATGATCTTCTGGTTTTGTCCCTGAGCTTGAAGAAGATGCCTCTAATCTGTGTGATGGGTGATACTGCATGCCTGTGGCTCCTCAGTGCCTCAGCATATGGTTGTGAAACTAGAGGTTGATTATTTTCAAAAGTATTTTGACAGATACTGAACTGACAGATTCCCTGTTAAAAAGAGAGAGAGAGGTTTTGTTTGCTCCTCTGCTCATGAGGCTTCGTGGGTTTTAGGATGATACCTTGCTTTATATTCCTTTCAGAGGTGGGGAGGGAAAAGCACTCCTACCACAAGAAATCAGAAGGATTAATTTTTTATTAATTCCAGGGGAAACAGGGAGAGCTGGATGGAGTGGTGTATCCTGCTGTCAGGGTGCCTCACCTCCAAGCCTGTGTTCTCCCTTTCCAAGGGTAGCAGTGCTAATCTAGCAAGTCAGGCATTTCCATGTGAATTTCCTGTAATATGGAAAAGTAGTTTTAAATGGGATTCTCATTATTTCATTAGGAATCCCCTAATCTGTGACCACAAAACACTCTTTTATCACTTACCCTGGTGCTCATCATTGCCACTAACCCCTGGCAAGAAGCAGAGGGTGTGAGCTCACAGAAACAGGAACTGGGGACAGAAGGGGTCAAGAAAATATTTTAAGCTGCTGAAATCCAAGTTCCAGACCCAGGAGACCTGGCCTGCATTTCCAGGGGGGGCTGTGCTGGGCTCCTTATCTGTGGTGACAGCTCATCTCTCTGCTCCCCTGGTTCCTCCCCTTATCTGTGTCCTCAGGTTAAATTTGTGATATTGTTAATTAGTGGTGTATATAACAGCCAGGCACCAACAGACCTGGACACCCAGTAATTAACACATTTAATCCTAAAAATATATGTTCACTTCCTTGAGCAGCTAAACCAAGAAAACTCAATTTCTTGTTGGTTGGCAACCCACAAGTGAATTCTTGGGTGGTCTCTTAGAGTTCCAACAGGTCTCTTGTGTTTGATCTTTCACCAAACCTCTTCTCTCAGTAGGAACATTTTAATGGCACTTTCTTCCCAGATGTCAGCTTCTGTGACACTCACAGAAATGCAATTTTTGGAGACCTCTGACTGTCTGCCAAGCTTTGGCTGAAGTTAGAAGCAGTCCTTGAAATCTAACAAGCAGAGAGAAGGGAGAGTATGGAGAGGGAAGCAGACTGATAGACAAATGGAGACAGCATGATCCCACAAAATGGTTTTTCTTAGCAAACCAAGCTAAAAATCATATTGGTGAAAAATGGGATTTTTACTTATTTAAACACAATCATGAAAATTAAGTTCTGAGCTTTTAAAGGAACCAGACTCAGATGTCCACATGGAACTTCTTTGCTTGCTCTGTTAATTGGCAATATGTTAGCACAAGCATTTTTCTCTACTTCCCTGCTTATTTCAGTTAATAACTACAGCAGCATGACATTTCCCTGACACTACACCAGTACTGCAGGAGAGCCTGCCTTATTTTCATCCTGCTGAAATGGCAGACTGGGATCCCACTAGCCTGTCTCAGTGCCTTTCAGTAGAGTGAACAATTAAATTATGAGTGAGCAGAGCAGCGGTGCTGACGCTCTGTGCTCAGCAGTGTCATGCACATCCTGCTGCTCGTCCCATCCCATCCATCCCAGGGCTCTGCCCTGCCTTTCCCTGGCCCCACTTGGTGCTGAAAATCTCTTGCTGCTTAGGAGCAATGTGGGTGTGAGCTGAAGTTTAAGCGTGACCGCAGAGCGCATCTGCTTTGTGTCCTTGAGGAGCGATGAGCCCGAGCTGTAAACTCAGAACTCGGGTTCCTGAAATTCAAATTTTGATTCATACCAGTCTCTCCACTGAGGGATGATCTCCTGCTGTATAAAGGCACCTTCTATCACTGTCCTCATTTCTCTTTTTACTGTGTAATTTAACACCTCATAATGTAGTCGTAAGTACAAACCGGAGACACATCAGGGGACAGGGACATTCATTCTTTCATGGAATTTTGGCATAAAGGAGAGGAAAGCTTGAAGAAAAATTGAGTCTCAAAACTTGAGTTTCTTTTTACATTGCCTTGGTGAAAAACAGATAAGCTCTGTTGCAGTCAGTGGTATTAGGAAGGTAAATTGAAGAAGGTTGATTCACAACTTCGAAAGCTTGGCCACTGTCTTTATATATGATCTGAATTCTATATATGTGTGGTAATTTAAAAGTGCTCTGTAGGTAGATCAAAGCAGCACTTTGGTACCAAATGCATCCTGTCTTCTCCAAGGCAAGCCCAGGGGTCCTGCCGAGGGTTTGTCAGGGCCCAAATCAGCCCTGGGTCACAGTCAATTCCTACAAATACCCACATGCAATGAAGCCAATCTTGTTAATAATGAATCAGTTATTATAGGAGAGCTGGTTTTTACAGTGCCTGTAATAGGAGATTGTAGCTTTCCCGCTCCTGGAAGTCTGAGTCAATTTATCTTTATATCAACAATAAACCAGAAAGGGCAGAAATCAAAGTAAGCAATGTTTTTATTACCGCTTTTAAATAAAACATTGTGCCAATATTTTCCCCGTAACATTACATCTTTATTTTCTCAAATTTATTGGCAATTGCTATTTATCTTCATTTCTCCTTTCTTTTGCAAAGCTATCTCATCCTTTGATTTGCATTCCCCAGAGAATGTGGTACCTAATCCTTTTTATTTGTCCTTGATAAATCCCTGATTAATTGTATGTTATAAGCTATCCATGCAACATCGTGTCTTTCATTTCTAAATAGGCTTTCTTTTATGAATATAAAGAGCTAAAGCTTTCTTTTCTAGAGCCAGAACCAAATCCAGACTCAACATTTCCTTTAACAATAGCAAGGCTCTTCAGAACCAAGTAAGATTCTCAGCACTGTGGAATCTACTTTTATTCCCACTTTGACAGCAGGAAAGACTCAGACCTTTAGTTGGGCACATCCTCTAGTAGATAGATCTGTTATAAATGTGGCTGTCACTTCATCTCAAAATTAGAAGGACTCTGCAGAGTAATTTACTTCATCCATTTTAGCATCAAATATACCATAATTTGTTAATTTGTAAGCACTTTTGTTTATATGCTGGGTTCAGGACTGTCTTTTTGCTGTTTAAAATGTGCCCTGTGTTTGTTTTTGAGCTGACTTGTCCTGCTGGTAAGAAATTAAATCATACGCATATTAAGAGGTTGATGGAAGAAGGCATTGCAGCCTGGCATTGACAAGCAAGGCACAGCTGTGGTGTATGTTGACATGAGATAGGAAAATAAAGTGAAGGCAGGAAAGAGGAGGAAAAGCAGAGAGCCAAAAGCCAAGCTCCCTGAGAGGTGTCAAAGATGAGGCTGAGAAAGAAGAATATAAAGACAGGTCAAGAAAAATACACAGATCTACAGATCTGAAATAGACAGTCTGTCAGGAAAACGAGTATGTTTTGAAACCAATGTGCAATGATGCAAAAAAAAAAAAAAAAAAAGTATGTCACCCTTAGAGAGCTTTTAAGGCAATACCACACTGAAAGGAAAGGGGAGGAATCAAGGCTCTCTCTGGCTCCTGTGAAAACCAATATCCAAATTAACTGGTTTTCAAGAGATTTGGTGGAAGTATTTGAAACCTCTCATCCTCAATAGCAGCTGATGCCTTCTCCCGTCTATTCCCAAGGAGAAATGTCTGATGCTGAGATGGAGAGGCAGCAGACAAAGAACCAGCCCTGCTCTGACAAACCAGGGACTTTCTCAGATAATTTCATTCTCTGATGCCAATAGGAAGAGCAGGCAGTGGCTCTTGGAACATAGAAGGAGAGCAGTGGCTGCAGCCAGCAGGTCTGCAGTTGTTAACATTGGCTCTTTATTGTGGTTGCATTGCCAGAGGTGAGCTCAGTGAGTAATTTCACAGGAGTGGGAAATGGAGATCCACTTTCAAGCACGACGTGACTCTGAGTTCCAGCAGCTCCCGTGTCTGGGTTTAATGCTGCCATCCTCTGCTGTGCAAAATGAGCTGAACAACCAGGAGCTTTCCAGCCATATAAATAGCAAAGTGTTCTATATGACTTTGTTGTTGGGAAAGCTATCTGTGTGATTATGTTAGTTTAATTTAATAGCAGGCTGTTTAGGTAAATGAGCAGGGAGGCATATGAGTGTCTGCAGATAATGTGGAGCATGATTGCAAAATGATGCTGCAGGAGGTGGGCTTGTCTGGTCCTTGTCAGGGCTCTCCAAACACCCTTGAGCAGGAGAGAAGAATCCTCTTTAACCTTGGACAAAATCCCTCAGGGACAGAGACCTGAGGGTGAGCCCTGGGCAGTAATTTGGCAGGTTGGGCAATGTCAGATGTGGGAGAGCCTTTGATGAGTTTGGACTTTATTATCAGCACAATGGAGTCTAGAACAGTATGAACTTGCATAGGACCTGAAATTAGATTTTTTTTTTTTTTTGGTTCCTTGTGTTTAAAGGTAACTTTTTTCCTTTTGGAACCTGTGCCTGTGGGATTGACTGTGGTACTGGAGCTGGTCTGAGAATAGAGCAGTCAGGGACTTCTCATCTAGAATTGCACCAGAAGTCAAAAAGGGGTATTTTTAGTGATTAGAGGTGTGCAGCCAGCTCTGTAGGGTCAAGGAAATGTCATTGCATCCAACAGCAGCTTTCCAGCTGTGGCTCTATCCTGTCAGACCTAGGGTCCCTTCCCACCATGGTCCACTGGTTCCCTTCCCTACCTTTGATTAACACAAGCAAACTCCTTGCTTTTCAAAAGATATTTTCCACATTTATGAAATTAAAACCCTTTAACTTGGCTGAAACAGCTTGTTTCTGAATCTAATTAAACAGCCCCAAAGTTTTAACTCTTCCACCATGGAGCTTTTCAAGGAGAAGCCACTCTCCCTTCCCCTAGAATGGCTCTGTTATTGTTTTAATGATCAGTTCACCCAAGAGTTTTCACCTCTGTTTCCCTGGAAAAATTAAAGAAAATCTAATATATTGATACAGATGATCCATTTCATGTGAGTTGGTGACACTCTGACCATGACAGCAGCAGAGAATTCATTGCTGCAGGAGCCCATTGAATCTAATATTAGTGGCTGGGCTTTTAAAGGACACTGGGTAGTTTTATGCCCTGTTTCTAACTGTCTGAGTTAAGATAATGAGGGTAATCTAATATTATGCTTCAGGGCTTTAGTTACCTGCCTGTGGGGTTCAGAGGGAGCTCTGCTTCCAGGGGCTGAGCAGAGTTTAATTGGCCAAGTGCTTCATCGTTTGTGTTTCATTTCCTCTGAAGCCTCAGGTGTTGGCCACTGCCAGGGGACAGGTGCCAAACTGATGACACTCACATTTTGTCTCCTTTTAATATCAGTGGGCTGCCAGGCAGATACACCAACATTTCAGCTCCTCCCCCTCAACTCCAGATTTATGCCATCACCAGAGGAGTTTGCTGGCTTTCCTCCAAAGCCCTGAAGAGAAAAATGCATTTTATGTTTCACCAGCAAAAACCACGAGTCATCTGGGATTTAAAAACTTCTAGAAGAGTCGTGGCATCTGTTATTTATTTAAAGATAACAGAGTGATCTTTCTCTGTGAATGAACTTTTTGATCATTCAAAGGAAAATTTTTAAAAAAATTAGAGTCACACACAAATAATTTAAAATTATGCATCTAGGGTAGGGGCTTTTTATTTTTGCCTCTCAAAATGTATCCTTATACAGCTCTTCCTTGCTTAAGGAGGAAATCTATTTTTGTTTATATCAAGTTTCTGGCAAAACTCTGGCACCTCTCTTATTATCTGTAAATTTGGGATCAGAGTCCTACCTCACAAATGAGCTTTTATCTTCATCTCCAGTGGACTGTACAGCTGCTATTTCTTGGTCCTTCCAATCCTCAATCTGTTTATCTCCTCCTGAATTATCTGTTGTAATTAGAATACATTTTCTCATCTCAAGGGGTAACCAGCTCCAAATGAGTGTTCTATAAAAGCAATTACTTTTGATATTAGATATCTGTACATAAAAACACAGTATTTCTTCCAATTAAAAAGCACTAATGAATTTTGTGTCTAGAGAGGCAGTAGCCTACGCAGTGCTGCAGCTTCTGGGAAGCCAAGGAACAAAAGATGAGGCAACTGTAAGAGGGCAGTGGTGTGTGTGCTGTACCACTGAATAGCAGATTCAGGGAGAACATGGCTCTGCAAGGACATCCTGTTCCTTTTTGTCCCCAGCAGGCTTTTGTCAGCACTGCTGAACCAGATCCCTCTCCACGTTGTGCCAAGATGACTAACACAGTTTGTCCTGCTACTCCTGTCTTCTACACCTCAGCCTTTTTATTTCCTCAGATATTCCTCTCCTCTTCCTCAAAGTATTAAATCTTGCATTTGGCATGGGGCAGCTTTACCAGAGATGGACTCCTTCCCTCTACACACACAGAACTGTCACCTTTCATCATTTCAAAATTATCTGAATGACTAGGGAGCTCTATTCTATTCTATTCTATTCTATTCTATTCTATTCTACAAAAAGGATCCTTTCAGAAACACCTTGACCTTGTTATATTGTCTTCGTGTCTTCTTTCTTTATCTTTCTTGCATCTGGTTCTTGCCTTTATTGATGGTGAGTTCTTTGGGGTGGGATCTGTCTTTTTGGGCTCATGTAGTATCTGCTGCAGTGATATCCTAAGTCTGGACTACATGAAAAAATTGTTGTCTAAGAAAAAAATTGTTCTGGCCAAATCCTGTCCTGGTAGGAGTTACCATGTAGGATTTAAGGATTAAAAATTGTTCTGGCCAAATCCTGTGCTGGTAGGAGTTACTAGGTAGGATTTAGGATTTTAAGGACTACCTGAGCTCTTTGGGCTTATGAAGCACCAGTGGTATCCTGAGTCTGCACTACATGCCATGGAAACTCTGAGGAAAAAAATTCTCAGAAAAAAATTCTCCTCACCAAATCCTGTCCTGGTAGGAGTTACCATGTAGGATTTAAGGATTAAAGCATCAATATGGTGGGAGCAGAGTGTGTAGGATGGAATAAGGGTCAGCTTCCAGCCCAGCTGCTGAGAACAGCCCAGGGCACCTTCATGGAATTTTCCATAAAATGTATTTTGAGCATTTGACAGATATGCACATGTTGTGTCTCAGAGTGCCCTCTGCAACCTGGAAAATCCCTGTTTTGAAGAAGAAACATATGGCAGAGCACACAAGGGGTTGGATATGAGTCCTCTTTCCAGATAATCCACATAATTTCCCAGGCTCATGGTTCTGCACTCTGTGCCTGACTGGCTGCTGGGGGTGGGAAAGGAGCAGCCCCTCTACAGGCAGAGCTCCCAAATCACTTCATCCCTTCCCCATCATTCACCTGCTCACACATGGATGATACCTCACAGGATTGCCTCTCATCTGGGCACCAAAACTGAGAAATGCTGTCTCAGGCTGTCCATTGGGGTTTGGAGATGAGGTTAAGCTACAAAACCACTGCACCTCCTGTTTCTAGAGACAAAAAGTTGCATATCAAGTACTTCAGCTTTACAGGTTGCTGTACTTTTGTCCTTTTCAAGCCATCAGCTGCAGGATGCTGTTTGTCTTCTCCCTGATTTATCTGCAGAGATATTTGGGGCTGATACCAGGCTCCAGGGGACATAAACTTTTCAAGCAAGGATGCAGCAAACTTGAGTACAACTATAAAAAAATCAGACTGTGTTTTGGGTTTCAGATAAATGGAAGTGCTGGAGTCACTTAAATTACATGGGGTTTTGTTTGTTGCTCTCCAGTTTCCAGAAGTTGGAGCTTGTATCCCTGTGGGATGTGATTTGCTGAATGTTGCTGTATGTAAAATAAATCTCCTCCACATTCAGCATTCCTTCTAGCTCAGAAAGTGAGCACCTTTTGATATGGGCAAAATTCAGATCAGTTCTCTGGGCAGCAAATCTGACATATTATGTAGGCTTGCTTCAGGGTCGTGGTGGGAGAAGCTGATCTGGGATATGGAAAGTTGGGATATGCAGAAATTAAGGGCCAGGCTCTATTTAACATTTAAATTGAATCATGAGCTAGACACCAGCAGCTCCCCATGCTGCATGCTACTGTTTGCAAAGTTGGCTGAAACTCTGTCAAATAGTGAAATAGTTCCAAATAAGATTTTTTTTTCTGCATATTTTTGATCCTCATGCTTGCAACAGAAAAATGCTTTTAGTTTTTCAAGTTTAACATTAGTGCAGTGAACTGCCAATGCATTCACTGAATTTATGCCATTATGGGGCTGTGTGAGAGAAAAGGGGCTGCTTACACCAGAGAGCCTTTCTCTGGTGTGTGTTCTTTTAGAAATCATCAGCTAACAGTTATTTTTAGGTATAAGTAAAATGAAGTTATAAACAGCTGGTGAGCTGAGACCTTTAGCTCAGTGTTGAATGGCTCACCTGTATTGCACTTTTCCTCCTCCTCCTCCAACCAGCTGCTTTTCTTGTACACCTGCTTCACTCTGACATGCAGCTCCTGAAGGAGGAAGATCATTGCTTCACTCCATGCCATTCTTTGAGGCTCTAACCTTCAGCTGAAGTTTCTAGCTGCAACAGAACAAGATCAAAAAATTAGCACAATACAGTAATTCAAGGTGGAAGCTCTGGGGTTTGTTCAATAGTTGCAACTGCTTTAATTCCGGCCTCTAAACAGCTGGGTTTATGTAAAAATAGCTTAAAAGGACATTGCAAGCTGAGTCTTGTTTAAGCTGTTACTGAACCTATTCCAGAATTTCTGAACCTTTTTATTTTCTTTGCAAAGCTGTAACTGGAAATACTCAAAGTCAGCTTTGTCAATCTATGTGGAGTTTCTATTGTCCCTGATTTTTTTTCCTTTTTTAAATTAAGTTAAGATCCAAAGATTTTTATTGCTTTACATGGCATGCAGTGGTATTTTCAGGTGAGTAATAATAATTGGCGAAAGAAGGAAACAGTTGTTTGAGTTTTATGTTTCCTGTTTTAGTGTTTCAGGGGTCACAGGCAGAATTGCTAGGTGACTATGTCAGGATTTTGACTTGTGCCAGATGTTTTAGAAAAAAATGTTTTATTCCCTCCTTTTCAGGTACTAGAAACTGAAATATTTTTCTGCAGCTATTCAAATATGCAGATGAAGTAAGTGTAGATAAAGCTCAGAACTCTGGCTTTGGAGCCCTTCTCAGGCTGGGGCTGAGACAGGCCAGCAAGGGCATTTTGGAGATTTTGCAGCAGTTCTCTCACTGTTCTGACATTCTATTATTATTTTCAATCACTTATTTTTATTTTGAATTGTCAGAAGTTTAATTCTGTCTGAGAACCTTGGCTGAACCTGATTTACAGCTGCCTGTAATTGTATTGCAAAAAGGAAAAAAAATGATAGTAAAATAATCACAGCCATAATCTGATCTAGATTTTGCCATAGTTTCTCATATAAATCTCCCTAGTGCTTTTCCCAATGTGACAAGGTTTATGATGAAAAATAGAAGATCTCTTTTCTTCCTAGAAAATTATGCATCCTGTGGAGTAATTAATCTGGTTAAGGAACTGAGCCTGGCTGGTTCTGCTCTCCATTCTCCCAACAATTTCTGTCCTACACAGAAATCTCTGCAGTGAGAGCAATAAATTAGAAATGAATGACAGACACTAATTATTTGTGACCTCATTGTCATCTGCAGCATGGAGCAGCCTATGACCATTCCCAGTGTAACAGCTGCAGATATTTTTAGTCCAGAAAATTTAAAGAAAGGATAGATTGAAGAATAGCTGCTCACTGGGCATCCCCTTTCTGCACATCCCCATTGCAGAGCTGGCCCCATGATCTCAGTCCTTGCTCTGGCTCTGTGCCTTGCCCTTGTTGGCTTCTGATGCTGAGGACAAATGGGTGAGAATCAGGGCTGCAGGTGGGTAACACAAAGGCAAAATAAGGATCCCAATTCTTGATACCAACCTATTTTTGTGAAGATGCTGCTGAACTGAAACTCCTTTTTTTTTATTATATTTTTTTATTTTTTAAGGCTGACCAGTGCAGCAACTGTGGATTTGGGGGTTAGCAAGTCATCACTGTGACCTAGAGAGGGATGGAAGAAAGCTCTCTGTTGAGGAGGCAATTGCTGAAGCAACAGCAAATCAACTTTGAGATGGAAAATGCAATGGAAATATGTGAGGCATGGTCTGGCTAACCAACCATGCATTGAGGAGCATTGCCTGTAATTGCTGCCTCTCACACACACGCACATATATAAAATAGAGTATATTCATTGTTCCTAAGACCTTCCAGAGACACTTTGGTGCTCTTTTTGAAGAAGGCAGCAATGTGATATCATTTATTTAATTGCTGCTTTATTTTGGTCAATGTTACTGCATTTCTGGGATAACTGTCAGTCAGACTAAGCTACAATGTGGTAGCTGGAGCAAAAAGCTCACTGCAATATGCTCTGAGGGGAAGTCAAATGATAATTCCTTCCCACAACAAGATCAGATCAGCAGCACAAAGAGCTAGAATATCAGATTTAGAAAAAGGTATATGAAATAATTGTCATCATGGCTGGTTTTGCAGGCTGTCTAACCAATTCTCTCAGAAGTAAAATATCCAAGTGTTTGATGCTTCCTGTGGGGTGGAAGTTTCATTCTCACATTACTTGTGCCACAAAGACTCAAGTGTTTTGTTCCATAAACTGCAAGAGAATGTAGTATGAAGAATAAAGTTCTCAACCACTGGAATTAGATTGTTGTTTCAAGTGAAATGAGCACACAACATCTTGGAGAGCCTTTCATTAAAGCAGGTCACTTAATTTTAATGAAGTAATCTTCAATTTGCTTTGATGTTACATCAGAACCTAGCCCAGATGATTCCAGGTGATCATCAAATGAATTTCCACGTTATGGTCTTTCAAGGACATAGTCTTTGTCAAGTTTTCTGGGGTTTTGACTTTTAAAGTGTTTAATTTGACTCTTTTTTTTTTGAGGGAATTGCTGACTTTTCTCAGAAACTGAGCCCCTTTTAGGTTCCATATATTTGGCATGTCAGGCAGAGCTTGCAGCATCACTGCTGCTGCTGTCTGTTAAGTCTAAGTCTGTGTCATGCAGGAAGATTGGGCTGCTCTGCTCCTCCTTTTGAGTGGGGAGAGATGTGGAGTCCCAGACATGTAATTTCTGTAATTACTCAAGCAGGGAATCATTGTCAGGCCAGGCGTGCAGGGCCCTCTGCTCACATTTTTCCAAAGGAAAGTCAAATGCCAAGTAGCCTCTCATCCTAAATTGGAAAAAAAAGGACAAAAGTGACCATTTTCTTCAAAATGAAGCTCCCTAAAATATTTTCAGAATGTTGAACATGGATTGAAGTGCTTCACTTAATAAGCTAGAAGAACTTCTCTGGTTTGAAATCCAGACTTGTCTTGAGTTTTAGTCACGTTTCAGTGCTTGGTGATGAGGAGCATGAAGGCATCAAAGACACAAACACAAGCAAGATCTGTCCTGACTCACCACTGATTGCAGCATTTTTGTATTTTTGTCAGCAGCGTCTGAAATTCAGTAGCAGAATTCCTTTTATGTTAATTTGTGACTGTTTGTATTGTTGCACTTTATCTCAGCACAGGATTTTGTCATAAACATTGCAGGAGAAAATGCAGAATTTCACCCATTCAGATCAGTAATGAAGCAATGTCTCTATGGGCTGTCCTGTCATTAAACAGAGATGGTGATGGAGCTGTAACAAGTAAGGACATTGTTTGCAGTGAGGTGAAAGAGAATTTCCTCCCAAGGGTCTGATCCGCCCTCCTTAATGGCACTTGGAGAAGCCAGTCCCACGTTTGTACTGCCATGTGTGTTTGTTGCTACCAAATGCTGACAGTTCCTTTCTTTCTTTTTAATCATTTAGTTGAAATAATGACATTTTCCTCTTGAAAAAGTCTTGATTTGAAAAATGTTGAGTGGGTCAAGCTCTAATTGCTTTGCTTGGGGTCGTAAATGATTTGGGGGAGAGTCACACATTCCTGTATGGTGTTCTCAAGGTTATTTATAATAACTTTATCACTTATAATGATTTGCTGATAGCCAGCCTTTTGGAAAGGAGAGCTTTGACATTAAACACAGGATATTTGAGGAGCTTATTTATGAGGATTCAGCACCAAATTAAATGCCTGTTGCCATGGAAGAGGTTCCTGGTGATGTGATCATACGAGCATTTTTATGTTGGTTTAGTTTTGTTTTATTTTTATTTTTGAGTTGACCAGTGAATGAAACCTGTGAATGCATTGTTAATTGGCTGATTTCTCAGCACCTACTGAGTGTCCAAACTTTCTGCTACTGTGAGCTCTACAGAGCTGAGTATCTTACATATTTCATTTGTCAGATGTGAAGTGCAGAGGAATCTGGAGTGATTCCCAGGTGGAGTGTCAGCTTCATTAAAATAGTTTTAGCACATCTTTGTGGCAACAGAGGCTGGGCAGGGTGTGTATTCGAGTCCAAATCACCCATCTGTTGAGTCAGGCAGCGAAATCAGATTTATCCTGTATTTACCACCCAGCAGAACCTGGTGACCAATCCATAGGAACCAAACCTGGACCGGGGCTGCAGGGTCCTGGAGTCACAGAGCAAGTACCAGAACTGACACTAATGTGGAGTTAAACTGGCACACCCACATGTGGTAGAAATTCAGCATCTCTCCCTTAAAATGAATGAAGTTTTAATGGGCTACATGGGGAAACCCACCAGTTCTAATGGGGAAAATTTTTTTCTTAATTATCTTAACAATAATGAGCCATTTTGGAAAAAGAAGGAATCATGAAAGCTGCTAATTGATTCTTTATAGTTTGCTCATTATGCACAGATACTACAAGATGTGTTGGTTTGGACTTTGGTTTGGGAAGCTGAGGGTAATTTCCACAGAGCCATGAGGGTTTTAAGAACTGGGAGTTCAGATCTCATTTATCTGAAAACATTCTGTGTCACAGAAGATGTTCTATCTATACCTTTTATGTTAATAATTTGATTAATTTTTTTGTCTGTGTTTCATTTAGGTCTGGCAAAGCCCATGGGATTAGTGGAAGGTCCAGGAGGTTTGGGCCAGGGGGGAATGGCTGCTACCCTGAGAGATGACAGCCATGAATCAGAGACTAAGTACGAAGAGTATGGTTACAATGCCCAGCTCAGTGACAGGATATCACTGGACAGGTCCATCCCTGACTACAGACCTAAAAAGTAAGTGGAATTCTGCATTATTATTGTTGTTTGGAGTAAGGGATTGATTGTTGTTCTGCTGACCCATGGTGGCGTTCCTCACATCCCTCCTGGCTGGAATATGACAGCAGTTACTTTTACAGATACCCTGAGCTGAGTGAAAATGAAATAAACCAACTGCCATCTCAAGCATGGACTGCCAAATTAAATGCATAGCTAATTCTGTCAGTAGTACATTAATATGCATGTTCAATGCCTCAGATCAAAAATTACATCAGGATATCAGTGCTTTTTGGGTTTGGTTCATTTAGAAAAAGCTTTCAGAGGTGGCAGATTTAGTCTGTGCTTCCTGTAGTCACATGCAATGGGAGGGGGGCAGTGCAACAAACACTTTATAGTCACTGGTCCCTTAAAAATAACCCCAGCTTATCAAATCAATTGTCTTTAATTGCATTTGATATTCTTAGAATTGTTTAGTCAGGGTTTGCAGTGTGCTGAAACATGGACTAAGTGCAATCCATCAGGGTCCTGTAATTGCAGTAAGGGTTTTTTTGTCTTTGGAATGTGTGTCTATTTTTATTCCACTGTTTATAGTCTTCACACGCCTGTGCTGTGCTTGACATTGCAATTACATGTTTATTATTTGCACTGATTTATTATATTTTGTATTAAATAACTTTCAAATCTTTCATATTTATGGAGTTATATATTTTCCAGATGAGACATCCACACTATCATCCCATGAATGACAATCAGTAATGTCTTAATGCAGAGGAGATCAGCAACAATGCCTAGTTGCTCTCAGGAGACAGAATTGAAAAGAATACTTAATTAATTTCTAATAATAATCTTCTGTTTTAAAAGACCCACTGGGGCTCCTAGGCAGAACTGAAAGTTAAATAAAAAAGTATCTTATTAAATGGTGAGAAAAGTTTAGCCAAGCTAAACAGCTGTGGTCTCTGAGTAGATTGCAATTGAATTAGGATTTTAGGCAGTTCAAGCTGCCAAAAACAAAACTTCAGCTTAACTACAAATTTCTTTAGCTGTGTTACATACTAAACTGATCTCAGAAGTATTGACTCAGCATTTGTTTTCTCGAACCCTTGCTACAAAAAAAAAAAAAAAAAAACAAAAAAAAAACAAACACAACAAAATTCAGGTATCAGAAGAAGCAAAAAGAAAGCAATCTGCTGCCTTGATACCACATTTGATGTACACTGACTTGTTTAATGGTCTCATCTCTCCTCTCTTGATGTATCATAAAAATCCATCTTGGAATTATGCTGGGGAAATCTGTAGTTACGCAAATATTGGAGCTGTGCATCAAATCTGGCCCAGAGACCCTAAAGTCAAAGTGAATTTTCCCAAATGGAGCTTGGTGAGGTTTGACCTGGCTGTTATTTGCTGCTGTGGGCAGGGGGATGAGGATAAATGAGATGTGTTCTGCTGGGAAATGCCAAAGCAAAGGCTGCAGAGCTCAAATCCAGCTCAGCAGCTCTCAGAGGCATGAAACCCTTTGCAATGCAGGGATGTTTCACTTCAGATTATGCTCTCCCAGTTTTGCTGAGGAGCTTTGGTGAGTCACTTAGATGAGCTTTTTGACATTCTCATTGTGGGTATCTCATCAGGCCATGCCAGATGATTAAATATCTGTGTCACTGGGAGAAGTGCCTCCCTTGTTATGTTTGGACACTCCTGGGTTGGTTCTGGTTAGATCTAGAGGCTGCAATTGATGCACTTGTCTCTAGATGAGTCACAGGAAAACCCTTCAGACTGAATTTGCTATGGAAAATGAGAGTGGAGATAGTAGAAGGTCTTTGTATAAGAAGATTTTGCCCACTGAGAAGGTTGGAGAGCAGCCCTGAGGAGGATGTGGGGGTGTTTGTTGACAGGGAGCTCAGCATGGCCCAGTGCACTCAGAGAGCCAAACGTGTCCTGGGCTCATCCCAGAGGGGATTCTGCCCCTCTGCTTCATTTTTTGGGACCCCACCTGGGATTACACCCAGCTCTGTGGCCCCCAGCACAAGGAGGACATGTACCAAAGCTGAGCTTGACTGTTTGATTTAGATACCCTAATTAAGTTTTGGAGAACTGAACCTCCATGAGCTTGAGACAGGCTTTGAAATCCCACTCTTGTCCAGTTTCTCTGTGTGCACACTTGCCCAGGGTCTCCCCTCTCCATTGCTGAGCTTGTCAGTTTGCTTGTGCTTTATATTCATGTCATTCCCAGAGCTGTTCATTTTTTAAAGGAGAGGGCTTTTCATTTTTTGAATTGAGGAGCAAGGTAGAATCAATGTCCAAGGCCATGTACAAAGTCTATGGCCAGCCTGTGAATAAAAACATCTGAATTTGCATTTCCAAAGTATTAAACTCTGCTTTCTCCCCATTCTGGCTTCCATTTGAAATATTCAATCTATGTATTTCACAAACCAGTATTAAAGATATGAACTGGGAGAATTTATACTCAAGTCTACATTGCACAGGCAAAATTTATGAAAGTAAACATGATTTCAGTATGCAAACTCAGGACTTATAATACTCCAAGCTTGATGAGAAATATTGTATTTTACTTCATTTGAACTCCCATCTTACCATTGTCCACTCTCTCATTCTGATAGAATAAACCTTCAATTCCATCTACATGCATAAGTTCATAAACACTTGGCAGTTTAATTGCTTTTCAGGAGGTATTTTCATCCCCATGCAGCAAATTAAAAATATGTTGTGCTACAGAGGTGCAGAGTCAGCCAGCGTGACCAAGAAGCTCCCAAATTGGAATCACCTCCCCCTGTCCTTCCACTGCAGCAGAGCCTCAAGCCTGGGTGGGCACTCAAGATGCTTTTCTCACATTTTGTTCTGCTTTCCTACCTGCTGCTGTCACTGCTTTTATTCCTTTTTGCCCAGAAACCTTTTCTTTAGGATACGAATTTCTGTTGGTACAGGAGACAACAGCAAATTTTGTTTGTGCGCCAAATAGAGGCAATAGCAGTAAACTTCTTGCTTGTGATTACCGATCACACAATAATTACAAAATTACAGTTTGATTCTAGCATGGTATGATAAATATATCCCAGCTTTTTCTTCTCAATATCAGAGATTTTTAAATATCTATTAGAGATTTTATGATCAGATTATATTATCTAAATAATATATTATTTGAAGTTTTTCAAGGTCTATACCACTGTAGAAAATATGTTGCAGAATGTTTAATGTCCTGATTTTTCTTCACAGCAGTTAAGTATTAGCATGACTTCTAGCCCTCACTAACACATCCTATTTCCTCTATGAAATGGAAGAAACAGAAGCTTTTCTTGTGAGGAACAGGTTATTTTTGTTTTGCAAGCACACAGCTAAGCTAGAGCTTGTTCTGTGGTTCTCTGGGAGAAGTGTTATTTGATGGTGAAGTGTTATTGGATTAATTTCCATATATGTTCTCCCATATATAAAATGAGTGTCATAATTGAAAAAACCTGAGCACTGAGTGAAAATAATCTCCTGATGCCAATGAACCTTGCGTGTGGGAATGCATAAGAACTTGTATTCCCGGCAGCTATCCCTCCCAATGTGTTTAGGTGGAGAATTATCCTGAATCCTGCCTTGGGAATGCTGTAAAATCTGCTGGGCTCTGTCCATGCCTCTCTTACCATAATTTCAAAGGCAAAATGTTTGGCTGAATAGTCAAAACCAGACCTAAAGCAACAGAGCAGCGATTTTGGTGGAGATTTTGATTTTGAGATTTTGGTGGGGATTTCACACATCCCAGGTTCAGCCACCTAAACCCCTGCAGGCATTGGGCAGAGGAGAGCAGGTTTCCCTGTGTGGCTACACCAGGCTGGCAGAATTTCCATCCTCCTGCCCTTTTTGGGGAATAAAATCCTCCTCTGTTGCCAGCTCTAGCCAAAATATCAGCCCCTGTTCCAGTAACAAAGGCTCAGACTCAGCCCTTCCCAGCCATGCATGAAGACAGAGGTGCTGAAGCCCCATGTGACAGTAGATTGTGACTTTATCAAACTTAAAGAAAGTAGAAATGTCCAAAACCTTAGGGAATGTCATTCAAAGATGGGGTAAAGGCCCCCAAACTTAAAAAAGCTGTTTGTTTTACAGTGTAGCATGCTGGAAATTTGGGAAGTGTCAGCTAAGCAGATGCTTTCAAACAAAAGCATTGTCTCTCAGGATAACATCAATTCCCCTGCTCTTTTTGATGCACAAGCTGGATAGCAAGGGGTTGAACTGAACAGGTGCAACACCTGTAAATCCAGCATTTTCTGTCTTTCCATCACTTGACTTTGTAACTTAAATTACTTCAGGGCTTTCTTTACATGCAGGACACATCCACACACGCAGACACACACACTCAAGCCTTGTCAAAACCACTTGCTGTCATGCATTATGCATACTTTTGAGAAAAGTTAATATGATCCTGCAGCTTCCATAATGGCTAAATTGGCTTTTACACAAAATTGTCGCTGCTTGGTGAGGATCTTTAATTTAACTGATCTTTTTTTGAGCAACTTGGATGCAGAATGCATTGTGGCAGTTCAGTGATAACAATAATATTAATATATGGATTCAGTCTGCTGGCTCTATCAGCCAAAGAAGATATTTTCTTTGTGTTACAGTCACGGACATTTGTATTGAGAAAATTCAGCCCTAAAGAACAAACTTATTAATGCTGTGGCAACTCAAGTCTTTAGCCATAAAACTCAGAGAAATCTGGGTCTTGAGGAAATTGCTTTCATTTATTCAGTTCTTTTATGGAGGCAAGCATTTTTGTGGTTTGCCATAGACATTTCACAATAGCAAAAGAATTGCATCTCTAGGGCTGTGAAGTGTAATTAATGGTTTAATCCACTCCATACCTAAGGAAAAGCTTTTTTAATTACCTATCAAAAAGAATTCCGGAATTGATCAAATAATGTTACCGAGGGGGCAGGCTTGGTAAATAGACCTCTGATTTGTTCATTCAAAGGTTTAATAACAGCAGCTCCAGTGAGGCCAGCAGCTGGGGAAGCCTTCAGTGACCACTGAGCTCCAGCTCTCTGAAAAGGCAGAACCACCACCTCCAACTTGGACCCTTTCTTTGGGCAGCAGGTCTCTGGGGAGCCCCTGTGCTGTTTCAGCTCTCTGGAGCCCCATCAGGGGTGTGAATGCAGTTTCTCTGTGGTGGAGGAGGCTCAGAGCTGTTCTTGGGTGGTTCTGGTCATCAGTGCTGTGCTTGGATGGCCCTGGTCATCAGTGCTAGGCTTGGATGACCCTGGTCATCAGTGCTCTGCTTGGATGGCTCTGGTCATCAGTGCTGGGTTTGGATTGCCCTGGTCATCAGTGCTGGGCTTGGATGGCTCTGGTCATCAGTGCTGGGTTTGGATGGCTCTGGTCATCAGTGCTGGGCTTGGATGGCCTTGGTCATCAGTGCTGTGCTTGGATGGCCTTGGTCATCAGTGCTGGGTTTGGATGGCTCTGGTCATCAGTGCTCTGCTTGGATGGCTCTGGTCATCAGTGCTGGGTTTGGATTGCCCTGGTCATCAGTGCTCTGCTTGGATGGCTCTGGTCATCAGTGCTGGGTTTGGATGGCCTTGGTCATCAGTGCTGGGCTTGGATGGCCTTGGTCATCAGTGCTGGGTTTGGATGACCCTGGTTATCAGTGCTGTGCCTGGATGACCCCCATGCTCTGCTGGACGTGGCTCCAGGAGCAGGGCACAAAGGCAGATGGCTCTCACAGAGTATCGGCTTTTGGATCACTGCACTGGGCAAGGCTGGGTCTGGGGTTATTTGGTTTTCCCCCCCACAGCTGTTTGCTCTGCCTCGTGACCTGTTTTCAAATCCTCTAGGGATGCTGGGTGTTCTTTGAGCCAGACATAGAGAAATGACACAAGGAACTCCAAATTAAAACGGACCCTTTCCAGGTTAACCAGAGTGCAGTGTAATGGGCCTTTTCACAAGGAATATTTGAAGTCCAGAGCTTTCCAGCAATCAGAATTTCTGATTAGCAGAAAATGACAAGCGGAAAAAAAAAAATTGCCTAAAAATATTTTGTGTTAGGCTGAGCATCTTCTGTGAAATGTTTGTTTAAGCAAAGAGTTTAGACCAATGAAACCTTTAGTTTCCCATTTAAAAAATCACTCTTGAAATGATGAATTTTCCATTACTATCTTCTACCAATACTTTCAGGTCACAGTTTAATGAAACATTAATTGAAATTAAGCATTTTGGGTTTTTTAAGCAGAACAGGGTTTCACAATCAAAGTATAAGCATGATATTTTGATTTCAATTAGACTTTTTTTTCATAGGAAAGCATTTGACTTTTTTTTTTTTGCACCCACTCTCAATCAATCTAAAAAACCATGCTAAAATTCTAAAAAATCCTCTTTTTTTTGGCCACTCTGAACATATGACGTAAATTGAAGCAGAGAGAAGGAAAAAACAGAGAGGGAAAATGGAGCAGACAGAATTACCTCTGGGCAACAGATTAAGATTGTTTATTGGAGGGAAATTCAGTAAGAGATGAAACTAACTGAAGTGTTTTAATTGCATCCCAAATCAATGTCCAGATGTGGATTTTGAGCAGGGCGAAGGAGAGGGGTGCAGACCCATGTTCTGGGAGTTTATGTAGCTTTGTCAGGTTCCATGGGCTGGGCATTTTCCTTGGGCTCTGAATCCCTTAAACAGCCCCTTTGCATGCACATTATCTGTGTGAACAAGCAGAGATGCAGCCCCAGAGAGATGCAGCCAATTTCAGCTGATTTTGGCCTTGCCCAGGAGCAGGAGGAGCTGGTGTGGACTGAGCAAATCCCTGTGCTCTTCCTCTGCAGTGAGCTGGGCTCTGACCAACTCCTCCCCAGCATTTGGTGTTGTAGTTCTGACTCAGATCATTTGGGATATCAGCTGACAACCTCAATTCACTCGCAGTGCTGCCCCTGGGCCAGCTGTGCTTATTTGTGTATCCCTGTGTATGCCACAGGCTTGTCTCTGCCTTTTGGGAAATGCTTCTTGTTTGGCTGTGAGGGGCTTAGGCTGGAACTGTGCAAAGCCCGCAAAGGAGAGGAAAAAATTCATCTGTTTCTTTGGCTAGGCAAGAAAACTCTGAGGAAATCATGGGTACTGCTCTGCATCAGCACAGTCCCTCTGTTGCTGAGTCCTGGAGTCATGACCTGACTCTGTCTATGAAGATATTTCAGGTCTTCTCCCAACCTCTGCTGGAGCTTTGCTCACCTGGCACAAATAATGATTGATAGGTGGAATGTGGGCTCAAACCTTGGTCCCCCAAATCCCAGACCACCTTTAGGTCTTTGTATATTTAGTTGTGCAATGTTAAATTACTCCAGTGAGAAGACTGAGGAACAAGTTAAAACAGTGACTGTGTTTCCCAATAATAATAAAAAAATATATTGAGAAAGCTTCCATCCCCTTTTTGAGGCCAGTACCAGAGTTTTTCGCAGGACATGGCTCATGAGCAGAGCCACCCATCATCAGGCTCCATGCTGTCTCCATAGCAGCAGTGCTGGACACATGGCAGTGTCTCACAGTTATTCCTGATATTCAATAGATGTTTTCTCTGGCTTTTCCCATTAGATTCATTATTGATTCCCTTTTGTTTAGTGCTAGGCTTTCCAATTAAGTAGTGACTTTAATTATACTGCAAAGTGTATAACATAGGTCTTGATTATTACCACTGACCTGTGGGATGAAAGGAGCACCAGAAAGGCTAAATTAAAAAGAACCATAAAAATGAACAACCTTTTCCAAAAAGCCACCTTATGTTCAGATGCAGTAATTTTCCAGTTCTACATTTTTGCAGTGCCTTTGTGTATACTAATTGTTGAAGACAAGTTCTGCATGACTGTCAGCACTAATAAATGTAGATTTAGTGAAGGCTGAATTTGATTAACTAGGGAGTATGAAAAATAACTGATTGCAATGTTGTGTTTAAATGCAGTGAGGCTGGAAGCCATTCCCTGCAATTTGTCTGCACCAGAATGTACTCTTGAATACATGAATAGTTTACCTAAGGTGGGTTGCATAACAGGGACTAGAAATTAGACATCTAATTTGGGGTGATGGACTTGGCTGCCTGTGTAGAGGATGGAGATGCCATGGCAGCTTTGCTTATCATGTGCAGGGTGTGATGTCCTCTGCAGGTCCCTCCCTCAGGAGCCATGGGCAGACAGATTAAACAGGACTGCAGGTGAATCCAGCCCAATCAGTATTGGAAGTGAATCCAGCCCAAACAGGATTGCAGGTGAATCCAGCCCGAAGTGTTACATGCTCTGAGGCATGCAGAACCAGGACCAGATTTCTGTACGAGCAACACTCACTGAAGAATGACCTGCCAGCATGGGCGGCCTGGTCAGCTGGGAGGAAAAGAAACAATGACCAAAAAGCTGCTTTGCATCCCTCAGTTTTCTCATCAATCCTCACACTAAATGTGTCTCATGTGACCTGCACATTCCCCTTAAGCACCACTGGTTTTTTTGGTTTCTTTTCCTTTTAAAGTATGCTTTAGAGACTGTGGTAATTTTTTGAGTTGGAAACCAGAAAGCCATAGTATTTCCATGGCAGAAAGAGTATTTCCTCCTAAAGAAGAGCAATGGTGGGATGCTGTCCACAAATTCTGTGAGCTGCTCTTTGATAGGTAAATGTATATCTGTAGTGCAGAAGCACTGCTGAGATCGAGCCAGGACTTGCAGCTGTGTGCTGGCATTTGAGAATTTCTTTCATTTCCCTCCCCTGAGCCCATGGCTGGTTGTTGCCTGCTATCACTTCCAGGGAGAAAAGGATATTCCTGTAAATTTCTGAACTGTCATGTTATGTTACACTCCATGATATCACATTACAGGATAAAAAGAAGTAACAGAACAAGACAGGCAATGAATTCAGGGTGGTATTTCTTTTCCTTTTATGTTTCCTTGCACGTAGCTTTGTTACACTATACCTGAGATTCTTTGTAGGGCTTTGAAGGAGTTCTAATGGTTTGAAATAATATTTCCCATATCTTTCTTAAAAGGTTTATGCAAATTTAGTTCTGCTGACAGTGTGAGGTGTTATCTCCAGATGTCTTCCTGATGTAGCTTTAAAAATTAGTGAATTCTTATTCCTATTTTATTTGGATAGGTTTCATAGCATAGCAAAGTCAAGGTTTCAGGTCACATAACCTCAAGGCTTTTTAGTTGTTGTTGTTTGTGTCTTTGTGGTAAAAACATGAGCAGGCCAAAATGTCAGACAATTTACTCTTCTGTCTGAAATAAAACTGAATTGTGAACTCCAAGTTGATGCAGTGTTTCATTTTAATAGTGTCAGTTCGTGCTTGTTTTGCCTGTGTCTCTGGTTTTGAGTGAATTTAGTGCTAATAAAAGTGAGAGACTCTTAAAAGTAGCCAGAGCCAGAAGTACCTGACAGATACAGGCTGGCAAATGTTAGCTTCCTGTCTTGGTTAGCTTGATCTAGATGCTTTCCAAGGTTTGGTTTCTTTGAAACAGCACCTGCCAGTTCAGCTGTTTGAAAGTTTTATGATATTGAAGTGTGAGGAGTCTATTTTCTGTTTTTTGCTTTCTGAAATGTTCTTGTCTTCTGTGCATTGCTTCTAGACCTTCTGCTGTGGTCTCAAAATCAAACCACAGACAACCCAGGCCACCTGGCTGAATGCAGCACCAAAGGAGCTTGGTTTAAGTGCACCCACAGTTTCAGGTGGTGTTGGTGTGTCAGGATTTATCAGTGGACTCCATGCAGCTTTAAATTACTGGAGATATCTCTGTGTATTACTTCTGCACAAGCTCCCTGTTTCTCAGCTTCTAGAGAAGAAACCCTCTGGAATTGCATTTTACCTGTGTGAGAGATGCCTTCAGGTTGTCAAATAGGTCCTTAATTAGTTTATTTTCTTCTTTGCTCCAGGGGGTGAGTGTATTATTTATTCTATGCTACCAGACTTGTGTTAGTCTGCATTTATGCATTTTGTCTTCTGAAGGCCCCAGCAGTGGGCTGGCCTCTGGGGTGGAATGAAACACACCTCTCAGGCAGACACAGTGCTTCAGACTTGAATAATGGTGGAATATTAATAGCAGCAATTATAATTAAAACAGTGCACTAAAATACCCTGGGGTGTTGTTGCTAAGTTAGTCTGTACCCCTAAAATTTCAGAGGAAAGGCATAAATTTTAGTTATTTCCATCCACAAAGTGAGCAGCTCTCATTCAGTGACTGGAGCAAGCTTTCATCCCTGCTGTGGATGTTTCATTAGGACACAGCTCTCCCAGAGGGTCATGGTGAAGTTTACATTAAACCCAAGATAAAAATGACATTGAAGCCTTGCTCCTGTATTTTCTACACTGCCTGAAAACAAATGCTTGACCTCCAGCCACTCCATTGCCTTATTGCCTTGGAGTAATTAACCTGTGTACCAAGAGACAGGGAATTTGTGTTCTGTTTGCTCAGAGAGGAGCACTCCCTCCTTTGCCTGACAGAGCTGGGAATCCAGAGAAGCTCTGGGGGAAAGTTTCTCTGAGTGCAGGGCTGAGCAAACAGCCTGGAAGGATCTGGTTGAATGTGTGTGTCTGCAGATGAGGGATGAGGAACGGCAGGATTGCTGGGCACGCAGGTGATGGTGCTCACTGCTGCCTTTCTCTGTGGTGGCAAATTAATTTAACTCTGCAAACACTGAGGATGAGAATTTAAAATGCCTGTGGACAAGACAGAAAAGATACCAGACAAGTGGGGAGTAGTTTCTCAGCAGGTTTGTGCAGGAACAGTGAAGTGCTGCAATGGCCAAATCTCAGAGCCAGGAAAAGGCTCTGAGTGTCCTTGGCCTGCTCAAATTCACAGCTTTACTTAAGTTTGTTGCCTGGTCTAGGATGTGTGCCTAATTTCTGTCAACCTGAGTGAAAAGCAAGCACATGTTGACCTGTTTTTTTTCTTCAAATTAGGATAAGAGCTCATAAATATAAAAAATCTCCATGCATTGCACTGTTTTGCTGCTATAAAGTGTGTGCTCTAGGTATTAGCTGTGGGCTAGACAGTAAATGTGGCTGGATTTTTAAAAACTTTTTTCATTTCTAAATGTAACCAAAACTAAATAAAAACACAAGAGTTTTCTCAAGTTATACAAACTGAAGCAACGTAAGTAGTTAGAAGGGAACTGTTGTTAACATTTAACTTCTAAGTGCATGAAATTGTTGAATACTGTGCTGTTCACCTCTAACTAGCCTTTAATTTAAACAAAAGCTATAAAAGTGCAATTAGGCTCCAGTCCAATGAAGCACTTAAATATGTTCCTAGCTTTAAGTGTATGAATAACCTCAGTGAAGTTAAGACAAGCTCAGGTGCTTTCCTTGAGCAGGACATTTCACAGAGTAGTTGTAATGCACAGAGAACAACCCTGCGAGTATCACTGGGGAAGATGTGGGGAGAGTAAAGGATTTAGGATTTGGCTGCTCTTGCTTAATGATTTATCCTATGGGATCCTGACCTAGAGCTCATGGAGAGCTTTGGATGTGCTCCATCATCTGATTGTCAGGCAGCTTCCTACCCACACACAGCACATGCACCTTCCTTTGTCCTCTCTGCCTGACTCAGACTTTTTATGAACACTCAGCTGCTGCCACCAGGCTCTCTCCTCAATCCCATATAAAGCATCTAAACATCCTGGATTTAATACTCCCATTTTTCAGTGCTAAATCAATGTTCTTTATGCATTTGTTCTTGGAACACTGCTCTATTTGAACCATAATTCCTCCCACATACCATAAACTTGGTTCTGTTTTTACTCTGATAGGAATTGATCATTTAAAGTAGGAGGAAGCCCGTGACTACTGTTCAAACATTTCAAGGCTATTGCTGGTTAGTCAAATGAGCTTGTGCACCACCTCAGAAAAGTGCTGTGATTACCAGGGGAGCATTATTACCTTGCTGGGCTACAACCAGCCTCACAGCAGTTGGGACAAGTCAGGATTAAAGAGCTTCTCACTACAATTTTGGCAGGCAGTGGTGGAGTTTATCCAGTTTATGGCTGATCTCCCATTTGGTGGTTTACTCCTCCAACTATCCTGTATTTGTACATAGGTAGAAAGAAACATTCTGCTGCATAACTGAATTTGACCTGAGATTAAAGCTGGTCTCCTGTGAAATACACTGGAGCCTATTAAAGAAGGGGTTGTTTGCCAAACGTGGTTGTATATCCTCCCCAGACCATAAAAAACATTGTTAGCTGAAGTGATAGTGGAAAAATATTGCATTCCTCTATTCTTCTCCTTACCACTACACTGCAACGTGACAGCAAACCTTTAATGAAATTCATGAAGAGCTCTGCAGCAGTTACCTTGAAAACTTTTTTATTGCCCTACATTTCCAGGTAACACTCTGATACTCAGCCTCTGTCCAGCACCAGCAACACCAGCTGAGGCAGGGAGATAGTCAAAATTAAACAAAAGTATCTGGAATTCTTAATGTTAAATACTTGCAGTACATTTTTAATAGCCAAGGATAACTTCCTGTATTTACATATTATTATCTGAATAACAAATAGCTTCAAAGGTACAGCAAACTCTTCTGTGCAAATGGAAAAGGGTGAGTTTACTCTTATGCATTATTTATTGAAAATAATTCCTTTGATTTCACCAATTCCACTGCTTTTCCTTTCTGTCTGGCACAGGCTCAGTAGGAAACAGGAGAGGAGCTTCAGAGGAGGTGGTGCCTGCAGATATGGACCCTGCTGCTGGATATCTGGGCTGTTACCATCTCACTCCCTGCAGACACGCTGGGATTAATTATCCCTTCGCCACAAAGACCCTTTTTGGGATCTTGATGCATCACCTTGAGTGGAAAATTACTCCTTTGATGGGAAAAGTGCTAACAGGCACTGCTGGAGGTGCAGCTGAATGGCTTCACATGGCTTGCAGGAGAGCAATGACCCTTGGTGGCAGCACAAGGAGTGGGGACACTGGGCAGCAGCCAATTTTGTCAGTGCACCCTGGAAAACATAATCTGGCTTTCTGGATGGCTCTTTTTGAGCCTTCCCTGTTTGAAATACGAGATTTTAGTTTTGGCAAAGCTGAAATGAGAGTGTATATTCTCTCCTCCCCACAGACAACGTAGTTCCCAAAATTAAGTTTTTAAAAGTTGCACAAAAGGTGGTGTTTTCCTGAATGTATTTTGCTGATAAGATCTTCAAATCAAATGGACACAATGCCTTTAGTTTGGCCTTTATTTAATATGGTTTCATCAGTTTCACCAATTTTTATATTTCACTTAACTTCAGAGAGCTCTCCAATCTCAAAGCTGAATTTTCTGAGACTGCCTTTACGGCTTTTATAAAAGACAATTCTTTTCAAGTTTTTACTTTAAAAAGGATGCAAGCTAAGAATTCAGTTGGAACAGAGGCAAAGATATTTGCAAAATCTTGAGAATCACTAAAGAAGCCGTTTGTTTTAATCACCTAAAATGAGGCAGAATACATGTCACTTGGAATTTAGCTCAGCTCCTCCTTAAATTTAAGTGCAGCACCATTAAAAATAAAGTTGCACAGGGGATCTGTTTTCTTTGGGGATTTTTGGAAAGCATTTGAAAGCAGATTTCAGCCTCTCCATTAATTTCCAATGAGCCTAATGCTTTGTGATGCAGCATGCATACAGCCAGAGGCAGATCCGGACAGGCACACTGGGGGATAGAGTGGAAATTTTTTACAGATGGTATTTCAAAACATATTAGTGACTCAAGTTAAGTTACAAAAAACAAAAAAGCAAAGACTTTTTACTACAGAAAGATGTGAGCGTGAGCTTTGAGCCATTTTTCATGTTAATAAAGAGGCTTGTTTTAAAAGTGATTGAAACTAGTTTTAGCATTTTTATATGTATAAATCAATAAGGGTATTAGACATAATGGCATGTTTCTGGTATTGTTTGCCTGAGGAAAACCAGAAATAGCTCAGTGAAATAGAAGGCCTCTTATTTTATGTGTGCAGCAGCTACTTTTGAAGAGTCTAATAATCTTAAATATAAGGGTTAATATTCTCTACAAGTAGAGTCATCTTGCTGCATATGTTAACTATGCATATATAGTGTGCTATCAGTCACTGATTGACAGTTCTCAGGGCTTTCTACTATAAATATAAAAATAATTTGCTTGGAGAAAGGAGGAATTAAACCAAATAGAGCAAATGTGTTATAAAACAAAAGGCACAAACATGTGTTGGGTTTTTATGAGCAGAGCAATTAGTCACAGTTGTACTGGCCTGGAATTTAAAAGAAAGGCAACAGAACAAAAAAAAAAATCTGTCATTCTCAGGGAGCCCTTGTCCAATGTGTGTTATTGAAAATTGATGGAGATCTTTAACCTACCTGTGTCCAGGTGAAAGGGGTCTCTCCTTCATAGAAATAATATAGGATAGAAATTCCTGCAAATTTGGTCTTTCCAGTAGGAAATAGAACAGTGAAGGGTCCTAAGGTACAAAAGACATATTTTAGGAAGGATGGTGCTGTTCTTCAGTCTGCAAATTCTACAGACATCCAATCCAATTGTCCAGCCTGGGAATGTGGGAAATTCCCATGACCAGATGTGTTCTGGAAAACTCATTGCACATTGCAGTCATTTGTTTGTGGTTGACATGAAAGGACACTTTTCCTTGATTCAGGAAGTGTTTGAGGTTACCTCAGGTGCAAGGACTTGGCCTGGTTTCTTTCTGATGAGTTTAGGGGATTTCTTTCCTAGACTTTTGGATGCAAAATAAGAAAAAAAATATGTCAAGGGGCATGTAAAAAAAGCTGGTGGGAATTCCTACAGTATATAGATTTAAGATCTGACTTTATGAGAAAATAATCATCAACATCACTGTATATGAGAAAAAACGGAAAAAAGGTTATTTTTGTGGATTTCCTCAGACTTACAGCACCAACAAGAATTGCACTGTATCCTGTACCTGCAATTCTCCAAACAAATTCAGGAAGAAGGCGTTGATTTTTCTGCTGTAGGATATTTCAAAATTGAAGCTCTTCCATAAGGACCACAGACTGTGAAGGTATTTTCTGGTATCACCATAATTTCAAGGCTTTTTCTGAAAATGGCTGTTTTCTCTTACCTTACTTATAAATACAATGTGCTGTTTTCTCAAGGTGCATAGAGCATCAATGTTCTGTACCACTGCTCTCTTGTTCACAGTTATATTTATATTATGTGTTCTTAGGAAATGAATACATATTTGAATATATAATGAATATATAGGAAATGTATTTATATTATGTATTCTTAGGAAGTATCCTTGAGCTGCAAAAGAGGGGGAGAAAGTAAGAGCAAGTCTTGAACTCAAAAATTTTCCATTTGGGTTTTTGGATAGGGCAGGAAAATCTGCCCTCAACAGAAAGAGAATGTTGTGCCATAATACAGTTAACATCCTCTGCTGAGAAGGAGAATTAATTAGGAAGGAGTTGGAGCCTCTGGCTGACAGATTCATGATCCATGAAGCTAATCAGTTTTGTGGGCTGTCACTGCTGCTGCTGCAGACTGGTCAGCAGCTGGATCCATGCTGGGGAACCAGACATTTGCAGCTTGTCACGTCTCCTCTTCCGTGCCAGTGTGGAAGAGGAAGGTGATGCTAGTTTATTTCTGCAGCTCAAAAGTTACTATTGCATCCAGCACTAGCTGTAAAGCCTCAGTGGGTTTCTGGAGAAAGAAATCAGGCACTGAGCTAGGCACTAAATTCAGTGATTTAGCTGTGGTAAATCGTCTGTGCCTATAGGAGTCACAGTAGCTTTAGGTGCTAAAAGGTAACCATGTAGGTAAGATTAGTCTGAGCCCTTGGTTTAACAGGGCTCAAAATACATATTGACCTAGTGATTAAAAGCAGTATTTGTTAGCATTAAAGAGAAAGAGTTCAATAATCTTTTAAAATATTTATCTTTGTCCTCTCATTGATCGTGCACCAAATAAGGAGCTGTTCCAACTTGTTCTCCTGCTGTGGCTATAAAACATGAACACAGATCATTCTGAAGCTTTCAAGGCACAGATCATGTAGGGGTAGGGTTTTTTTGCTATAACTGCAGATGTTTCTTCAAGCCCAGCAATTTCATCAGGTTTGTGAAGGAGAGGAACCTTCAGTCAACTCCGTCCCAGTAGTTCATTGGAAAAACGTATCTTGTATTAAACACTTTAAAGATTCATGAAGCAGCTTTAATTTTGTTTGCATTTCTTCCTGAAGGGTAAAGCTGTCAGAAATCTCTAAAAGCATTGCTTAATCCATTTCCAAACTCAGTATATTAAGGTCTGCGAGCAAAACTCATTTTTGGAGTTTAGCAAGTTTAGAGACAGGAAAAAAGGGCAGGGGAAATAGAGCAGGGAAGATGTTTCTTTTTTCTTTTTTATTTTTTTTTTTTGGTAATGCACTGAACTACCTGCATGGCTGCAGTGACAGTCCTTCACAAAAAATAGTGCAACCCAAATGGACTGTAAGAGCAGCCTGATAAATAGAGGACTTCACGTGTTTCTCTTGGAACAGATACAAATAGAGTAAATACATCTATCAGGGAATGAAGCTCCAGCCAGAAGAAAATTTTCTTCCCTTTAATGCCTCCAAGCTTACAAGGTTGCCATGAGCAGGTTCATGTGCAGTTGAGCACCTTTTGTTTTTTTCATGTCCCAGTTTCTGATCTGTGACCTTTTTATGTTAGTACATGATTTTTCCCCCAAGTTTCTGATCTGCCAACCAAAGAGCTTTTCCCATTTTCTTATGAAGCCTGCAAGACAGTTCTCACAGTTGGGCTCAGGAGGCTGGCTGGGAAATGTTCATTTAAGGAGCCAGTTCAATGTGAGGGAATGAATGAGTGAAAATCATCTCTAGAATAGAGAAAAATGATCTGAAAGGAAATACCTCTGGGTTGCCAGCCAAGCTCTGCAGTAGCAAATACAGAATGAGAGCACTCAAAGACCTTTCCCAAGACAGCAGCAGGATGCCCCAGGTTTGATGCTTGGCATGCTGTATGAGAGGAGCCTGCAGGGCTGTTTCACACATCAGGATTAATCCATCCTCAGCTGGCCCATGGAAGTGATTAGCCATGGCATTGTCAGCCTTTGCTGGAGCCCCCAGTCCTGCGGGCATCCAGCAGGTCCCTGCCCAGGTACCTGTGTGCCCTGGAGCCCTGGGCTCCTCTGCTGCTTGGACTCTGTGGGACCTGCTGGCAGTCCTGAATGCTGATTTAAAATCACAGGAATATTGGATGTGAGCTATGCCCAGCTCACACCATCTTTAGCTACCACAGAGGTCAAATGTGCACTCAATTCTTCCTCAACTCAGGAGTGCTGGTGTTAACAAGGCCGGGTTTCAGCTGTCCATTGCTGAAATTGTTCTTGTTCCCACAGTTCAATGTGGTCAGACCTGGTGCAGAGAAGGGAAGACTGTGGTGGGATCCAGCTCCCTTCCCTGGCAGAGCACTGGGAGCTTCAAACACTCAGTTTGAACCCTCAGCTTCAAACACTCAGGCACTGCACAGCATCAGGGCTGAAAAAGGGATATTTCCACATTTCTTACCACGGTTCTGTTGGCAGTAAGGCTGAAGGATTATAAAGCTGTGCCTTGTTAGGGCATTCTGTACAGTTTAATTTCTTCCCATTCTGGTAATTTTCTTCTCAAAAGAAATAATAAAAGTGCCTATTCTTGTGCTAAGCTGCCCCATCATTAGCTCATAGGTTTTTGCCTGATGATTTTCTCTGTGTCCAGGCTGCTGCTCCAGTTCTTTTCTGCAAGGATGCCCTTTGGCTTGTTACAGCCTTCCCTCTCCTCTGTAATGAACTGTCCCCTGCTGCCTCCTCCAGGGCCAGTCCAGGGCTGCTGCAAGGAGAATTCTGTCACTCTTTGTGTCCCTTTTTTACAGGCACCACTGTCTGACCCAGTGCAGAGCCCTTGTGAGGCTCTGGCTGAGCAGGGGTGGCTGAGGTGGCACCCAAAGCTGGGTGTGCCTTGGCAGGGTGAGGTTTGCTCATGTCTCTGTTTGGCTAGGAGCATCAAACCCTGGTTAGAGTTTCTTGGAATGAAGGAAGTGTTAACTGTAAATTGCTGTGGCTGGTGTCTAATTAGAGAACACTTTGGGAAGAACTCAGGCAACAATCCAGCAAAGCACTTAAAGCACCCACTGATTTTTAAGGAAAGACACCTTAACTGGGATTGCTCATGCTCTCAAGCATCATCAGAAGTGTTTGGTAGTGGACCAGTAATTTCTCCTGTCTACCTCAGCACATCAATCTCATTTTGTGAAGTGACCTAAGGAGTTGGGAGTTCAAGGTTGACTTGAAGCCTGCAGGAAATAAACCCTTAAATCACTGCTGTGCTTTGGAAAGTGCTCAGCTGGACAGCTGCTTTTGCTGTTCTTCATCCTCGCTGCAATAAATAAATTTATGGCAGCTTTAAAACTACTGCTAAATTCTGAGCTTTGCTTTTTCCCATCTAGGTGTTCCTGTTGCAGTGGCACTACCAAAGATATTCCAATATATTTTGTTTGGACTGCTCTTTCTAAATGCAGTCAAAATGCAGTTTTTCAACTATGTCCTGCTAATAGAAAAAAAAAGGGAAGAACTGAGAAACAAAAGGCTGCAGTGAGAAGTGATAGGCATGACTTCATCCAGGTGGAATAAGAAATTCATACCAGCTTTTTATCTAAAGCAGTCCCTTCCCTGATGCCCTACAGTGTAAGTAATCACTGAGAACTAAGGCATGAAAAGTCTTGTGAACCAGCAAGGCCATGGAGCCACACTTGGGACAATAATGCATTGATTTAATGTGATGAAGAACAAATAAATCAAAAATTAGGAGATTATGGTTCAGGTGTGCTGGTTTTACAGCTAGAATTAGATTTGTTTTTCTTTTTTTTTTTTTTTTTCTTCTCTGAATTAAAGTGGGAGGATAGCAGAAAAGCACTGAAATTGGTCCCACTTGTAGTTACCCTGTCAGTCTGACCAGCAACATGCAGCTGGGTACCCAGGTGTTTCAGTTCACTTGCCAATTAAGAAAATACTTTTTCCTCAGAAATGTTCAGCAAAATTCCTAATTCTCTGAGGTCCCTCTGAGCAGGGATGGCCTGGGGTGGGCTCCCTCCTCTGCCTCACCTGCACCAGCAGGGCACCCACTCCCTGGGAACTGCTCTGATTTCCTGAGCTGCAGTTTGAGATGTGTGGGACTCTAGAGAAAATTGCTGTCAGGTAAAAGATGTCCCTCATCACAGGAAACCTTGCAAGGTCCATGTTTTTAGCTGATGGCTCATTCCTGTTACTGCAGCATTCCTGATGCACTTCTTTGATAAGCCAGTGTGCTCAAGAGGAAAATTGCATTCAAAAAAGAAATTCAAAAAAGAAATTCAAAAAAGAAATTCAGAAAAGGGGACTGTGTCAGAACATTCATGCCTCCTGAAAACCTCTCTCCTTGTTACAGGTTTATTTTTAGGCTGTGTAAGAATGCTGCTTAGCCAGAAGTTTTACAGAGTGGTCCTCTGTGTGGCACAGGCTGCCAGTGAGTAACTATGGTAGCACTGGAATCAATGATGAGTGCTCAGGTCTCTGAGCAAATAGTGCTGGGATCAGGAATTATGAATCATTACAGTTTACTAGAATTCATAACTGACTTGCAGAGGTTACCCAGCAGTCAAGCATTTGTCACCTGCCCTATCCCCATGACTGCTGATAGTGGGGAAAAAAGTGATTGTTATGCCAAAGTAATGAGCATAGAGGTCAGAAAGTTTGATAAGAGCAGGAGAAGTCATTTTCTGTGATATCATTAGCAGTATTTTAGAGAGCAAGTTCAGCAATTGCTATGGTAATTCTGAATGGCTTTTTGACTGTGAGAACAGGTAGGTAGCTTTTAAAGTTAGCCTCTTTGCTAATGGGGGAGAATCCCACTGAAATAGGGCAGCGTGGTGTTACAGAGGGGCATGGGCTGAGCACTTGGGAAGCAGGAGCTCTGCTCTGTGCTGTGCAACTTCTCCAGGCCTCAGGTTTTCTTCTCAAAATGGTCTGTGGTAAAATATATCTATCAGTGAGCAGCACAAAAGCAAATTGTGAATGAGGATGTAGCAGCCTAGCAAGGCAACATCTCAGAGGGAGCAGACCTGTTTGCAGATAATTCAGCAAGTGCAGGCCTGTACAACAACCATCACGTGTTTGTTCTTTTTGCACAAACTGTGCAGTCAGAAAGGGTGGCAAAGTGCTCTCTCTGTGGGCAAATGCAAAATTTGCTTGAGCAAATGCTGCTTTTAAAGTTCTGCTGCAGTTGTGAGTTAGCAGCAAAGCTGCTGGAGGTTCCCCATGGAGCCCAGGCAGGGTGTGCCATTGCGGGCCTTCTCCAGGTTATTTTTGAGCAGAGCAATTGATAGTCCTTTGGTTTTCAAGAGATGCTTTTAACCTCACAGGAAAGGAGAGCTGCTACAAATCTGTGTGCATGCACAGATAGCATAAAGCATGTGCATGCACACACCCTGTGTTATACACTGGGCTGATGGAGAGGGCTGCTCCTAACCAGACTGATTCTTTTGAGCTTTTACCACATCTTTCCTTGAGGTTAGAATGGTGCCTTGTGAAGGCTGGCCTAGAATAGAGGCTGGATAGAGCTAAAAAATAAAGTAGGTATTCATTAAAAGGCCTCAGTGGATCCACCTTGGGCAGCACAAGAGCCCAGCCAGGGCTACACCCAAGATGAACCAAAATGGTCACAAAATGGATGGCTGGTCATCTTTGAAAAGTTCTGGTCCTTTTGCATCTTGGAGTTAATTGTCCAATTCCAGCTTTAGCTTATGAAGTCCCATCCTTGTTTTTCTCTTTTCAGCCCACGTTGTTTGTGCTCTTGGGCCTGAGATTTGGATCATTTGTCCTTGGTCCCCAGCTAAAGCTAAAACCTCAAGAATCAAGAAAAGACAAATTCTGCAAATCCCTACACGGGTGAAGAGCAAGGAGAGGAGGATGCTCTTCAGTCTGGTTTGGCTCCCAGTGGCTGCTTGGGTTTTAATTGTGCCTTTCCCCTCTCCAGGTGCAAGCAGATGAGCTACCCGGAGGACCTGCCCCAGATCTCGGTGGTGTTCATCTTTGTGAACGAGGCTCTCTCTGTCATCCTGCGCTCCGTGCACAGCGTGGTGAACCACACCCCCTCCCACCTGCTCAAGGAGATCATCCTGGTGGATGACAACAGTGACAATGGTGAGCTTTTGTCACTTTGCCTCTAAGCATCGTGTGGTTTCTAGGTGTGAAATGTAAATGTGTTTGTTGATGGGAGGGTTGATCGAGCCATTTGCGCAAAGCTGTGAGTAAATATTGACTATTTGTATAACAAATAAACATTAGGTGGATAAAGCCTGTTGATTTCATTGAAATCCTAACAGAATTAATGGCATTTATGTAGGCAATCTTAATAGGACACTTTTCTCCAAATCCAGAGGAATATCATCATCATCAATAGAATAAACGTTCAAATTCTGCTGCCAAAGAAAAGTGAGGCTACAGATTCTCTTTAGAGATAGTTTCTAGTCTTTTATATGGCAGCACATTGTTTCTTCGTGATTTAACCCAAAATCCAAATATTGGTGAGCATATAGGGTGCTATTATCAGCATGTTTCACAAGGTGCTATTATAGTCATGTTTGAAGATTCTCAGGATACAAGGGACAAGAGCTGTGTTTAAATCTGACATTACACTTCTAGAACTGATTCCTCTTCTAAAATCATATTTATTTCCAATAAGTCTAAAATTTAGCCTTTCTTCCTCAGATCAACAGCTTTAAGTTCTTTCAGTTTTAAGTTGCTCTTACTCTTCAAGATCCTTGAAGAGAGAACTGAGAGAGGAGACAACTCAAGTGAAAATAAGTTCCAAAACCTATAGATTTAAGAAAGTGTTTATGCAATTCAGATTTCAGTTATGGCAGTGTAACCTGTGGAGTAATTATGTGAGACTGCAAAGTGTTTGAGTCAAGGCAATCCTGAGGAGAATTGAACTCATCATTTCTCAGTGAACTCTTATATGGCTTTTCTCTGCCACTCTTCTAAATAACTGGAGATTTATCAAGTCTTTGATTCTAATGATAATGATTCTACTGTCTAATATAGATCAGAAAAATGAGGCTGCTAATGTCCTGGAAGCTTCTACTAGTTTTTCTGATAAAGATATTTAGGCAAAAGCCACTTTATGATTAAGTTGCAGAGTAAATGAATTACCAAACTACATTGATTAAAAAAAAAAAAAAATAGGGAGACCATTTTGGTAATTTGCCTGTTTATAAGCCTCTTGAAATGAAGCTGAAAAGGGTGAATGAGTTCTGCTCCATCTGTGATTGAATGCCTGAAAATGAACAAAAGAGAAGTCTATTTGAGATCTTCAATATCCATTTAGTTAAAGAGGAAAGAAGCCTAGTATTGAAGAATCTTAATTATATTTAAGGGAAAACCCTGAAAATGAAGGGAAATTAATTGTGATCTGAATTACTTCTTGACCCAAAATCCATTGAGGTTATTTTCCTCACTCCTACTGAACAGCATAAATCAGAAAAAAGAAATCACCAGACTGGCATGTTACACTTGCTTACAGTCAGAATTGCTCCTCCAGAGGCCAGTTGTAACATAATGCAAATCATCAGAGAATCAGAATAGTAATTTTTTTTAAATAGTAATTTTTTAAAAACTACCTCTTCGACAGTATACTCAAATCCATATTAAAGCTGGGCAAGTCTCTGGTCTGTGGGGAATTTCTCTGGGCTGAAACCCCTGGAGCTGCTCCATGCCTCGGTGCTGGGTTTGTATCTCTGGGACTCACCAAGGGTTTGGCAATAATTAAGGACTCCTCTCCCTTTTTGTTGCAGAATAAGAGTAAAACACAACATTGCAGGGCCTTTCTCATTCTAAATGCTTGTGTGGGTTTTGATTTTGCCCTGCAGTTGAGCTGAAGTTTAACCTGGACCAGTACGTGCACAAGAGGTACCCGGGGCTGGTGAAGATCGTGCGCAACAACAAACGCGAGGGGCTGATCCGAGCCAGGATCCAGGGCTGGAAAGCTGCAACATCCCCCGTGGTGGGGTTCTTCGATGCCCACGTGGAGTTCAACACTGGCTGGTGAGTGCTGGCTGTGCCCAGAGGGACGGTGGCACTGGGACAGGGCTGAGGGAGGATGAGGAGGCTGTGGTGGCGTTCGCAGGGGTCCCGGGATGAAGGAAGAGAGGAGAATCTTGAGTCCATGTTTCAGAAGGCTTATTTATTATTGTATGATATATACTATATTAAAAGAAAATTATATAATAAAACTATACTAATGAATAGAAGAAAGGATTTCATCAGAAGGCTTGAAAGGAATAGAAATGGAATGAAATTACAATAAAATCTTGTGACTGACCAGAGTCTGAGACAGCTGGACTGTGATTGGCCATCAATTAAAAACAACCACATGAGACCACTCACAGATGCACCTGTTGGCCTCCACAGCCGCTGATAATTATTGTTTACATTTCATTTCTGAGGTCTCTCAGCTTCTCAGGAGAAAAGATCTTAGCAAAAGCATTTTTCAGAAAATATGTCCATGACAGGAGGCTGCAGGGATCACCTCAGCAAGCACTCCTGAATTGTGCTCCTCATTATTGCAGCGTTGCTGACAGGCTCCTGCAATGGCTGCAAGACCATAAAAAAGCTGCTGTGCCTGGTCTAGCACGGCTCTGTGGAGAGAGGAGTAATTGGAACCACGATGGGTGTGAAATCCCAAAGCAGTCAGATGGGGAGACACCATTAAGGAGGCTCTGGGCTGGAGGATTTCAAGTGCTTCTTTTACCTCCTCATCATTTTCTATCATTTCTTCCTAGAAACTTGAATACCAATCTGATTTCCTCATAAATTTCCTTGCATTTACATTTGAGGGAAACATTAAATTATTGCCTGCAATTTTAATAGGGCTTGAAATTAGCATGACTTTCCCCATCCCCTTTTGGTTTAATGGGCCAGAACTGCATTTGGAATAAATCTTTGTAGCACCACTTGGTGGCCAATATTTGGCATTACTGGAAGTTGGGACTGTAGGAGCTGATCTGTACCATCAGCTGCAAAAGGACTTCTGGGACCTTTGGCATGTAAAATGTGCATTTTCCAAAGATAGGCTGGTATTTGATAATGATGATGCAGAGTTATGGTGGAAATGATTATGCTCCGCAATTCTGGGAGATATCCTCAAATTAAAACTAAAAATAGCTGTACTTACAACTAGAGAGAAACTTAATTGCAAAGGAGTAGAGTGTTTATTTTTATATGTTCATGAATATCTTTATAAAATGGGAGATGCAATAAAATAAGTCTTGTAGTGCACCTGTTTTATGATCATCCCATCTTTTTTCCTTAGGACTATCTTAGGCTATAATAGCAGCTGTAGTAATTTTCTAGAAGCTTAAGAGCTGGTTTAATTTATTTATTTCCTTTTAAAGCAAGTAGATCTTTCACATTTTTTTTCAATCATTCATCTAGGGTAACACCAGCTATGGGCCAGGATCAGAGACTGGGGAGAGCATGCTCTGGGTGCTGTCCCCAGTGCTTGTCCTTCCCAAGCTGCAGTATTCTGGGGCTTGAGGAGAATTTTGTTATCATTTTATAAGGACATTGAGATCCATCTGATGTACTATACCCAGGGAAGCTCAGTAATGGTGTCAGTAAGCAGGAAAGGGCTTTGTGGTTGCTTTGGGGTTTGTTAGGGTTTGGTTTTTTACTGTCAGAAAGGGTTGAGATCAGCGCAGCAAGAACCTGGAGTGCTCAGTAAATGAGAGAGGACATCCAAGATAAAAGGTTTGTGTTTTCTGCCCCTGCCTGGTGCACCTTCCTTCCAGCCAGGCTCTGGCCCTGCTGTGGGGCACTCAGTGATCAATGGGGAGAGAAATGTGCTCCAGGAGCCTCCTGTGTCCCTCCATTTCAGCCTGAGGGCTCAGAGTGTTCCCTGGTATTTCTCCCCTTGTTCCACTCCAGCCTTTGTGGCTGCTCAGAGCCATCTCAATCCCTGCCTCACCCACTTCTCCCAGTTTTAGTTCACCTGTGCACATGGGGTTGCCTGTCACCTCCATTTTCATCTCATCTCCTCTGACTGGGAGGAACTGAGGTCCTTCCATCTGGACTGCTCTATTTTTTCACACCAGGTTAGCACTGCCCCACCAACTCAGCAATCAGGTGGGAGTCTCTTGTTAAAGCTCTTGCTGTTCTATTCTCCCACTAAGTTGCACCTTGCATGAATATTTCCCCCCATTTTCAGTGCTTATTTATGTATTCAGAGGCCACATGGATTGCTCCCACTAAAAGCTGTCTATGGATTATTTGTGAGGCAATTAAAAAGGAGCCAATTCCTTTACCACAGAAAAGAGCATTTAGCTTTCTGTTTGGTTTGTGTTCTATCTAAAAGTCAAGTGCCTGCAGTGCAATTTAGTTTCCCAATCTATGGCTGCTTTACCTGCCTAATCAGTTGGCAGATTAATTAATAAAGAATCAAAGAAGGACTTCATCACACTTTCTCATGAAATATGCAGGACTGACAACAACAAAAAACTTCTTTAAACAATAGTGGCCTATTTACAGGTGGCTTTTTGCCTGATATCATACTATAGCATTTTATGGGCTCTCACAGCATTGCTCTCCAGGGACACTTCTTCTAAACTAAATTACAATCTGGTAGGATATAAAAAAATACTCTGCAACCTGGCAGGTCAAATTAGCTATTGAATTATTTATTTTGCTGTGCTTAATTGCTGCTTTTTGGCTTCTCAGGTGTAGAAATATGTTATCTCAGAGCAGTGATTTTCAACTGACCTGTTCCCCTTAAGGCTTTTGATAGTGTGAGCCAATACAGCTGCTGTGAGAGTGGAAGTGGAGAGAACTGCCTGAAAGGGAGGCCATTGCTATTAATCCTCAAATGGAATTTTAAATTAGAATTACAGGGTAATGTATGTGTGCATTTCACTTCTAAAATTCTACCTGTCCTGTTGGAGCAGAACCTGGTCTGTTTTTGGTGGTTACTTGATGTCAGTGGGAGCCAGTAACCCAGCAGAGCCAAGAGGGAGGAAAAGCTGCTGTGCTTTCTTCTCTGAGGTGTAGTTAAGCTTGTTTAGATCAGTTTTCAGAAGATTAGAGCATTCCTGCTCTGACCTTTGGGTTAGGTGCACCCAGCATGCTGAAGGCACCCCTGAGAGCAGACAGCACATCCTGGGTGCTGATTGTGTTGCAGAACATGCAGAGCATTGTAAAAACCCCTGTCTTTGAGAGATGGGAAAGAATAGCATGACAAGGAGAAGAGACCTTCCCTACATTATTTCTGGGAGCAGCAAAGAGATTACAGAGATAGGGTGTTAATTCTCTGGGTGAGAAAAAGGACACATTGAGTGAAGGAGAGAAGAAATCAGTAGGTGGAAGGCAGAAACCACAATATATTAGCAGCCATAAAGAGGGTGCTAGGAGCCATAAAAGAAGACATAATGATAGAGTATTATAGTTGCATTCTATCTTAGGAATTGCTTTTGCTCCTATCACAGAGGTGTTATCAGAGCACTGGAGTTATGCAGTCCTGTAGTAATTAAAATTTTGCCAGACAAAGGGTGAGTTTCAATAAGGAAGCAGTGAAGTAAGAGGATTTAATCAAAAGATTTCAACATACCAGCCAGACTGAGCCTGACATGAGAAAGAGAACATGAAATAGAAGTTGAATATCCATTAGATTGTGTCACACACATCCCATCTTTATGGATTATCCCTGAAGTTGTCAGTGTTTTAAAAATATACAAAAATGGTGTTTTAATAAACTAAGAAGAGCTAAAGATCGAGATCCCTGGGCCTGTGGATGGCAGTTTGCAGATGCTGTTTTATACTGTAAGGTGTAATGCAGTTTGTTGTGGTGGCCATAAGCAATGGATTCTCAAAAAGGTGTGTAAAGGAGAAAGGAAGTTGATTTCCTCCTAATCTTCTGCTGACTTTGGTTATCCCAAGTACTCTGTAACAGAGACATGGTTGTGCTTTTTGGGGCAAAGCCACAGGGTCTTTGTCCCCCTGAGAGCTCCCTGGTGACATTTTCATGCAGTGTACCAGAATCCAATCTCTACCTGCAGGTAAACTCCCTGTCCCCCCTTTTCAAGCTCAGGTGGCTCTCTGGGGACATTACAAGGTCCAGGTGGCTCTTTCCTTCTAAATGAGAAAAGTGGAAGCTGAGATTACCTTTGCAGTCCTTCTGCTGTGCAGTCTCTCCACTCTGGAGCAGTCAGGCACATCACTCATGCTCAGGACATGTTTCACTGAGCATCCCTGGGCTGGGACTGACCTGGGGAGCCCAAATGAAAAGGGAAGGGAGTTCTTCCTCATCCAAAGCCTTAGGATGACTCTGGTAACTTAATGGAATACAAGTTTTAGATAGCAAAACCAATATGATCTAAGTGGAGCATGCAAGAGAAGCCACGTGGGGCCTTGGGATCCATGGGAGGGTGCCAGCCTGCACACAGAGGGTGGTACCAGAAAAGCAGCTTTGACTATTCATCTACCTCAACAACCTAGAATGTTCACTGAAGCATCCTCGTGCTTTTCAGTGGTGCAGAAAAGAGCCATTGAGGTTTGGCAGCCAAAAGCTGATCTTTAACTCTCCAGCAGGCGCTGGTGTTGAGTTCACTCTGCTCCAGCTGGGGACTGTGGGTCTGAAACCTCCCTGGGCACCTGGGAATGCTGATAGAGATGTCAGGCAGGACAGATGGGGGAGTGCTCTTAGAGAACAAGGAAACTAGAATGAAATGTATTTCTTTTTTAGTTCTCTGAACACTTATTTACAGGAAAGGCATTCCACATTAAATATTCTGCAGATGGCCTCAGTGAAGAATTATGTGTGTCAGTAGATCTGCTTGTCTGCATCTGATAAATGTATATTGTCAGTAAAATGTGAGGTAGCGTGTAAAATCATGCAAAATAAGCTTTCAGTTTACACAGCTTTCTTTTTTCTTACATTTCTCTGTTAAGTTTATACTTCATGGTACCTGACAGTGGTAGAGCCAGAGTAAAATACGGTGTTAAACCCAGTGAGCCATAAAATCTAGCAGATGAGACCATGTTGTCTTTCATTTATGTCTTATAAGGACTCTTCTCTGACTGCTTGCAAGAAGAGGAAATTCTGATTTGTGAAAGCAGGACAAAGAAGGTTGGATTTTTTTTTAATGTTAGTTCTTTATTTTTTATTGGAGTAAATAGTAGCATAGTGATGGTGCAGAAGAAAAAAAAAGAGGCATGTTTGTCTCAAAAGAAGGCAGAGATCAGGGTATATACCCACTTGGGACAGGGCAAAATTCGAGAGATATTTCCCAGTGCAATTCCTGTCATTTAGGAAAGGATTTACTTTTGAACAAATTTAGAAAAAGTGACATTTGGGCTGCAGGGAGGAATTTATTGACAAATGCCTCGTACAGCCATTCTAACCAAGAACTGGAAGGTAAGGTCTGCTTCTCAGATGCTGCATGTTAGCAAAGCATCCCTGGAGCTGTGAAGGTCATTGAAGTGGCAGAGCTGGGCAGCAGAGATCTGGCCTGTGGCATGCATGTGGATTCCCTTGGATTGTGTGCATTTATTCTGATGTTGTGCCTTTTTTAAAGTCTGCTTGAAGTCAGCAGGTGTTTTTACATATTTAAAAAGGTGAATTATATAATCATGTGCACCGAGGAGCTCATTACTAACTTCTTTTTATCTGTTTTTTATCTGGAAGAAGCTGTTCTTTTTTAGCCTTGTGACAAATCAGGCTTTCCCTTTGGCATGAATTCTCCAGCAATCTGATAAGGATGTAAGACAACACAGAGTTTTTGTTTGCTGTGGTTTCCCGTGGGGTTTGAGCTGCTCTGAATCAAGCCAGTGTTAAATACAGAATGCATATATGTTCAGAGATAGACTTACAATAGGATTAGAGAGGCCTGTGTGATCACAGCATGGCCCCTGCCTTTGCTCTCAATCTTCTTACAGGCTCATTCTGTACTCTGCCTCAAATTCTGCCTTCCAACTCCCTTCCTACCTGCAGTGTTTATCTTGGAAGCATTTACTCTTTGAATCTCACAGAACCAGCGTTGCTGGAACTCCCAATAAAGTCATCATGGGTGCTCAACACCTTGGAAAATCTGCTGTTAATGAAGAAATCTTCCCACTGGTAGGCAAAGGCATTGAATGCATGTTCTGTTTAGTGATGTGCTCAACTGACTTGGACAAATCAAAGGGAATAAAACTGAAGTGAAAATACCCTTTAGCCTAGTGGAGTCTATAAGGGAACTAAATTTATTGTCCTTTCTCTTCTGGTTTTATCCATTCACCAACAATCTATTCAGAGAGAGAGGAGGACACTGACAAATAGTTTTAGAGAGGATGGAAAGGAGAGGATCTTCATATGTCACTCAAATTCCAGTCCAAATTGTCTCCTTGGTTTTTATTAAGTGGAAAAAAAAACCCACTTGGATGATGTGAAGCACTACCTTTAAAGCAGAATCTTTTGGTTATATTTAGTTTACTGAAATCCATCATGTCTATGAATATGCCTGGGAGAACTTTCCCTCTTGCTCCAGTAAATAACTTGTTAACAATGCATGCTGCTCTTAAGTATAAGCCCATAAAGTACCTTGACTCAGATGCAAAATAGGAACCTAACTATGAAAAATGGAGATGGATCCCAAAATCCACATCTGGCTTATGCACCTGATCAGGCAGGGCTGAGTCCTGCCAGCAGTGCCATGTGGAAAGGCAATCCTCCAAACATGTATTGCAGCTCATCAGCTCAGTGTGTTGGACATCCCTGGGCTTCAGCAAACTTTTCCCCTTTTATCCTTTCAGTCCTGTGAGCTGCCAGAGGCACCCGAGTTCTGCAGATGGACAGCAGAAAAAACAAGGCAAAGCAGAAAAAAAAACCATGGGAAAAATGCTGATGTCCATAAAGAGGAGGGGTAAATCTGCATAATAAAGTAGCAGTTTAAAATTAGGAAAAAAAAATAGAAATCACTTGGAAAGATTTAATCATAATTCTTTTTACAATCTGAAGCAATTACATAAAGCCAGAGTGACCAGGAAGGTTGACAAAGGATTTGATGAATGTGCAGCTCAGCTCAACATTACAGGGCAGCTCTGAGGCTGGGCTTTGCTAGCCATGAATAGCAATGAAACCCTCTCATATTCCATGGATTGCTCAAGATAAGCAAGCACAGTGCATTGCCCAGTCCTGTTCAAGCTCCCAGCCCTCCCTTATTGGTCATTACCTGGGGATCTTGACAGACAGACAGACAGACAGACAGCAGTGCTGGCAGTGAGAGGGCATGGCAGGCTCTGGGATTTGAGTGTTCCTGCAGATCTCACAGAGATGAGCTTGGGCTGAGCCTCTGAATAGCCCATTGCTCTCTCTGCTGTCTTTTATAGGGCAGGACAGGCTGTGAAATCTCTCAGGTATGCAATGTTTAATTAAAAGGCTCTTCCTTCTGCATTTTTGCAAAGAGAACAGCTCTGGCCTGGATTTTCTCTTTCCATCTGTGACTCAGAGCCTACTTTCTTACTTGTGGGTGTGAAAATATTTTGGAAATTAGGTAGCTGTGCAGTCTGTCCAGATACTCAATATTTCCTGCTCCTAACACGTGCAGGGATGTGATTTCCACACATCTGGCTACCAAGAGTGCTAGGAAATCACCTCCATGGGTGAGATGGGAGGTATAGAAGATGAAGTTCCAGCAGTTGGTTTCATATCAATTGACTCCATAACCTTGGCATGGCACTTGACTTCATCTGTAAACTGAGGGTAGAGAAATCAACTCTTGTTGAAGCAGTAATATCTTAAATATTTACATTTCTTGAGTGCAGGGGACTTAAACAGAACATCCATCACAAGGTGGTTTCAGATTTCATGGAAGCTCAGAATCTGTGATTTCACATATTAGGTTGATAGAGAGTAATGGAATTCCATCATGCATTTTGACCCCAGCTGTTGTATCTCCATCCAGAGATCCCCCCTTGTGCCATTCAGATGCAAAACACCAAGTTAGGTGGTAATAAATGTGAGCCGTACAAATGGGAAAACAGAAATTCCTCAGGTGTAGAGTTTGGTGATAGTTTGTGTGAGAGCAGCTCCAGAGCTGGGAATGGATTGTTCTTCATGTAAAGAAGAAAATGAGGTCCCAGGTTAGCATTTGCAGGACTCAAGTATTGGATTAACACAATCACAAATATGATTAAGGGCTAAAAACCAGCATGACTGTTGAATATTTTCTTCACATTATCTCTCTAACCATTATTTGGGATACACTTCAGCAGTCCAATTTTAAGATGCCTTGCAAAGTAGCAGGCTAAATTCCCTTTATATTCAAAACAGGCTCCTCTGGAACATTATTAATCTCACCCAGTTTCAGTGTCTACATTATTATGAGAAGCATCTGACTATAAAAGTGCCAGCCTCTGCCTCTCTCTGCTGAGAATGAAAGTTTGAGGCAATTACTGTGCAGGTGGGGGGTCCATTGCAGGTATCTGACATTAAGGGAGAAGAAATCCTTCCCTTCTTTCAGCTTTTTCATTACACGATCTCAATCTACCCTACAAAGTAAAATACTTGAAAAATGAGCACCCCAGGAGGAACTGTAGAAGGGACATGAAACCTCCAGGATGGTTTTGAGTATGATGGTTAAACAGTCTTGATTTGTATCAACATAAATATGCCATTAATTGAGGATTTGAGGGTTTGGTGACCAAAGAATTCCCACCAAGAGAGATAAAAGTAGCTTGGAAAAATCCCAATGTTTCCTTGTTTGTCAAAGACCTTTACAGAATCAGACAGTAGTGAATGACAGAGCTTGATTCTTGCAAGGGAAACCCATTTACAGATTTTTGCTTCAGAAGGCATGCAGGCAGCTTTCCCTCTTTTCAGGGAGGTCTGGAAATTAGACCCAAACATAATAAATTTTTTCAAACCATGGGAGTCAAGCAAACAATTAGTGACCCCTGTACCTGTTGTCTGGTGTTTTGAAATCCTTTGTTTCAGAGTTTAGAGGAAGAAGGAGAGTTTATGCCCAAGGGTTTCTGTGTCCAGGCATGGAGTCACCAGTCTAGTGATGGCATGTCCATCCTTCTGTATTTTCTTCTGCTGCTGAGCAGAGATAACATGATGGAAAAAACAAAGCAGATTCAGCTTTTCTGCATTTTCCCTGCTTTGTCTGATTTGCAAGAGTTTTTCCACTACACACTCACTGGTTTTTAAAAGACTTAATCTCATAAATATAATCTCATACTAATAATGGAAGTGGCTTATCCAGATCTGGTAGGTCACACTGGCTCAATGGGGGTGCACAAGTGTGGCCTTAAACCCATAGGAATTGAGAGTCTGAACCATGTACAGTATCTTCTGCTGGCCTAAAAGAACATTTATGGTAACAGGCAAAATATGAGGTAATATTGAAATCACAAAGGAGCAATTGTCTTCTGGCCAACAGCAAAAGAAAAGTGAGAAAAGATCAGTGTTCAAATCCTCCTACCTCTGTGAGTCTCAGCAAACCATCATTCCCTTCAAGATCCATGTGAGAGCTCTGCAAAATTTTCAAAGCACATTTCAAGGGGAAACACACAAAGGAGTGAACCAGTGGCTCTTTCTAATACTGCTTTGAGGAACGATTTCCACCCTTATGTAAGTCTGCTACCTCTTTGGATCAGTTTCTCTGTAAATTCATAGCAAACTCAGACTACCTTGGTCAGAAATGAGTGTTTTCACTGAAGCTTTTTACTTTCCTTTTGGGATGTAGCTTCTGTGGAAAGCACATTGATGTTTTAAAGCCTTTTGAAATGCTTGAACATTTCCTGCAGTTCACTGCTTTTGCACCATCTGGCACCTGAAATCTTCTCATCACCAAAGAGGTTTTAGAAGGCATAATGCAGGCACATTTGTCATTCAAACTAGATGTGATGGGGTCAGTCTTGGGAAACAGGATTAAAATCTTTGTGTAACCTTCAGATTCTTGCAGCCTCTGGTGTGTTTTTAGTTCTTCAGGCCATGCCAGCCAGTATTTAATTGCTGCCAGGAATCCTGGTGGTGTAACCAGTAGGAGACCATTTAGCTGCTATTGGTGATGGTGTCTCTCAACATTTCCACATTGTGAAATGAATTAACAGTCTGCAGGCCTTAGAATAAGTATTTGGTCAAATTTTGTGTTGTTAGGCTCTGGCACAGCTTCACAGAGGTGCTAATTAATCTCATCAATATAATCTCATACTAATAATGGCTTATCCAGATCTGCTAGGTCACACTGGCTCAATGGGAGTGCACAAGTGTGGCCTTAAACACATAGGAATTGAGAGTCTGAACCATGTACAGTATCTTCTGCTGGCCTAAAAGAGCATTTATGCTAACAGGCAAAATATGAGGTCAAATGTTGTGTTGTTAGGTGTCACTATAGGACACGAAATAACACGACACACAGACACTGCTGTTTTCAAGGCAAAAAAAGGAAGTTTATTTTCTGACTCTAACATTTATAGATTTCTAAAAGTGACAGTAGATTGGAGGGTGAAAGTGCAACCTCTCCAATGACACTGGACAAACAAAGTCTATCAAATTTCTCTTCTTCTATAAAAGAATGGAAAACAATAAGTTATTTACAGAAAGTGTGTAAGAATGCAAACATCAGAAGGCTTAGAAAATCTTTAAAAATCAGGGTAACAGTTAGGCTAGCTAAGAATAGAAAAAGAATGATAACAAAGGCTTGTGGCTCAGACAGAGAGTCTGAGCCAGCTGACTGTGATTGGCCATTAATTAGAAACAACCACATGAGACCAATCACAGATCCACCTGCTGCATTCCACAGCAGCAGATAATCAATGTTTACATTTTGTTCCTGAGGCCTCTCAGCTTCTCAGGAGCAAAAATATTAAAGAAAGCATTTTTCATAAAAGATGTCTGTGACATTTATCTCTAACTAAAACCTTAGCTCCTCTAAAATCTCTGAGTTCCTTAAAGTTTATGTCTCAACAGCATTAGAGAACCTCATGTTCTCAGCCTGCCAAGCAGGCCCTGGGGCTGCAGGACGGCTGTGACACCCTGGGGCTGCAGGACGGCTGTGACACCCTGGGGCTGCAGGATGGCTGTGTCACCCTGGGATTGCAGGATGGCTGTGACACCCTGGGATTGCAGGATGGCTGTGTCACCCTGGGGCTGCAGGATGGCTGTGACACCCTGTGCTTCTCTCATTGCTCTCAGGGTGGAGCCGGCGCTGACGCGGATCAAGGAGGATCGCAAGCGGATCAGTTTCTATATTCTTCATTATAAACCCAACTAACCAAACATTGTGTTGACAAGCAATCAATTATTAGTAACTACTAACTCTTAACTTCACCAAAACCTACCTATTTATTTTAATTAACTTCAATAAAGCATAATTATCTCTGCTCTCGTTGCTCCCAGGGCAGAGCCAGCGCTGACGCGGATCAAGGAGGATCGCAAGCGCATCATCCTGCCCGCCATCGACAACATCAAGTACAACACCTTTGAGGTGCAGCAGTACGCCAACGCTGCCCACGGCTACAACTGGGGGCTCTGGTGCATGTACATCATCCCACCACAGGACTGGCTTGATAAAGGGGATGAGTCAGCTCCCATCAGGTAAATCTTGTGCTGTCACTTTGGGCAGAGCGGTGTTTCCATCTCGGCTGTCTGAATGGTCATCACATTTCTCTTCACTCAGAAAAGCAAGGCACAGTTCTTCCCGAGAATATTTCTGGGTTTCACATTCTCTGAGCCTCAGAGAGAGAAAAAACTATCTTTATCTCATTTGTTGTGCCAAAGTAGAGTGCAATATGGAGATTGTTTACCCAGAGTGATGGTGTTCTGTTTCCTTGGCCTATCAGGAGTGTCGGGACTGTTGGCTGACAATTACGAGATTCTGAGCAGGGGAATGCAGCTGAGTGCTGGGCAGATTCAGTTTAGATGTAATGTAATATAGTATAGAATAATATAGTATAATAAAGTAATTAATTATCCTTCTGATAAGAAGGAGTCAGATGCATTCATCTCTCCCCCTCGTTGGAGGCAAAAATATCCACTATAAACAAACCTGCATGTTTTGTGCCTGTAGGAATAACAAAATGAGTCTAATAGCTCCACAAAAGTTGTGGATGTGTGTACTGCCTTTCAGAGCTTCCCCACAATGTGCACAACTACTCTGGCTCTGAGCGTGTGCTTCAAGCACGTGTTCTGGCCATTAGTAGGATAGCAGGATCCTTTTCATCTAACCTTTTATTTTCCAGTGGGCTCTGGCCCATTGTGTGCAAGAGAAACAAAGATATTGTGTGTGGGATTACAGTGTGGCTGGTTTCACTCCTCTTCTGTGGGCAGTCTTGATCATCTGTCCAAACCAGAGCTTCCCTGGAGCATCACTAGGAGCTGTGTTTGAGAACTGCTCTTTTTTTCTTTTATTTGTGGGGGTTTTTTTGGGGTTTTTTTGGTTTTTTTTTCCTTTGGGTTTTTTTGGGGGGAGGGGTTGTGGTGAGTTTTCAGATTTTTTTGGTTGGTTGGAGTTTTTATGTTTTATGTTGTTTTTTGGGGGTTTTGGTAGTTTTTGGGGGTTTTTTTGTTTGTTTGTTTTTTTGGTTTTTTTTGTTTTGTTTTTTTTTTTTTTTTTTTTTTTTTTTTTTTTGTTTGGTTTTTTTTTTTTTTTTTTTGGTTTGTGGTTTTGGATTTTATTTGTTTTGTTTTGTTTTTTGTTTTTTGGTTTTTTTTCTTGAGAACTTTGCGCATGTTCAGAATTTTCCTACTGGTTGAATTTTAAACGAACCCACATCAGACCATGTAGTCAGTGTGTCAATTTACTTTTCCCTACAAGAGAACATTGTACACTACAGAAATGGAATTTTCTGGTGAAAGGCCATTACAGGAATTGTGAAGGTGTTTCTGAGAATTGTTACAGTGGGGAAAAGTGGAACTGATGTGAAAAGGGCTTTCTCTTCCCTCCATTTGGAAATTCACATCTCCAGTGCAGATGTTTGTCTAACAGCTCCTCTGGGACATATTGTGCTGGGTTAAGGGTACTGCTGTTACCAACTCTAGAAATAAATGCTAAAAAATGTGAAGCCTAAGTATGCACTTTAGGATGCTCTTATTTTTAAGACTTCTTAAGAAGGACACAAATTGCCAGCTTAAAGTCATCTTCATTTTCTTGTATATTGGCATCATCTTAAAGCAAGCTGAAACTCTACTGTATGGTCCCAGTGTGGGCTGTGGCAGAGGAGCTGATGAATTTCCCTTCAGTGCAAAGCTTGAGTTTCCAGATCCTGGAAAGTTTAGCCAAGCACTTCCAACAACACACCCACCTGAAAAAAATGCCAGTGATCTTTTGGAAGTGAAAGGACCCTGACAAACTGATCACATTTCTAAGTGATCAGAGGGATGGAGCCACCTCACAGGATCCTCCCCTCATGAAGAGTAATATTTTAATCTGTATTTCACCAAGTGTTGCAAATTGTACTCAGGTTCATTCTCATGCTCTGTGACTGCAAAACAGAGCTATACAGTAATATTAACCTTATTTACTGCAGGACAGCACAGTCCATCATCACTGACCTTTTGCTTGGCTTGGAACCTCAATAAGCAGGGAAGTAATTACTTAGGAAATCAGTTTTCCTGGATAACATGCCCTGCTCGCCTCACATTGTTTTAAAAGTGCAGATGTTTTATACCTGTTTCACTCAGCCCTGAGAAAGTTTATTGATAAAGGAAAATTAATCATCCAAAGCTTTCACTCCTGAAAGGTTTTGTGCACTTCATGACTCACAATTTATATGTGAAATCATTGTAGTAATTTTCCCATGGATTGCTCCAGTATTTCAGTATCTTCTGTTCTGGAGACAATGATCACATAACAGATAAGACTGAACTAAGAGGTTAAACCTCAGCAATAAAGGGCCTGATTTACCATGGACTTCCCACAGATTTATGTTCAGGCTCTTGCTGGTGCCATGCTGGCCCTGAGTTGGGCTGACACAGGAGTGAACAAACTCAATCCAAAATCAAAAACTCAAATCCAAACTCAAGCACTGAGCAGTGTTAAAATCTGATGCACATAAGTAGCTGGCTCCCAAGAGCAGAGGCATCCACATGGAACCATGAACACTTCCATGTCTTCCTGGGTATAAATTCTTTGAAGGCAGGGATTTAGGAGAGCAGAGCATCCCCTTTATGGTCACACTGCAGTGTGTGCTGAGGGGCCTCTGAAGCTCTGGCACCTGGATGGATTTGCTAAAGCATTTGGCTGTTGTGTTGTTCCTGCCTGTGGAAATATAATGTGATTTTGTGGCTTTTAAGTGATATGCCAGTGTAATTATGGTAGTGGAAAGAGTGACTGTGTGAGTGTTATTGATGAAAACAATCAGGAAGTCTGTCCTTAGGGCTGAGATTTGAAAGTGGTCATGGTGGGAACTTACTACCTGTGGAATATGGGGAATATGGAACTTACTAGCTGTGTGTTTTCAAAAGGAAGGCAAAGTCAGGCTAGTGAGAAAACTTTTTTAAAAATCTCAGATGTGACTTGGCTTGGCACAGGTTTTGGTTTTGTAACCAGCTTTCCAAATCACATATTGCAACCATGATTTCCATTTCAGTCCACTTTGCAAGACAGAAACTGTGCACTTTGATGGTGTTTTAATCCATGTGTCTGCCCAGTGCATTCATAAGATTGCAAAGGTGCTCATCAGCATGAAAACTGCAATTCCATTTAGTCCTTGCTACCACTGTTCCTCTTCAGGCTTTGACTCTGTTTTCAGCAGGCAGTGGGTTTGGTTTGTGCCTCTGTGTGTCCTGTGAAAGAAAATCTGGTAACAAATAACCCTGTGACTGGTTTTGTGGTTGGTGTAGCTGAATACTTTCTGCCAGATCTCCAGAGGGATTAGAGATTTTCAGCATTAAAGAACATGTGTACCCTGGTATCAGTGAGGATCAAGCCCTGGCATTTCTCATGTTTGCACTGTATGAATAAATATCATCAATGTGCAGAATTGGGTGAGGCATTTGGAAAGCAGGGTCCAATTCCTGTTTCCTTCTGGGACTACACACAAGATGTGCTTCTTTCCTAAGAATTTTTCTATTTTAAGCCTGATCCTCTAATTTCTTGAACACTGACTGTGATTCTACTCAGCCTTGCTGGGAAGGAGCAGCAACTGTCCCTCACACCAGTGGCTCATTCATGGGCAGTCATGTCAAATGTGCACCATAAAATGTCACATCAGCTGTTGTGAGCTAAGTGACAAAGGGGACTTGGCTTTGAAGTGCTAACAAAGGTAAAGAAATAGGAAGAACAAGGTGTCAGATTTTGTAAAGATTTCTGATGCACTTTAAAGTCAGTTCTTTCTTCCCTCCCACGTTAATACTCTGAACTTCAGAACAATTGATGTTCCCCGAGCTGGCTTCTGCAGGCAATCCATTTTCCATGTTTGACATTTGAGATGGAAGATGTCTGTAAGGTGAAGATTTAAATGAGGATTGTTATTTTGACACGCTGTGTCCATTGCGTCATTTTCCATTCGTGTTCCTGCGAGCGCGCTGCCCAAAAATGCCCTTGTCATCTGGCACCACACTGTGCAACAAAGGGTCTGTTTCACAGGGCTTCTCATGAATTTGACTATGCATTGAAACAAGCTGGGTTTTTTAATGCATGCTGTATCTTTTTTTCCCTGGGTTTTGGAACAGCCAGGAAGGTTTCTGCTGTTCTGAACTCTGGCTCTGACTTGTCTTCCCTCACCTGCTGTGATTATGATGGACTACTCTGCATTTGATTTCTTGATCAGCAGCCACTAACATGAGAGTCATTAGTCAGCCTCACCCAGCCAAGCACTGCACAGCTTTCCATTTTATCTTCCTCCAGCAGCAGTGGTGCATTTCATTGTTGCATATGTTCTCACTTACTGCTTTAATATGCCATAGCTTGCTACCAATAGGGATGTGCATGTACATGCACTGCATCAGCTGCTCCAGAGAGTGCCAGTGCCTTGCTCATGGACATAAATTAGAGCTTGATGTGCCCCCAGTGAAGTGTTTTGTGCTGCTGCTTCTATCTGAGACTGTGTATGCCCATCTCATGTGCAGCAACAATAATGATGAAGCCAGTCTGAGCCCTCACTGCTCTGGGAAGAAATCCACCTGAGCTCAGGAGGTAAAGTCTTTCATGATAAACCATGCTGCCATGTAATAATAAAACTGGGGAGTGTTTATTGACTGCTCACAGCCATCTTTTCAGTTTCTGGTTCACAGGAGCCTGTAACAAAGCAGTTTTGCTTTTATTTGTCCAGGTTCTGATGTGTGTCCTGCCTGTTCCAAAAAAATTTACTTCCACGGGGCATCAGAGAGTTATTCTGCATCCCTATTTGCTCTGCCTTTCTAGATGAGCATTAGCTTGTCATTTTTTCTTTTTTTTTCCTGTATCTCCTGAGCAGCAAATCTGTCCTTGAGTTCTGTTCTCGGGGCCTGGTGTGACTCTTTCTTGCAGGAAGACATGAGCTGTAAGAAAAATAGAAATACTTCTGCAGGTACCCTGCAGGTTTCCCCACTTACATGTCAGACCAAGGCTGAAGTGCTGCTTAAGAACCTGAATCAAAGAAATATCCTGCTGGGAGAGGTGGAACACTCAGAGATTGAATGTGTCATTTGAAACTCCTTGTCTCTCTTATTATACCTGTATATATACATTTATGCTTATATATTTATTTATGGTTCTATTTGCCTTTGAATTTATGTGGTTATTGTGAGTGTTTGTCAGTTTTCCTGGAAATTGCAGTTGGCTGCTCAGGAAACTGTTTCAAATGTGACCTGATTGCACTGTGCACATATGTACATATAAATATATATAAAAATAAATATATATAAATATATGCTGGCCTTAAGGCAGGAGAGAAGGATGCATAAGGCAGAGGCAGACTGACTGTACCATGTGCAGTTTGGTCTCCCCATCCCTTTCTCTTTCACTGGTTCTTGGTGAAGCCCCCAGGGGAAGGAGGGGGATGCACCTGACTGGAGAAATGGGTGTCAGCACCTGCTGGAATTTTACCCACAGTGCTCCTGGGGCTCTCACTGACACAAACCAGTCCTGACTCAGACCTGCAGCAAATGCAAATGCTTTTCTTCCCTGGCCAGTGTGCCCCGTCCCATGGCAGGCGCTGCCCTCGCATCCAGGGCAGGGAGGGAGAGTTCACCACCAGAAACCTCTCTGTGCCTCTTCCCTTCCCCAGGGCATTCCCAGAGAAATGTTTCCCTCACGTCTCCTCTGCTACAGCAGTACAGGTAATTCCCCCTGCACAGCCTGACTGTGCTGTATCTTTCTCCTGTGCAGAATCAATACAACTCTAGGCTGCATTTTAAGCTTTTAGCTGCAAAACCCATTTTGCTGTGTTTCTCACATTATCCTTTGAGTGCTCCTGTTGATTATAATTAATCCTTATAACATCCTCCACTGTGTCAAGGAATATTCCACAGATCAATTAAGTTTCACAACACCTTTGAGGTGTTGGTAAAAAACAGTACACTTCTAATTGCTGCTTTCTCCTTCTGGAAGTGTCTCTGTTTTACTGGAGAGTGCATGATTGAGGGAAAAGGTTGTTTTATATAAAGCAGGTTCATATCTTGTGCTCTGAAGCTGTGAAGTGCTGGGGGCACTCAGATTCTCATGTGCTGCCCCTTGGGCAGTGAGCAGGGGGTCAGAGGTGCCAACACATCTGCTTTGGCTCATGTGCCCATTTCCAGCTTTCTGCTGCACTGCACTAAAAGTGGTGGATGGACTGGAGTATTTCAGGTTCTGGAAAAACTGAAAAATTCCAAGTGAGGGCCTGGAGCTTAATTCAAGCACATTTTTTGAGAAGTGTTTGTGATAGGTCCGTGTGTCACTGAAGTCCAATATAAAATTATAAAACCTGGATGTGGTTCCTTCTGTCATTGTTCTGATGCTGTTGCTCACTCCTGAAAACATTTTTTTTTTTTTTCTGAAAAAGCTGTGAAAGCTTGTGAAGCTTATATTTGAATATATATAATGAGAAGCAATAAACCCTAGAAGGAAGAGAGGGAGTTGCAAAGACTCAATAGCATTTGTTTGTGAGTGATGATTATGTAGTTGCATCTAAAATGTATTTCCCATTATTGTTCTATTAACAATTGAGGCTTTTAATGGACAGAGCCTAGAGCTGCAGCAATCCATCCCCCAGAGGGAGAGATTCCAGCACCTTAGAGCAGGCTGCAAAGCCTGGCAGTGCCATTCCTCATGGGAGCATCCTGCTGCTGTAAGGAGCTGCCTCCAGAGCATTTCTGTGGGGGAGACAGGGCTGGAAAAAGAATGAGTCTAAGCCCAAACTAGCATCTCAGTTTTGCAAAGCAGTGATGCCTTGATCCAGTGAAGTTTGTGTTTAGTTTTGAATACATGAAAAGGAAAATGAAGAGAGTGGTGTGTGTTTCTCTCCCTCACCTCCTTCCCTCTTTTATCATGGGTAAAACTTTAAAAATATACCTGAAATATTCCCTCCAAGGCTTATTTCATTGCAAAGGTACTGGATTTCCTTACCTTGGTTGTGTCTTTCTTTCATTTTAGTTCCAAGATCAAATGTATTCCTTGTTAGCCTAAGATATGCTTTTCAGTGGTACAAGATGTGAAATCAAGATGCATGTAGGATATGTCTCATCCTGGGTACAGGAGAGCTCTCAGCTTTTTTAGGCAAATCTGTTTCCAGGCTTGGCTCTGGGAAATATAATCAAGAAGATACATTTCATCAAATAACTTGAATTTATAAATGCAAAGATCCTGGTGCATAAATATATGCATCAGCAGAGGATGGAAGTGCCCAGCCAGGAGTATCCTGTGTGGTTTTTTCAGAGCTTTGAGACCACTTCTAACTAGAGACTGATTCAACAGAAAGTCTTCAGAAATTACAGCACAAACAGAGAAGTACTGGAATTTCTTGCATACATGAAGTGCCACATGATTGATGCTAATAGGTAAATTTAGAATGTAAACTTGAAAACAAAGAACTGTTTAATCTGTGCACATTTGTTATGATCTGAGGTCTGTAAGAGCCAATCAATGGCTTCATTTTCTGCTTTGATCTCTCTGTGCAGGACACCAGCCATGATTGGATGCTCCTTTGTGGTGGACAGAGAGTATTTTGGGGAGATTGGCCTGCTGGACCCTGGCATGGAGGTCTATGGAGGAGAAAACATCGAGTTGGGCATGAGGGTGAGTAACACAGAGACTTTGTGCATGTGCAAAGGGTGCTGGGGAGCTTGTGGCCCAGCAGAGCTGCTGTCTGACTGATCTGCTGTTGTGCTGGAGAAGTTGATGATCTGGTAGTGACAGTGCCAGTAAATGAATGTTCCTGGCCTTGTGAGCCTTGAGAGAACTGAATATGCTTTATTGGCTCACCCTGTCAGTGTTTGAACCCAGTAAGAAAGGTTTTCCCCTTTCCCAGTCTCTTTCTTGGTGCAAACAGCCTCTGAGTCTCCATGTGCTCATTGCCCTGAGCTGAGGTTGTACATTTGTACATTTGTGCTCTGACAGATGTAACACCTACAGAAAACTAAGGCCAGGCTGGTAGAAGTCACTTGTAATGTTCATCATGCACACATTATGAATGCTGGGGTATTTTACAACTCTGAGGAACCTCCTTGTAGAATAAGAATACAGGGTGCAGGTATTCAATCCTGTTGGACAGGTCATGGTGAACAGATGACTTTGGAATATCAGTCCCTGTGGCCTGGACCTGAAGGAGGTTTGATACCTGTGATCCCTTGACCTTGGTTTCAAGGTGGTGCTTGCCAGCAAGTCCTCCTGAAGCCCAAGGAGCATGTCTTTGCTTAGCATCTGAAAATTAGGCCACTTAATGTTGCATGAACAGAGTTTCCTCATTATAAAGCTGACTGTTTAATTATTTTCCCTTTACTCTTTATCTCCTGCTCCCCAGTAACATGTCCCTGGTGCATGTAATGTGCTCATTAAAGCATATATTCTGCTTGTGGTGAAACATTGAACATAAAATTAGTCCACTCTTTATATCTGGCTCTTCTTTTTTCTGAAATGGCTACAAACTCCTTCTCACCATTGGACTGAGGAGGAAGGTCACTGCAGCAAGAGTTTATTTTCACATGTGGGTGTGTATTTGTTATTCCAGCATTGCAAGAGGGATGGGTTTGTAATGGGACTGTGTGAATACACTGCTTATACCTTAAGGTTCAGAATTCACATAGGGGACAGAAAAACTGCTACCACAAATCATCCAATTTTCCTTAAGAGGGTCAGGCTATTACCAGGATTGTGTGAGCTTTCCTTTATCATTGTGCAGGGCTTTGAGCTGTTTGAAGCTTTTTCCACATGGCTGCTCCCAGAATAGATTGAACACTCTGGCAAAACCCTGGCGTGGTTGATGAATAAAGCTCCCAAGAAATCTGAAAGCTGTCGCTCTTCCTTAGGCCAGGAGGACTTGCTGAGTACGATTAGAGCTCCTGGTAAACAGAGGCAAAGGTTTTAATAGGATTATGAAATGGCACTTGCTTGAAGAGACAAGGATTTGAGATGAGTGAGGATGGGTTTTCAGGGATAGGGAACCTCTTAAAGCCTGCAGAAAGCTTGGATCTAGCAAACAGCTCTTTTTCTTTGGGGTTTGGGGGTTTTTTTGTTTGTTTTTTTCTTGGTTGGGGGCTTTTTTTCCCTTTAAGAATTGTTATCCCTACTGTTTGAAAAAGGTTTTATGAAAATACAGAGTATGAGTTTGTTGTGAATAAGCTGTGTGTCCATAGCACAGGCCTGTTACTCTGTGTTTCCAGCCTGGCAAGTAATATACAGTGTCTGCCTCCTAATTTGCAAATCCTATGTGTGATCCCCTCCTGTGAGTCTTTCAGAGCTGTCAGAAACTAGCAGTGTGAAAATGCACAGGAACCTTCTCCCTTCTCTCTAGGCTATTTATAAAACCACTGTGAATTTACCAAGTTAGGGATTTTTTTAACTCCAGAACCTTCAAGAAAATTGCAAAAAAATCATTTTTTTCCTATGGCCTGGTGCAGTGACCCATGCAGGGATATTGGGTGCTTGCCCCCCACCTGCAGAGGGATGCCATTGACCATGTGTGAAGCAATGAAAGATAGAAAAAGGAAGAAATACATGAATAAATAAATAAAACCTAAAAATTAATATAATAATAAATGATAAAATGTAGGGAAGGTGGTGGCCCATGCTTGGCTGAAAACAGTCCCTATTTGAAACAGCTGTGACAATAATCCTTTTCTACTTTTTTGAAAACTATTATCATGTAACTGCTAAGAGAAAAGGGATTAGGCTTGGAGTGTCTGAAATAGATTACATTGCATCTAGTGAACCCTTGTTTAAATTGTTTTAATAAAATGAAATAGGGAAACTCAGTGAAACTAATGAGCTGATTTGGGAGGATACTGTTTGATAACCCAGCTAATTCCCATGAAATCCCATTGTTTATTAAAAAATCATGACCTTGGGTATTTCGCTGTTAGCTTTGCCCTTTTCTAAATTCCATAGATGGAAATATTTAAATAATTAACCTAAGAGATTTTCTGTATTGAGTATGAATAAGCAGTGCAGCAACAGACTGGGATTGCCTCCTATGACTATTGGAAATATTTAGGGGTCTGCAGCTCTTTTCTAAACTCCTATTATTTTTTAAGTAAATAATGGTGGTTAGAGCTGCAACATTCTCCTGATGGGGTGACTTCACACTGAAGCCAATGTCTGTTTGCCAAGAGAGGGAGATTCTGGTTTGGTTGAGAAAAAGCATCAGCTCTTCTGGGAAATAAAAGGGAGATGGACACATTTGCAGGTTTGTGATAGTGAGGAAATGGATGGACACTTACATAATGTCACCTTGCTCTGTGTTTTTTAAAGGTGGCAGTTTCACCACAAGGTGGATAAATTGGGGGATTTCTGTTAGAACAAATGGTGCTATTGTCTCACTGTTCTCCAACCAGCTACTGAGGCTGATGGGAGTTATTATTAGCACCTAAACACAGGAAATTACAGCATCCAGTCTTGGCTGACTCCTCTGTGGATGAGCTGCCCTTCATGAGCACAGGCTGAAGAAGACACTCTAAATTCAGGGTAGATATCTTTGCTGCTCCTGAACATCAAATGGTCACTGAGTACAGAGAGATGTCCCAATAGGAAGAGAAATTCAAGCAGTGCTTGAATGTGGAGGCAGACAGGGGTCCCTTTAAGTGAGGGTCCCAAATTATGACCCTGTAAGAAACTGCATGCTGTGCAAGCATCATGTGAGTTCCATTCCTACTGGGAGCTACAGACACACTTAATTATTTAGAAAGGGATCATATAAACATTAAAAGCCTATTTTATGATTTAACCTAATACAAGCAGTTTATGATGCATCTTTTTATAGTGAGTCATTAATCATTGCACTAAGGATCCCTCTCTTCCTCTGGTGCTCCAGTGATAAGGTGAATGAATTGCTGTTCTTTTCACTTTGTGCCCATCAGCTGTAATGGTGGGTGGAAAGAGATCAAGCATTTATTTTCAAGGATGCTGCAGCAGAAATTAAGTTCTGCTTCCACCATTAAGAATCCAAACAAATTACATTTTAAAAAATCTGTTGCCACGTTGATAACTGCAAATAAAACTCCTTTTATTTTATGGCCAGCATCAGGCTGCTTTATCTCAGCAGCACTGAGTCACACCAGCAGGTGAGTCCCAGGTACCTTTGGCCAGTTTTGTGGCACTGTCAGTGGAATGTCTCTGGGAGCACTGAGCTCCTCAGGACTGAAAGGAGCTGACCCCAGCCAGGATCCAGCTCAGACCCTGTGTGCTCGCTGCTGCTGTGCTTTAGCTGGTGATGGAGTCCAGGCTCAAACCACGGGTTGTGTCAACAGAAATGCAGTCCCACTTCTGCCTTACACAAGTACTGTAAAAATATCTTGATGTAGATGCACCAAAATCTCTTTATGAGGAAATGAAGCTCGTTGCCTAATGGGCTTCCATACACAAGCACATCATTATACTTTCCCAACTTCTGTTATATACCCTGTCTTTACTTTCTTTAAAAATAGATGAACTACATTTTTTTCTGAGCAGAAATGCTAATGGTAGATTGTTGAGTAGTGAATTTTTGACCTCATTTTATTACCTTTAGCTAAAGAGATTTAGATTCCTCTGAGCAGTCAGTGTTTTAAATGCAGATTCCAGACTGGTGTGCTGTAATAAAAATGTCACAAGGTTTATGTATAGCAAACTTTAATTCTGAATTCTGGACAATGCTTTTTGCCCTGTGTGATTCATGAGGCCAGGTCCCTAGTCTTAGAGCTAAATAGAAACTCAGTTCTGGTGAGTTACTCAAAATTCCAGCATTCTTTCACATGTGCTGTGGTAAAATACAAGTGAAAATTGCACAAAAAATAGAGGTTAATCAAAGTGTCTTATTATGGTGAATCTGAAAATACTTCATTTTTATTTGGACCTTTCCCAAGCTATAATTTTTAGTATAAATTAATTCAGTTTTGACTTAAAAGTCATAAAGCCTTTTAGTTCAAAGACATTTAATCACTTGAACTGTGTTAACAAAACCCCACAGTTGCTGACATCTGAAAAAGTGGTGTGCTCTGTCCTTAGACATGCCTATTCACACTGGAGTGCAATAAATCAGCATTTTCAGCATGAAGTTAAATGCTATTAAAACGTTTCTGAGCAGTTCTACACTGCCTAAGCAAAATCCTGCTAAGTGATGTAATCTGCTGTTATTGGAAGTTGCCCCAGTGCTGAGGCTGCAGAGATCTCAGTGATAAATCTCCCAGCTCTCACCCTCCAGATAAAAGTGCGTGAGTAAAGGTGTCCCCTTTCCCCATCTCCAGGTTAATTTAGCACTTTCAGAGGTATTTCCTGAGGTAAAGGAATGCTAAGCTTGTGGAGCCAAGCATGGAGAAGTCATGAAAGGATTGAAGTCGTGGTGCCTGCATTCCATGAATTCCCAGCTCTATCCCCTCTTCAGAGCAGGAACTGGAGCTGCTGGTTCTGTGCTGGTGTGCAGGAGTGATGAGCCAGGCCCTCAGCACATCCCAGCTTCTGCATCTCCTGATTCCACTGGAGCTGCAGAGATTCACGCAGGGTGGGATCAGGCTTGGCATTTGTGCCCAGCAGTCACACATTCTGTCTGGAAATGGAGACAGATTTGTGGCAAGGCAAGGAGCCCCTGCAGGTGTTATACCCCAGCCCTGGAGTGTCCAAAACCACCCACAGTCACCAAAAACCACCCAGAGTCACCACTGGTGGCTGCCCATGGCCAAAGTTTGTGTCCAGCAGTAATACATTCTGTCTGTAAATGGAGACAGATTTGTGGCAAGGGAAGGAGCTGCTGCAGGTGTTAAACTCCAGCTCTGGAGTGTCCAAAACCACCCACAGTCACCAAAAACCACCCACAGTCACCAAAAACCACCCAGAGTCACCACTGGTGGCTGCCCATGGTCAAAGTTTGTGCCCAGCAGTCACACATTCTGTCTGGAAATGGAGACAGATTTGTGGCAAGGGAAGGAGCCCCTGCAGGTGTTGAACCCCAGCCCTGGAGTGTCCAAAACCACCCAGAGTCACCAAAAACCACCCAGAGGCACCAAAAAGCACCAAAAAAGAGTCACCACTGGGGTTGTCCATGGTCAGAGTGTGCTGTGGCCAGCTCCATGGGCAACACCTGTGCTCACAGCTGGGAGGGAGCTGTCAGCACTGCCAGGGACTCTGATCCCAGCCCTGAGGCCAGATCCCCACCCCAAAACAGATCCAGGGAGAAGGTGGGTAGGCAGGTGAGCACAGGATGATTGCAGTGATAACCAGCACTGGGGATAGGTTCCAATGTCTGACCTCAGCCACATTTCAAAGCTGAGGGTTTCCTCTGTAAAGGGTCTTCCCCACATGAAAGAGCAGGATGTGCAAACAGTGTCAAGCAGAGCCAAACAGCTAAAACGTGGCCCTGATGAAGTTAAGAGTGCTTGGGTTTTTCTCTGACCAGATTATTAATATAGTCTTAATCGTACTTTTAATGGGATGTACAATCCTGGTTTTGGGGACAGAACCCAAATCCCTCCCTGTCTGCAATTTCTTTGAACCATGCTGTCCTCTTTTATTTTCCTTTCTTATTTTCTTCATTATTTTTATTTTTAATAAAATAAGGATAACTTTAACCTTGCATGAGAAACAATGGTTTTACCAGAACACAGTACAGTGGTGCTGTAGCAGGAAATTGCCAGCACAGTACAGGACTGGAGCTTGTGAGTACCCTTAAAAACCCTCTCTGAAGTGGGAGCATTGGAAATGGCTCAGAAAAGAGCATCTGCCCATTTGGCTCCTGTATCACATCATGCTCCATCGAGTGTAACATTTCATGTTACAAACTCTTTCATGTACCAGGACATTATCAAAGCACAGGGCTGGAAATTTCAGAAAGAGATCAACAACAAAAGAACTGAGGGGAAAAAATTTCTTCCTTAGTTTTTGCCACTTTCTTCTCAGCCCCTTTCCTGCAGGTTTGATCTCAGTCTAAAATGTGTTCCTCTTCAGAGGCAAGTGTGAACTGGATGAGAGAGAGAGGGGGAAAATGAAGAGGAGAGTGTTAATTGAGATTGAAATAGGTTTCACTTGCCTAATGATGAGTCTGAATCAAACACTAGAGATGAGCTACAGCTGTTCAGAAACTTTCTGATACAACATATTTTGTGTTGCAAAATAACAGCTAGTCCAGAACTCCAAATGGTCTGTAGAACTCTAAATTTTGATGCTGATTACTGAAAGCTTGCCTTGGGCTGTTTTGTACCCAGAGGTGCCCAACTGTCAGTCTTTAGCTTGGTCCCAGCACACATGGCAAAAGATTTCTTTGAGTTTCTCTGGAACCATTTTGAATCTCTCTCAGAACTCTTAAAATGAAAAACCAGTTCTGTGGAAAGCATCCTTTTTCCGCACAAAAAGAAAGGAAGATGTGAAAGTGATCCAGGATACCGGCTGTTCCCAGAGAGGAGGGATGCCCCTTTCCTAATTGACTTTTTGAGTAGCTCTCCAGCTGGTTCTTGTTCTTTTGGGGGGGTGAGAGGTTTAATCAGGAATCTCTAGGAAACATAAAGAGCTCTCAAAATGGGAGGAGTCCTCTCATCCCAGATTTCTGCAGCTGGAGCAAAGATTTGGCTTGGAGCAGTGTCCTGTGTGCTCATCCCCAGCCCAGCAGCCTGGGTAAGTTCTGGATATCTGTGGGTCTCAGCCCACACTGCTCCCCTTGGCAGTGACCAGGGCTAACGTCCTCCCTGGGGAAATGCTTTTCAGCCTTGGGGCTGAGTGCAGGTCTGGAGGTGGGTTTTAGATTTTTAAATGCACAGCTGAGGTGTTCCCCTCGCAGGAGTGTTCAGGTCACCATTATTTATGGTGTTAAGCACAGAAGTCATCACCACTGGCGAGTTTTTGTCTTGGGAGCGTGAGGGTAACAGAGCTGATTTCTGAGTGTTGTAGGCTAGGAGGGTTAAGAGTTGTGGGACCTGGGTTTGCTTGGCTCTGTTTTAATTCTGCCTGGAAGGCTTTGCAAGGTGATGTGACATTTTCTTGCTGTACCTTTTTTGGTCTGCTAAAGAAATCTCTAACTGACTAATAATTATCCTTGCACATGTGTCACCTGAAAAAGGCAGAGCATGTTGAGCTGACCTGTGTGACAGGTACCTCTGAGCTGAGGAGCAGGGGAGGATTAATTCATGTAGCTGTGTTGTTGGATAAAGGTCCACTCCTCGGTGCCAAATTTATCATTATCTGCATTGTGTGTAACACATGGAAAAAAGGCAGCTTAACACTGTGCTTGAAAGAGCATTTTGTGTAGAAAGTAGCAGCAGATTAGCCAGCAGGGAGAGGTGAGTTGGTGCTTCTCCCCCAAAGAGCCAGAACAGGGAACCAGATCCTTATCTGGCCAAGCACAGACAGAAAAAAAAACCTTCATTAAAATACTTATAGCCACAAAATTTCAAGATGCTCCTAAATTTTGTTTTCTACACAGGAAAAATAGGGAAACAGGTCAGCTGAAATGTTTTATTAGCATGTTTATTGTAACCCAGCCCTGTGTGTAGTTTCACTGCTGGCGTGCTGCAGCCAGTCTAGATTCACACAGATAAATTCCCTCTGCATCCTCATATGTCATTGTTTCTCTTCCATGAATATCAGATTAGATTTCATGGCAGTGTTAGACATATATTTAATGTGCACAAAAGCATTGGTCAAAATGCCAATTGTTTTCCATTGGTAGCTTTCTTTCAACATAATGGAAAGGTGTTAGCTGTTTAAAAGAGAGGGAAAACAAACACAAAATGACATAACTGTCATTTCTATTTGTATTCTAGGCTTAGAAAAAGCAGATCTCACTGAAAAATCATATTTAATATGACATACAGAATTTATAGCATGAGAAATGCAGCCAAGGAGAACCCAGAGAAGCAACAAAATCCATTTGCAAAATCTGTTTTGGGTGCAACTGCATATCACATAGTCAAGTGTTTTGACTGTGATAAAATAATTTATTCACATGTTTTAGTAAAACTGTAGTTGAATATTTCTTCCTAAAATGCCACTTAGATTTCCTCTGTGTCTCTGAGAGAATGTAATTTGCACAAATATCTTCCTATCAAAAGAAAAGCAAATGATTCAATAACCTCAGAGCAGGTCCTGTCTGTAATTCCTGGCATGCTCTGAGGAAGAAGGTAAATGAGTTTGGTTTCATTTAACCAAGGGGAAACTGAGGCAGAAGCTCCAAAGATGTCTCCTATGGGATGTCTGAGAGCATTTGGTGGCAGAGCCAGGCTGAAACTAATTAAAACAAACTTTATTGTGTTTCTCTACTAATTGGTCTGAATTGAAAGCCTGAAATTGGAGGTTGCAGCGCCTGCATACATGGTAAGAACTGCACTTGAAATTCCTGTGTTCCTGTAGGGCCTGATTGAGTGAAGAAAGGACAAGGGTGATGGAGGAATGAGTGAGCCCTAAGCTCTGGGTCTGAGTAGGAGTGCAAAGAACATCCAAAGCCTGAGCAGGAGTGCAAAACACACTCAAAAATCCTCTTGAGATCTGTTTTTCCTATTCCTGTTTCCAGCTGGAGTTGCCACGTTATGCTGGCAGGTTCCTGGTGGCTTGCAGAGTTTCTAATACATCTTCTGTGGCGAGATCCCCACTGTCCCTGATCCCCCTGGCAGGAGAGGTGGTGTCATTTTCTCTCTCTGCCTCCCCTCCACTTGCCAAGAGCAGCCCTCAGGGCCAGTCTGGCAGCTGGGGAAGGGTGGAATATCCTGCCTGTGCACACACACATCATATTCCTGCTTCCCTCCCTTCTTATCCCTCATCAAGAAATCCACTGGCTCCCAAACCCTTGTACTGCAGGAATGTGCAGTCTCAAGCTGGGATGCCTTGGAATGACTGCCTAGAACAGAGGCTAGATGAGTTAGAGGGATAAAGCGGGTATTTATCAAAGACCTTCAATGGAGACACTCTGGGCAGCCAAAAGCCTTGCAGAGGCTGCCCCCAAGATGGACAATGGTCACAAGATTTTCAGATGTGAGTGTGGTCTCTTTGCATACCAGGCATTAATCCTCCAATTTCAGCTTCAGGTAATGAAGTCATATTCCCCCGGTTTGCTCCTTCCCCAATTCACTTTTGTCCATACTTTTCAGGGCCTGAGGCTGTGAGGTGCCCTTGGATCACAGAGGGGTTGTTTTGCCTGACTAAAATGTGAAGACAATTAACTACACTTTCCATGGAGTTTACAGCTAGGCGCTGATGTGTTATAGACTATGAAAAATACGAAATCTAAAATCTGAAGGCATCAGCTGCCCTGGTGCATGAGCTGGGCTGGCTGGTGCGTGTGTGAGCACCGAGCTGTGAGTGGTGCTGTGTTCCTGCCCTCTGTCTGGGGCTCAGCCTGTCCTGATGCTGGTCCAGCTCTGCTGCCCTGACACCGCTCCTGCAGCCGATCTGCCAGAGCCCCCGAGCCTCTGAGGCATGCTGACAGTTCAGCTCCAGTTAGCTGCAGTTCAAGGTCAAATAGGACTTTAAAATATGAATAAATGTCAGGCTTTGCTGGCACATCGATCTCAGTCTTTTTGATTAGTGCCAGATCGCATAAATAAATTAGCCTTGACAGGTGCGATAAATTGTATGGACTACTGATCTCAAACAGTAAATGTTAGAGAAGGACGTGGAAGGCCTGGAGGGGAAAATACCCTCTGCAGATGCTTGCATTAAATGAGGTGAGCTTTGATACAGTGCTCAGGGGTGATCTTCAGGCAGGAGGAGGCCTTTTGTTCATTTGGGATTCTGTGCCAAGCCGGGGCACGTCTCCGGCTGTGGTATTGATTTCCTTTGTCAGAAGGAGTTTGGGTCGCTGTGCCTTGTGAAGCGAGAGGGCTCTGGAGCCTGGCCCACCCACTGCCCTCCCCACCCTGCCAGGGCTGTAACAATGGCCTGGGCTCAGCCCTTCTGGGTCCCGAACAGCAAGCAGGTCTCCAACTACAGTAAAACAGGAGTAGAAGGCATTGGAAGTGTCTCGTGGTATGTTGTCATACTGTGCTGAACACTGTCAAGCCACAACTGAATTCTGCATGTCAGGTCTTGGCTTTGCAGGGTCTTTTTACTTGGAAACCAATGCTGATATTTAGAGAAATTCACATGACAGGTTACATGCTTTCTTTCTCTATGATTTCCTGTAAAACATAACTTGTATGCTTCATTTCCCTCTTATGCATAAATATTAGCAATGCCAATCACTAGTTAATATTATATTTACTAAGAGGTGTTTGTCTTTTGTTGATTGCTAAATGAGCATGTGAAAATGATTTGAGGATAGGGTAGGGGTCTTATACTGCTCTTTCATATATCTCCACCCAAGAACTTTCAGTTTTCTTAAATCAACAATCGAATATTGCAATCCTCTCCGATATCAGACACATGACAAAGCCAGACTTTGTCACAGACATTTCAACTTGTTCTTTTACTGATATCCTTTAATTAAGCATGCCCTCTTTCTGCAGCACCATGCACACATTCTGTCTCCCCATCTTGATAACTCATCTGTGTGTTTGTGTACATAAATCTGTGTATACATATTTATATGTAAGTAGAGATCATGGACTAGTGCTCATTTTGGGTGATTCTTCCTCACAAAAGCTTGGTGAAATTCTTGGATTTATGCTGAGACACTGAGCTTCATAGTGCAGTTAATCTGAAATGCACAATTGTAAATGCAGAAGCATTTTTCTCTCCAAAAGCAGAAAGGTATGGATGTGCTATATTTTGTAGCAAGAGAATTAAAAAGAGAAACTTTGTGTTTGCCTCAATCGATTTTACAAAATGAAAGCAGAGTCTAAATTCAGTGGATTTTAAATTTTCATTGTGAATGTTCTGCACAGCTCCATTTTCTTAACTATAAATATACAGCCACCAATTTTGTTCATAAATTGTCCCTTTAATACACATAATCAATAACATATGTATAACCTAAAATAGACTATTACAAATTTGTTGTTCATGTGCCAAAATGTTTGGGTGCTCTGATGAACTGATACATCTTCAATACATGTGTAGTGTTAGAATGGAAGGAGTTACTAAAAGGGATTTTTACTTGTATAGAAATGCCTTTTTTAATATAAAATTAAGGTGATTATCTTGATTACAAGATCTTCACCAGATGGGTGATATCCTGCACACACAGGGCTAAGGATGGTGTTAAGAACAGAAAATTGGGTGTATGACAGAAAGGAGGGTCAGCTGTGGTGCTGAGTGGGAAGAAGCAAATTGCCTAGTAAGAAGGATTTTGAGAATCATAGAGGAGCTCTGGGAAGATTAGCCAATGCAGGCAGGTGTCTCCAAGCCTCAAAATGTGTGCTTTTCTGATTACTGGTATTAGAGGGGAAAAAAATAAATGTTTACAAAGCGATAGGGAGGAGAATGAAGATTATATTTTGAGGGCCAGGGAAGTATTGTGCCAGACTTAGGAATTGCAGAAAAAATGCTGTTGAAGTAAACAGATAAGAGAGAAGCATTAGTATTGCTAGAACTGGGGCTTCTTGAACACATGCCAAATGAAATGTGGAGGGATTTGCTCATAAGAGTCGAACGATCTTCAGTCAAAAAGGCTGCAGAGATTATTAAGGATGTTTTTTTGCATTCCTACAAAAGTGCTTGCCTGTTTCCACTCATAATATCTGTTATTTTTCTGATCTGGGGGCAGGGCAGCAGAGTGGGACATGGCTCTGATTCTGTGTCAAACCAAGCTTTGCCAGGAACCTCCTGAGAGGAGAGGGGGAGTTTTGGTAAAGTCAGTTTGGAAACTATCTCTGGTAGCACCAGCTGCTTGAAATGAATCTGGCCCATCCCTGCAGGGGATGGAGCTGTGGGTAATGGATCAGGGGGCCAAACCCTCAGTGTTCTGCAGTGGGCACCCTCAGTGTTAAGTCAGACCTGGTATAAACTGAATCAGTCCATTAACTTTCCTCCTTTACCTTGCCTCCTCCTTCCCATCTCCTCCCTAGGCCATTTGTTAACTTGAGGGTCAATGTGTTTTGCTTCTGGGGTTGTGCTGAGGTGTTCCCTGGGCTGCAGCAGAAGTGGGAAGGGATTTTGGAAAGCTGCATTCAGAGCCAGGCTGGTGTCATGGTGTGCCCTGCAGCATTGTAGGTGCTTTCATTTGAACAGGTTACCTGTGGCTGTCTCCAGCTGGAAGCACAGCAAAAATAATTGCTGAGGGAAATGTGGTTCATTTTTCTCTTTCCTCATTAATCCCTATTCAGTATCTTTTCAGGAAGATGCAGTGATGTGTCAGTGTGCTATAACTTACTTTCTCTCCCTTTCCATTCCCTCTGCCTGTTTTAATTAGGCACAGCCCTGTTGTCCATCTTACTGGAGCAACATTTCCTGTCATGTCTGATGTCAAACGCAGTTTCTACATTAAAATATAGCAAATTCTCACACTTCTTAAGATGGCTTTTTTAGATCTTTACATAAAGTTTTGTCATTTTGCATACCTTGTGATGCACTGACATTTTTTTCTAGAGTCTAGATGTGGAGGGCTGACTGTCAGCCACATCCCTATTTATCCCTAGGTGCTTTCACAACAGTCTCTGGGCTAAACACAGATCTGCTGTCAGTTCTGCCTGGCAGAACCAAAGCAGGGCTAAGGAAGGTGTAGATGCAACCAGGCTGGTTGTGTGACAGGCACCAGCTTGGCAAGCATGAAAATGAGATGCAGAGGGAGGTACGTGTCTGACTTTGCTCAGTTCTCAGCCCTGGCAGGCAGGTGTGCTATGCAAGCAGCACTCATCAAATCCTCTCTAAGGCAGTCTGGGAGGTTTGGATATCTTTTGCATTTTGCACATGGAACTGGCAACAAAGGAAGTGTCTTGTGGGGATGAGGCACTGAAGTGTGTGACAAATGCCCAGGACCAAACCATCCTGAGCTGTCCAAAGGTTGTGCTGAAAATTCATACCCTTTTCCCACCTTGGTTCAGCTTTTTTCCCAGCCTTAAATCCTTTCTTTCTGGCAAGTCTTTAGACTTTTTCTCCACCTTCTGTCTCCTGCTCTTGCCAACGTTTCTCATTCTGTTTCATCACTCTCCTCTCCCTCCCTCCGCCTCTCCTGGCTCAGCTCCACCAGGCCCTAATGTTCCACATTCTCCTCTAGCTGTGCCAGTGACTTATGAGCTCAGTGCTGCTGTGGACACCAGACCTCTTAAGCACCTTAGCAACTCTCAGGAAAGCTCATAAATGTCTTTCACAATGGATAGTCAAAGTAAGAGGAGCATTAGAGGTTTGAGGAGTTTCTTGCCTAATAGGAGAAGCCTAACTAGATGAAAAGGGGAGAACCTATTACTTAGGGTAGAAAAATCTGGATGCCTTTTTAACTGCAAGAACAACTAACCAGGTGTCCTGTCTGTGACATGAAATGAGAATGGTAAACAAAATTTTTTAGTTTGAACAGAAATTAATGCAGAGGAAAAGCAGGAGAGGCTTATGTTTTGTGGGGAAATTAGCCTTTGTTGATCATAGAGCTTTCTTTTGACATCCTCTCTGACTGTAGAAAGATAGTGGGGTACAGACTTGTAGAGGTGTTATGCTTGTTATGTTTGAAAGTAAAATTGGAAGTAGTGACCTCAGGAAATGAACACAGAGGTGAATGTAAATAGAATCTGATTAATGACTGGAAGGAGGGCTGGACTCAGATGCACAGGGAGAAGTCTCTGAAACCCTCAAGGTCTCAAGAATGAGTCCTGTTCTGAGGTTTGTCTGCTGTATCCCTTATATCTGTTCTCTCTTGCCTGATTGTCTCTTCTGCTCCTTTGGTCTCTCTTTCTCTGTGTGGCTGCTTGTTTTTCATTGCTGCCTCCTTTCTTTTCATCCACTCGTTCCCCTCAGGTAGTTGGACAAAGTAGCTCAGAATTATCTCATGGTAATGAGAATCCAATGCTGCCTCTCTCCCACTTGATGGAAACAGACCTTGAGGCCCCACACTGCACAAGGAGCAGATTGCATAATATGGACACAGTTTTAGTACAAAAACAATCATGGGGTGTAGAAGTGGAACCGAAAACAAATTTTAAATCCTTGCAGTGCCTTGTATCATTAAATCCTGGAAATGTGGGCTGGGGGAATCCCTCTTCATAGCCAGGGCAGCCAAATTGTTTTAGGGATGGTTTTAATGCTAATAACTGCCTGATATCATAGACAGGTTGTTTTGGTTGATTAATTTGGATGTTTCAGCTTATGTGCATAAGTATTCCCAAACTAGTCAGGGGTTTTGCCAATAACTTGGCTGTGGTGGCATCAAGCTGTGGCTGACACTAACTGTGCCAGCTTATGAATTTTGATCCAGTCAGTCTTTTCTCTCACTTTGAACCAAAATATCAAAGTACCTATTTATTATTTTTTAAGCAATCACCCGTGGATTTCTATTGGTTTGCATCAGTAAGATGTTACTGGAGGGAGTTCCTGTGGATGTTCAATGCCACATGATTTGAACACCCTATCAAACAGATGTGCACAGGCAGCTGCCTGCATTCAGGGCTGTGTTTTCACTGAATGGTCGTGGTGCAGGTTAAATGATGAGCCCATGCACACACTGCAGTACTGCTGACATTCAAATGGCCAAATCCAACCTAAATTGGATATGATTGGTGCCATCAGTCTGAGACACACTGTCTAGTGTCTGCAGTTATGCTTTTGTTTCATGTGTATTGAGGAGGTGACTCCTCTGGGTGTCTGCCTTAATGGGCTCTGGCTCCTGGAGAACCCAAGCTTTGTGTTCCAGAGGAACTGAACTCTCCATCAACTTGACTGCCCAACAATGGGAGCACTCTGTCACTGGTGTTTCCTAGTGATTGACAGTCAGGAAGGCACTCTAGAGTGACAGTTTAACGCTTTTCTGCATATCCTTTTGCTAGGCTGAAGTGACGTCCATGTGTTGGCTCCAGATAGTCATTTGTAAGACTCTGTCTCCATCTCAGACTAGTGCCAGATGAAGCATTAGATGTCATCAGCTGTGACAACGTGGTGCCCACATTTCCAGCCCAAATCCTGGCTGGAATGTGGTGTACCTTCTGCTCTATGTAGGCATCAAGAACCAAGGAAACTGATAAATTTTTGTTGGGGTTCATTTTCAGAGTACTGTCTAGGCATTTCCATTAATATTAATAGGAATTTAGCAGATAAATCTCCTTGAATAACTTTTAGAAAATTTACCCTTAATGTGCCTTACATTTCAATAAGCTGAGCTGTGTTTTGAAATTCCATTTGAGAAGGGTAAAATGATAGATATAATAACAAGGGATATGCAGAAAACAGTGGGATGCATATTTCTGTGTGACACTAAAGACTCACAGTACTTTTAAATCAGAGCATCCTGGAATACTATTAATGAAATCCCCTTTAACCTTAAGGGGTAATTTTTACTAAGTGATCCACAGGGGATTTGGCTGTTAAATTTCCATTAACAGTAATGGGATTCACAATATTAAAAAGCAAGCTCCCCACCAGCCATGCTGAAATTCTACCCCCTGCAGCAATTAATCATGCCTGTTGGGCTCGTTAATGGAAATATGAAGCAAATTATCTGGCTAATCATGATCTGTGATCAATTGGCTCTCCTGCAATCATTGATTGCCAAAGAGTCAAAGCCAACTCAGAGCTTTTGTAGCCAGCAGGACACAGGGGTGTCCCTGTCCCAGGTGGAGGTGCCAAGGCAGCTGCAGCACATGGAGAGCACAAACCAAGCCTTGCAAGCAGATGTTCCTCCCAATCCTGCAGGGGCTTCCTTCTTTGCCCTGGTTGTAGCAGTGTCCTTTTTATTCCCCTTTTTTTTTATTCATGCTTGGTTAAAACTAAGCCACTTTGTTGATCGATTTTGGGGCCTTTTTCCTCCCTGGCATTCTGTGAAGTCTTCACATTTTGCCAGAATTTACCTTTAGCTGGGCTGCAGGCTCAGCTCTGGAGGGTATTTTTTGATACACATGATGGTATTATGGTTAAGCTTACTGGCAAACATGCAAATCCAGGAGTACCATGCAAAATCAATAGCATTTCTTCAGGCAGCAGCACACTAATTTATAGCCACCCTGCATGACTCTGTCGTTTTCCTAATGAACTCTCCAGTGTGCAGGGGTGCACTAAACAACAAAGATAAATACTGGTGTGCGGAGGAGCATAATACAGATTTATAGCCATAACAGCACACAGAGTACAGATGTTTTGCAAGCAACCAAGATTGCTTTATGAGCTTTTGCAAGCAGGGGTATCTGTGTTGTAACTAAGGATTGGTTTTCAATGGAACTCAAAATTAATAAAGCAACAGGAATCTTCTTAAAATACATTTTGGCACCATCCCAGCAGCAGAGTTTTCTGCATCCCCACTCTGTGGTTCAGCTCTTACTGCGAGATGTCTGATGGCAGAGGTTGGGTGCTAAAAAGGGAGAATCTTTAAGATCACCTGAGCAGCTGTGACATGGATGTCATTGAAAAAGGACACTTAGAGGAGCACAAGGCAGTTCTTAAAATCCCTCCCAGAATGTGCATGAGGTTAGCCAGGCACCAACACAATGAAGAGCTTTTCATTGCCCACTCTCTCATTTGGCACAGAAACATTTAGTGCCTTGTTATTAATTTTTATATATTCAGGACCTTATTTCTGTGGAAATCTTGATTTTTATTTTCCTTCTTGCTGAGGAAAATAAACCAAACTGCTTCTGTTGTTCTGTGTTTCTGTGGGGAACTTTACTAATGTACATAATATGCAACAGCTGATGGCAAGTGGTGATAAGTTGCTGATACCACGGGGAGCTCTGGAATGAGTGGTTTACAAAGCCCAGTAAGTAATAAAAGTCCATAAACAAGACACTCCACAGAGCATCAGAGTGACAGAATTTTGGCTCCAAGATTGAGGCTGTTTGGCTGGTATTGGAAATCCATATAACATCCTTCCCTCCTGGCATCTGCTACTTTGAGAAGGTTCAGTTCATTACAATAACAAATTTCAGCTAAGCCTGATTGCAGTCTGTGGCCCTTGGATGGATCATTCCACACTGGAACATCCCCTGGCTTGGTCTCACACTGCTGGGTGCTGCAAGACAGGGCTTCTGTGGTCATTTGTCACTCCCTGACTCCAGGCAGGGTACATGTGCTGATTTGTAGTTAATGCAGGTGATCTTTGTAGCCTTTCTGATCAATCCAACCTAATTAAAGGAGTAATTCCCTGGTTTTAGGTCCAATTTACCTTTCCAAGATGGTGTGAATGCCTGCAGCTGAACTAATAATGAGGTAGCATCTTAGAGCCAATTAAGTGAAAATGAATCAGTAGAGCCCATTAGACTTGGTGGAGTTCAATAAGGGATGGAGCAAGTGAATTTTTCCTTGTTAGGAACTCTGGTGTCTTCTGGAAAGTTAGAAAAGTCACAGCAAGCACCTTCACCAAGCACAGGAATGTCAGGCTCTGGGTTCCTGAAGGCAATCAGTCTCCCCAGCCAGCAAACTGATGGTTTTCTGAAACAGCTGTGCCTCTTAGAGGTTAGGCATTCAGAACAACCTATGTGGAACATATTTCTGGGTGTTGTTTTTGTGAATATTCTTGCAGATCAGCCCTCATCCATAAAAAGATTCCATTAATAAAACCAGCTGTGGAATAGGAAGGCAGAATGGTGTTATTAGTGAGTGCAAAATGCCTTCAAAGCACTATGCATCATCCAAATAATTTACTAAATGGTTTCTGAGAAGAACTATTAATTAACTGGCAAGAATGAGGCACATTAACATTTGTTTATTGCACTATGTCTGTTGGCCTCGTGGGCTTGGACCAGAAGAGAAATTATCACAGAGGGGTAAATGTTAGCTGTGCTCTGCATGGACAGAATATCTCAGTGATTCACACCCTGAAAGCTGATTGGGATTAAGGCCAGATGTGAAGCTGTGGTGCTGCAGCTCTTTGAGCCTCAGTCCTGCCCTCCTGTCCTGCCTGATTCCCTGTCCTCCAGAGAAACAATTCTGTGGTTGCATTTTAATTAGATATTTAATACTGTGCAAATCAATTTGATGAGAAGAAAGAACACATTATCAATGTAATTTAAAAGATGCATTTGTTTTTCTCTTCTGAAATGGGACAGATTTCAAACATTGATTCATTCTGTAATTTGTTTTTTTCTCTATTGAAAAGTGCATTTCAATAATCCCTGTGATACCGAAGAAAAAAGAATCAGGAGCTTTTTTTCAGTCCTTTTCTCTGCTTTATTCACATCTAGCTGTGTTTCTCTTATCTTTGCTTCTGTGTGCAGATCATTAGGGTTTGTTCATTCACAGGTAGAGAGGGATGTGCTGGTATTGGAGAAACACACGTTAAGCCTGAATTTGTTCCTGCATCCAGGTCATCTCTGGAACAAGATTAATGAATTTGCTTCTCAGTTTCCCCTTTGAGGGGAGGGAATAAAGAACAAAAAGTGTGTTGTGTTTACCTGGATGCTAAAAAAACCTGACCACACAGTGGCAGCGTTTGTTGCTGTAACTCAGCCCCTTCAGAGAGGGTTAGAAAGGCAAGGGGTGAGTCAGGAAAGGCTGCTTAAAATATCAGTGTCAGGCTGCAACACAAACCTTGGGCTCAATCTACCACTTCCTCCAGTGTGAGATATCCATGAAGTCGTTGAAGGGATTTTCTCAGTGTATGTTTTGTCATCTGCACTGTTCTTTTGTCACAAAAGGGGAAAAGCTAATTGAATGATTCAGACATGTGAACAGAGCTGGTTATCTATCGCAAGTGTTTTGTGCTTCCTTGTCATGTGCAAGTGGGAGAAGATGGTTGTACAGCTGATGAGCCTATTAAAAAATGGATCTATTAAATAGATCCATGTCTTTGGTTTCAGTGATGAGATCTTAATCAGAGCCTGACATTACCTTGCTTTGCAGGTGAAGTTTTCAGTAATATGTTACACACATCTTGTAAGCAGCTGCTGTGGACAGAATCTCCAGCCCAGTTGGTCTGGTCAGGTGTGTGAGCTGCTGTCAGGACATCTGGTCAGCACTGAGCCATCTTTGCACAGTTTAATTTTTTTTAATTTTTTTTTAGTGGTGTATGGGGTACAGTAAGTTGACAAAGTGTGAAAGGCTTTTCTCTACCTTTGTTCCAAGCATCTCAGTGAGGTTGTTTTCCTTCTTGCATGTTGTCTCTGTGTTTACCAACTCCAGTTTCAGATTGCTTTAGATTGCTCCTCCAGCCGACATAAATGCGTTTTGCTGTGCAGTGTTTCAAAAGGGTGCCACTAAACCACTTATTCATGTCAACACTGAAGACTAAATCACTTCTCTCACTTACATGTCTGTGACAAATTTCAAAGTGTTTTCAGAATTTGACACATCCTTTCAGTGAAGATGTCAAAGAAACTAATGTCTTGCTGATTTGATTCAGAAAGAGTGAATCAATTCAAAGTGTGAAGGAAACATCTGTGTGCAAAGTTGCCTTAGACTGCTAACCCAGATCTGCCATGGAAAGAGAATTCCACCTCAGTTAGAGATTTCATAGTAGCCCACTATGTTTGTTTAATTATGCACATTCACTTCAATATCTATCAATTAACCAATCTTAATTATCTTT